>NW_027493851.1:0-385110 GCF_021521415.1 Bidens hawaiensis
CAATAGAATTTTGACATTTGGTATTAAAATCTATGATGAAAGAATAATTCTAGGAAACTATGTGGGTTATAATGATGAAAGAGAAATTCTAGAAAACTATGACGGTTTTTGGTAATTTTAAATCTCAACCATTGATTGAAATGATCTGATGGCTATGATTTATTCTTAGTCTTCCTAGGAAACTACTTGTTTTTAGGATATTATTATTATTTATTTATTTATTTATTTATTTATTTATTTGTGTGCATTATTCACCATATCCAATCAATAGTGAGATATTAGGTTGTAATTCAGCCAAATTCTAATTGAGCGTTTAGAATGATTATGCTCTATATATTATATATTCTTCTTTTGGGAGATTGTTAGGAAATATCATTTGTAAACTTCTACATATTTAGACAAGTTTTGAAGATACTTTCGAAGACAGAAGTTTGATACTGTGAGTAAAGTTCGGAACCTTTGACTTTTATTTCAGACATCTGAAAAATTCTTTAAAAGGACACTTAACATCTAACTCAGAAGAAGCAACTAAGTTTTTCAAGACATAGTCTTCACCAACTGAAGTACAAAGTACAAATATCTATGGAATTATGGTTGTGTGAAACAGTTTATTAAGACAATAAGGTGTCAAATTATCAAATGGATCAGTAGGATTGAACTACCAAAGAAAAAAAGACAGTAACCATATTTGTCGTTGATGTGTGCAAAAAGGTATCTAATAATATAGTAGTTTATTGCACATGCAGCTTTAAATGTATAAGATTAATTTTACCAACTGCACACTCAGACAAGTACGTCTATCGTATATATATAGCTAGGGTAAGAACAAGATTTCATTCCATGGACGTATTTTTGCAACTACTAATACTAAATATTTTATCAATATTTAACCTAATATTCAAATAGTAGTTAAGTTCAATACTAGAGTAGAATACCAAAAACAAAATAATGAAAAATAGGAAGACAAAATTGATATTTCGAAAGTCTGATGAGAGAAAACTATCATCTAGGTGTCGACTCCTTGATTTACTATAATCGGGGGAGCTATTCCTTATATAGCTAAGTCCTGGTTAGAGCACTTACGCAAGTAAATTAGCTAGGTACCAATGGTGCATGTTCATTAAGATGAAGCATCGATAGTTGTTTATTTAAATGCTAAAATGAAATGGATCCTTATCATGCTTGTAATCCTAGCAATGAATAGGCTAGACATTATAAGCACATGGTAGATACCTTAAGACATAAAGCATTAAAGCAACCACTAAGTTAATCCCGCTATGGCTTGAAACCGCCCAAATAAAATCACCTTGGTATCACATGTCTAGAAATAATGAAACAATTTAACAATGAATGGGTAATACTCCAATTAACCCTTAGATTGCTAGTTTTATTAGTTTTCTATATCTGTATGTCGTATGTTTGGAGTTTGGAGTTTTGATTTAATTTGAGGTTTTCCTTTTCCATGGTCCATGTCCAGGAAAGGGGAAATGCTCTTTTTTGTAATCCACATACTTCGTGGTTGTTTTATTAAAAAATCTGCATATATGTTGAGTTTATTGTGCGAACAAATTGTTAAATATAAACTCTACGTTAATTATATATATATATATATATATATTCATGTGTGTATATGATAATCTTGATTTCTCATTCGGTACAAATCATTTATCATTTGTTGAGATCATTACTCGTCAAACCCATACTCTAGACCAATACGTATGCTATCAAATTTTGATTGACTCACAATGACCTTTTTTGGTGAAAAATAAAGGAAAATTGGTTTTAAATAATCCCAACTATATTTTATTGGCAAATAACGGTCTCAATTTAACAATTGACTGATGGAGGTCCCAACTACACGTGTATTTGTTTTCAACGGGTCGTGACTAACGAAATGTTAACTCCGTTAGTCTGATGCTTACATGGCATGCCTAGTTGTTAAAAACTACTTATGTGGCAGCTTACATGGCATGTCTCTCTCCCGCTCTCTCTTCTATAATTCACCCACCACCACCACCACCATCATCCACCACTACTCGCCGCCACCAACCTCTATAACTTCAAATAATTAAAGCCTAACTAAAATTAAAGCTCCATAACTGCAAATAATCGAACCATAACATCAGAGCAACAACCTTCATCTCTGTCACCATTTATTAGCATCAGCAATACAACGATTCGTTCATGTTTTCAAGCTTCGACACTCAGTCAATTCTTGTGCATCATGCGTTTAATCAATGTTTTTGAACAATAAAACAATGAAATTACAAAAACTCGTTGAGCTACGGTTTGAATTTGTCATAACAGTTAGGGTTTGTTGGTAATTTTGTGAAATTAGGGTTCAATTGCACAAAATGGCCCATGGATGGACCTTGGCGTACTGGATGATATTATTAATCAGATTTTGGAATTCCAGCAAGAGATGGTGGTCCAGTAGGTACAATTTTCAAAGGCGAAGATCCGGCAGTTTGTGATTCCGAAGCTCGTTCGATAAAGTGGTGGTGGTCATAGATGCAATGAAAAGAAGAATAATTTGGGAGGAGTATGACGGGTGGTGGCCGGAAAAACTGGAGGTGATGTGTGGTGGGCATAAGGTGTAATATGTTAGGAGTGAGAGAGATAACCAGGGAGGAAGATTGAGAGAGAGTGCTAATGGTGGGGGGCCCTTTATATTAATTTGTTAACTCTAATTATTTTTTAATAACAATGGCAATATAGTAATTAATTGGTGCCACATAATGAGAGAGATGTCACATAATGTTGCCACGTAAGCAACTTTTGACAACTAAGTGTGACACATAAGCATTAAAGTAACGGAGTTAACATTCCGTTAGTCGCGGACCGTTGAAAACAAATACACGTTTAATTTTGATCGCCACCAGCCAAGTGTAAAGTTGGGACTGTTATTTGCCAATAGGGCACAGTTGGGATTATTTAAACCTAATTTTTCAAAAATAAAATTAAGCTTAAAAAGTGTTTTAAACAATTCAAAAATAAACCCAAGTTAGTTTTTTCTACCCTATTCAATCTAGTGTTGTTCACGAACCGAGCTGAATCGAACGCATGCTTGCTCATACTTGATTTGATTTGAAAGCGAGCTTAACTGAGCGGATTAAATATACAAAAATGAACGCTATTTTTATGTTTGGCTTGGTTTGGTTTGGTTTGAGTTGGGTTGAAACCGAGTGGCTTGGTTTTGTCACACCCTGAACAAAGGCGACGGAACATGTCAGGACATAACGCATTGATTGGACAGTAGCTTAAAAGGCACAAATTAAAGCGACAATAAATATTTAATTTTATTAACATTAAACACATACACAAATTCAATAATCATAACAATTACATCGTATTTATTATTTGAATAAATATCCTAAGGTAAAAACTAATATCTTCAATCTTGATCAATGTAAATTACTTGTACCTGTAGCATGTATACGAATAGATTTTGTCAACACGAATGTTGGTGCGAATACATAAGTTTAAGTTGATATATATATACAGAGAGAGAGATAAAAACCACAATTCATATGTAAATGTTGAGCATTAAAATTTCTATGAAAATGTAAACAACTAAATAGATATGGACCCGTTCCTATTGATACAAAATCAATACACTTGGGTAAATGTATGATCATACTAGATGAGAATAGATGAGGATGAGATATCAACCACCAAACATAAAGTAAACATTTAAGCACATAATGCATAATCATAGAGCATGCAATAAACACACATAAATATATATTGAATTACGTTTTGAACAGATGTGGTAATAAAACATGAGTAAAAGTGAATAAGGTATACGTGCTACCCCCAAAAATATAAACGATGAAAAAGGGAGTTATGTAAACTCACATGGATAAAGAGAAGCGGTTAGGAGTTAATGTTATAAGCGAATTGATCGATCACGCGAGTAACTTCCGACAATTTGTCCTTATTTTTAACATAAAAACAAAATTCAATAATCAATTGAAATAACGAACTAGACACGATAAAATGGGGTTTATAACGGATTTGGGATCAATAAAGTGTTAAATATATTAAATATTATAAACTTATAAAGTTGAATTGGAAATGTAATCAATTTTTATATTTTTACAAGCTTATTTTTTATAATAATAAAAAAACCAATATTATGTGTATATATTATATTTAACCATTTATAATAAACGTACCCTTGATTTGTACCTGTAGCATGTATACAAATAGATTTTGTCAACACGAATGTTGGTGCGAATACATAAGTTTAAGTTGATATATATATACAGAGAGAGAGAGAGATAAAAACCACAATTCATATGTAAATGTTGAGCATTACAATTTCTATGAAAATGTAAACAACTAAATAGATATGGTCCCGTTCCTATTGATACAAAATCAATACACTTGGGTAAATGTATGATCATACTAGATGAGAATAGATGAGGATGAGATATCAACCACCAAACATAAAGTAAACATTTAAGCACATAATGCATAATCATAGAGCATGCAATAAACACACATAAATATATATTGAATTACGTCTTGAACAGATGTGGTAATAAAACATGAGTAAAAGTGAATAAGGTATACGTGCTACCCCAAAAATATAAACGATGAAAAAGGGAGTTATGTAAACTCACATGGATAAAGAGAAGCGGTTAGGAGTTAATGTTATAAGCGAATTGATCGATCACGCGAGTAACTTCCGACAATTTGTCCTTATTTTTAACATAAAAACAAAATTCAATAATCAATTGAAATAACGAACTAGACACGATAAAATGGGGTTTATAACGGATTTGGGATCAATAAAGTGTTAAATATATTAAATATTATAAACTTATAAAGTTTAATTGGAAATGTAATCAATTTTTATATTTTTACAAGTTTATTTTTTATAATAATAAATAAACCAATATTATGTGTATATATTATATTTAATCATTTATAATAAACGTACCCTTGATTTGTACCTGTAGCATGTATACAAATAGATTTTGTCAACACGAATGTTGGTGCGAATACATAAGTTTAAGTTGATATATATATACAGAGAGAGAGAGATAAAAACCACAATTCATATGTAAATGTTGAGCATTACAATTTCTATGAAAATGTAAACAACTAAATAGATATGGACCCGTTCCTATTGATACAAAATCAATACACTTGGGTAAATGTATGATCATACTAGATGAGAATAGATGAGGATGAGATATCAACCACCAAACATAAAGTAAACATTTAAGCACATAATGCATAATCATAGAGCATGCAATAAACACACATAAATATATATTGAATTACGTCTTGAACAGATGTGGTAATAAAACATGAGTAAAAGTGAATAAGGTATACGTGCTACCCCCAAAAATATAAACGATGAAAAAGGGAGTTATGTAAACTCACATGGATAAAGAGAAGCGGTTAGGAGTTAATGTTATAAGCGAATTGATCGATCACGCGAGTAACTTCCGACAATTTGTCCTTATTTTTAACATAAAAACAAAATTCAATAATCAATTGAAATAACGAACTAGACACGATAAAATGGGGTTTATAACGGATTTGGGATCAATAAAGTGTTAAATATATTAAATATAATAAACTTATAAAGTTGAATTGGAAATGTAATCAATTTTTATATTTTTACAAGTTTATTTTTTATAATAATAAAAAAACCAATATTATGTGTATATATTATATTTAACCATTTATAATAAACGTACCCTTGATTTGTACCTGTAGCATGTATACAAATAGATTTTGTCAACACGAATGTTGGTGCGAATACATAAGTTTAAGTTGATATATATACAGAGAGAGAGAGATAAAAATCACAATTCATATGTAAATGTTGAGCATTACAATTTCTATGAAAATGTAAACAACTAAATAGATATGGACCCGTTCCTATTGATACAAAATCAATACACTTGGGTAAATGTATGATCATACTAGATGAGAATAGATGAGGATGAGATATCAACCACCAAACATAAAGTAAACATTTAAGCACATAATGCATAATCATAGAGGATGCAATAAACACACATAAATATATATTGAATTACGTCTTGAACAGATGTGGTAATAAAACATGAGTAAAAGTGAATAAGGTATACGTGCTACCCCAAAAATATAAACGATGAAAAAGGGAGTTATGTAAACTCACATGGATAAAGAGAAGCGGTTAGGAGTTAATGTTATAAGCGAATTGATCGATCACGCGAGTAACTTCCGACAATTTGTCCTTATTTTTAACATAAAAACAAAATTCAATAATCAATTGAAATAACGAACTAGACACGATAAAATGGGGTTTATAACGGATTCGGGATCAATAAAGTGTTAAATATATTAAATATTATAAACTTATAAAGTTGAATTGGAAATGTAATCAATTTTTATATTTTTACAAGTTTATTTTTTATAATAATAAAAAAACCAATATTATGTGTATATATTATATTTAACCATTTATAATAAACGTACCCTTGATTTGAAAGATTTGATGGTGAAAGTTTTGATGGACGGGTAAAAACTATTTTTTTATGTAGTTACATTAGGTTTTTGAATCGAGAAAATATAAATTTATAACAATATATGATTTTTTTATATTTATATATACATGCACGGATATGTTACATTGGTAATTTATTTTAGAAGTTTGATGGGAGGGGGGTGGTTTCGGTTTATTGTTATCATTATTGTTATTTTAAACGAAAATAATATCATAGTTGAAAATATATGTTAAAAACCAATATAATTAAGCAATCAAAAACAATATGTTCTATTAATGAATACTTAGCGGAACCGATTCAAGACGTGCTTAATATATATTAAAGTTACTTAATATTGCATTGTAGGAAAATATAATATGCAAAACTATTTAAAAAAAATTAAAAAAAATCTGGGTGCTATGAGGTTTGAACCCGGGTCTGCCCGGTTCAACCCTCTTAACTCATATAAGCTAACCATCTGCACTACCAAATCTTATGGTTTTGTTCTGGTTTGATATATTAAATACCATAGTTCAGATACAAAACCCAATGTGATAAACCCTAGATTTGGATTAGTTCCAATTGATCTACAAACAATCGATGTTGATTAAAACTGATATGGGGTTATCATTCCTTAGTTAAAATCGAACTAAAAGCAATATTTTATTACCGATTTAGTTTGCAGAGAACGGCGGCTGGGGCTCACGGGTCAGAACTTGATCACAATACTGATATAGACGGCTTTGTATGTTGTAATTGAGTTAGGGTTTAGTGTCGTGATATTGTAAGGAGTCTGTGATCGAGTTTAATTGAATTATAAATGAGTATTTAAAGAGTAATAAGGCTAATTTAGGTGCGGTTTGTTAAGTTTCCAAAAACGGGTTGATTTGCTGTCAATTAGTTCTCATATTCCACAAGTAGAGTATCGGTGGAACGCGTTAAGGATCAAAGAATGATTTGGTGCAATCAATTTCTTGATTTAGGCCGAGAATTGAGGGCCAAGAAGGAGGTAGGCGTCGGCGCTGATAGGATGAAATAAGAAGAAGATGGTTTGTTTGATGGTTTTGCAATATAGTCCTTACACTTAGGTGGTGGGTGCAAAAGTGGGTAAAATTTAGTTAAGGAGGTGGATTTTGCATGTATCTCATAGTTGTTATCAATAAATAAAAGAAATACGTATACTTAAACGAATGCGATATTTTATATGTTAATGAACGTTTGAATAATAACATGAGACGAAAGAACAAAGTAAATTTAATTATAATAAATATGTTTCGGGTTTGAATAGTAACGAATGTTACAGGTTTGGCTTGGTTTCGTACAAAGTTTTAAATTTTAAATTTCTAAGACTAAAAAATGTCATTAATTCAATATTTTCAACTCCAAAATGTATAGACTTCCAACTTTAAGCGACGAGCAATTTTGACAGCTCTAATTCAACCTGACAAATACTATTTACAATCCAACTCATTTAATTTTAGCCCAGCCTTAGGCCTAAACTAACCAGTACAGCCCGAGACCGGTCCAACCTCCAGTTTAATATTCTGTAAATTTTTGTTTCACTTCAGGCATTTTCAACTTTCGCAGGCCCATTATGTAACCCGCTCTAAAAAGTTTTCTTCGCTTTTATAATTTGCTTTTAATCTTATCATATATTTTGTGTACATACTATATTTCGGACCCGCGCGTTGCGGCGGTGACGTGAAACCATACCAAATTGATGTTTCAACTCGTTATAGTACCGTAACTCATATAGCAATTAAAAGAGAAAGCCCAAAAATAAAATGGCAATATGTTTAAAAAAATGGACATGCATTTTACATCAATCTAAACTCTATATATAACATAATAAAACCTTTACGCAAACCCATTAACTTTAATTTAATTTATACTATGACTATTATTAGGTATAATAAATATTTTTATAAAATTATTTAAATATAGATGATTTGTCAATAAAGTTTATTAATGACTAAGCAACTCATATTATTTTAGGATGTGTTTGGGATTGCTTATTTAATTAAAAACAGACTTTTTGCTAAAAATACTTTTAAATTTATGATTTTTTTAAAAGAAGTTTTTAAAAAATGTTTAGATTAGCTTATATGTTGGGGGAAACCAAAATGACTTAAAATGACACTTTTTTTTAAGAAGTATAATGAGTTTTAAGGATTATTGAGACGTAATAGGTAAATCAAACTTTTTTAAAGTAATCTTAGATATAATTTTTTGTTTTATTCAACCAGTATTTTTATAATGGCTTTATTCAATCATTTAATCTTCTTAATTTAGGTGACCCACGTGAGTACATTTTATGTAATGTAGACTAAATCAATGATTGATATAACAATCACACGTTTAGGCCTAAAAAAACACCTCTATGAATAGTCAGAATCATTGGCGCCTATGGTGAGGGGTCAACCGTCCTTAATAATAATAATATTAATAATAATAATAATAATAATAATAAATTTAAAATTACAAGTTATGATTGTATCTTGAAATTTGAATGTTTCATGAATCATGATGCTAGTAAATGAAGCTAGTAAGTTAATGACCTTATATGATATTTAGTTTAATTAACTTTTTCTCATATAGTCTAAACTGGACTGAAAAAAAAACTATTAAATAGATAACCAGCATAAAAAATTTTAATCTGACTCGTATAAAAAAAATTCGGAATCCATTACTTATAAGAACTCAGAATACATTGTATTTTGTGGTACGGTAATATAGAAGGTGGCATGCACTTAGACATGCATGAAGTAATCAAAAAGAAAAAGATTGCGTGTACCGTGCGAGACAAGAAACTTATACAAGTGTCAGCTTCATAAATTACAACTGCCTACTTGTATTGTCATGCTATTCTGCCGTTTCTATATATTCAACATTACATAAATAGTTCTTCAAGTTTATCTCATTAATAACTTTTGACCACTAAAAGTTTTATTATAATATTCCATGGCAAATGTCGAAGAACTCTCCATGGTGTGCACTGCAGCGTTGAAGAATTTTTCATTGTTTTTGAACAACTTTTATTAAAATGGGCAAACTAGGAAGCTGTTATAACAAACGAAAAAACAAACAAACTTAAGATGGGAGATGGAGATTACATAATTTGTTTTATTGATCGAGGTTTTAAACCTCCAGACTTGATATTTTCAAAATTAGAGGTGGCAAATGGGTTGGGTCGGGTCGAACGAGTAATGGGTTGAAATGAGGCATGGGTCAAAACGAGTTTGGGTCAGAATGAGTTTGGGTCAGAACGGGTCAATTAAAAAAATGGTTATTTTGGTTTGGGTTGGAATAGGTTAGGGTCGAACCGGGTTTCGAGTTTTTTTTTTTATGAACGGGAATAGTGGCGGAAACATTTTAGTTTTTTTTAAAATTTTTGTTTTTTATTTATATTTTAAGTTATGATTTTTTTTATTATTTTTTTTTAATTTTTTTAAGGGTTTTCTATAAAGATCAAAAACCCTTAAAAAAATATTCAAAAATAATAATAAAAAAATTATAACTCAAAATATAAAGCATAAACAAAAAAAGTAAAAACACTAAAATATTTTCTACGTTGACCTCGTTCCATAAAAAAAAACCCGAGAATTGAACCGAAACCGAAAAACGGACAAAAACGAGTCCTGAATCGACCAAAAAGAAACCAAAACCCAACCCGTCACGGGTGAAAACTCGTGTTGGCTTGAAACATGAACCGAACACGTTCCAATCTGAAACCCGTTTCGTGTCGAAACCTGTCTTGTATGAAAACCTGTTCCGATCCGAGACCTGTCACATTTCCTTTGGACGCTAACCCAAATCGACCCAATTCTTTGAACTTGTAAACCCATTTTGACCCAAAAATAAAAAAGATGGAATTTAAAATGACTCATATTGACCCATTTAGTTAAAACGTTTTACCAAAATCAACTCATTTAATTTTTAAAACAACTCAAATTAACCCATTTGAAAGGGTTTAAGTCAAGATTGTCACCCTATTCAAAATATTCAAACCAGTAACGGCATTATCATAAAAAAGAACCTCATTTCTCATCTTCCAAATACTCTAACAAGCCGTTATCTTGATCCCTTGTAAACATTAATTTCTTGTTGCTAATTGGTGTTGTTTTGTGAACTTCCAATAAATCTCGACCCGTAAAAGCAAATATCAGAGGGATCATATTCTTACACCACGAACCAATAAAGCTCCAAACCTACGTGGAGCTAATAAAACGCTTTATTTGCGGTGCGCGCATATAATGTATATATGTGTGAACCCTCGGGTGGGCAAAAGTGAAATTGCATTAATTTTGACGTTATTTTACTAATCTCCAGAAAATAAAGTTAAAAGTGTCGGAAGGTTAATCAGGCATCATGTGGTGGCCAGTGGCAGAGCTACTATGGTGGTACGGGGGTCGGCCGTCCCTTGTGAAACAATTATTTTTAGTGTTATATATATGTTAAAATTCCTACCGACCCCTGTAAAATTTTAACACCGACCTTTATGAAATTGGTGAAAACGTAAGATGAAAAGAAAGGACTGAATTTGGACACCAGAAAATTTTCCGGTGACCTGTGGAGTATACCGGAAGTGTGTTGAGGGTGTAGGTCAAGAGTTGGAAGAAGATATGACAATTAAATGTGAATATTAAATTTTTTTAGAGGGGTAAAGTAATTATGTCAGGAGGGTAGGAGGATGCAGAGTGAAAGCTTTACATTTAAAATTTATAGTTATTTATTTTTTCTATTTCAATTAATATAGATTGATATACAAACTTTAGATGAATTTAATTTATTTCTTTATTTATTTATTCTTTTTTGTAGTATATGATAATTTATTTTAATATTGTTGAGTTAATGGCTATTTTCGTCCCTGTGGTTTACTACTTTCGCCACTTCAGTCCAAAATTTATATTTTTGTCAATTTAGTCCTCATAGTTTTAAATATTAGCCAATTACGTCCTATCCGTCTAACGGCATCCAGCTATGCCGTTAGTTTAAGGGTATTTTTGTCTTTCTCCCTTTTATTTTGAGTTATTGGTCATTTTCGTCCCTGTGGTTTGATACTTTTGCCAATTCAGTCCAAAGTTTGAAATTTTGTCAATTTAAGTCAGTTTTTTTTTCTATAACCCTAGAGAGCGTTATCCAAGCCCAAAACAAGTCTGCATTTACTCTGTCGACAACAGTAATCATACCCCCTCCTCTCGTATTTAGTTTCTAGACGGTTCCTAAACTCTCCCCCATGGTGGAATTCAATGGTAAAGTGGTCAAAGCAATTCCGTGAAACCGAATTGTACCGAAAAAACTAAAAATCGATTATTTGATGAATGCATAATATTTAGGGTTTAGAGATTAACATATCATAACGAAATATGGGTCGTAATCAACTATTATACATTAATCAACAAAACAATTTTTAGTTTTTTGTGTATAATTCGGTTTCAAGGAATTACCTTGACCACTTTACCATTGAATTCCACCATGGAGAAGATTTTAGGAAATGTCTAAAAACTAAATATAAGGGGGGTATGATTACTGTTGTCAACAGAGTAAATGCATACCAGTATTTGAGGTTGCTCGATGGTTTTGGGCTTGAATTATGCTCTTCAAAGTTATAATCAAAAAACATAAAAAATAAAAAAACTGAATTAAACTGAACATTAAATTGACAAATTTTCAAACTTTGGACTAAATTGGCAAAGATATCAAACCACAGGGACTAAAATGACCATTAACTCAAAATTAAAAGGAGAAAGACAAAAATACTCTTAAACTAACGGCATAGCTGGATGCCGTTAGACGGATGTGACGTAATTCGCTAATATTTAAAACTATGAGGACTAAATTGACAAAATTAAAAATTTTGGACTGAAGTGGCGAAAGTAGCAAACTACAGGGACGAAAATGACCATTAACTCAATATTGTTTTATATAACAAAAGGCTGTATGAATATATTATATGACCTGCCCTCAAACTGAAAAATTTATTGTATTTTTAATGATTTTTCACGTGTTTTTTGTTATATAATATTTTGTATGATTATCGTTTTCTTTTATATGATCCCATCCGATTTTACCTGACTAGAACAGCCGAATTAAACTGCAAAAACACTTAATATATCGATTTAACCTGACCCGACCCGAATAACTGAACCGGGCCGAAAAAAATTCAGTTACCGATAGTCAACTACGTACCACCCAAAAAATCCCGACCCCTGTAAGAAATTTTTCTAGATCCGCCACTGGTGGTGGCGTTGATAGCCGAAAGACAATGGTACATGCACCAGTCAGCCGATATCCTGATGGTTGAGTGTTATGTGCCTTATGTCCAATGCTTGATGCAGAACTACTATCGAGTCGGAGGGTCTCACCGGAAGCAGCCTCTATATCCCTATGGGTAGAGGTAAGACTGTCTACATCTTACCCTCCTCAGATCATACCATAGCTTTGCTATTGGTGGGATATACCGAGTACGATGATGTTAATGATGATAACGACGACGACGACGACGACGTTTATTTATTTTTTTTTGTTTTGAAAAGTGTTGGAAATTGATTTTTGAATATGGGATTTATAGTTTAGGATTATTTTTTGAGTTGAAATTATATTTTAGAAACCGGTTCAAGTTGACATGTATTACCGGTTGTACTAGTACTGTGTGTCAGCTGACCCGATACGATATATAAACATGTTTTTAAAACATTGTTCGTTATAGCGGCGTGATCTGGAATATAAGATTTTGGGCATGTTACAGTATGATTCCATGGGTTATTTACTTTATTAAGGTATGAGTCGTGATTGCTCAAGCCCATATCGATTACTTGGTATAGTTTGGATAAGGATTGGGTCAAATTATATGACACTTACAAAACTCGCTGGGCTCAAGAGTAATGGAAGTTTTAATGGTTGGGAACTTGGGGTATAAATAAGTCCAATTATAATGAGTGGGGTGCTCTTCGGGTTTGTTTTTCGAGTTTCGGGTTTCTCGGGTCGTGTTCTTCGGGTTTCATTTGAATTTTAAATCCGAAACCCAACCCAAATCCCTCACGGCTTTTTCGTGTTTGGGTTATTTTGGGTTCGGGTTTTTACGGGTTGTGTTAATCAGGTTTTGGGTATCTAAGAAAAACAAAGGGGGAAAAAAAGCTACAACGTGAAAACTAAAACAACATATTTTTTCTTTACTCGTTACATAAATAACTAAATAATAAACAAAAATAACCCAATAAAACAACATATTCCTCTATTACGGGTGTTGGGTGTTATTAGCCATAAATATAAAAGATATATAATAAATAGTCGATCAACCATAATAGATGGAACATGTGGAATGCATAGAATGTTTCGTATACGGCGTATAAACCAAAAAATAATAATATCATATTATTAAACAAATAGTTTAATCGGGTTTTCCGGGTTGACCCGAAACCTAGAATTCAAACCCAGAAACCAACTTTAATTACTTCTGTTCGGGTTTCAAGTTTTTTTGGGTCGGGTAAGATTGAGTTTTCTTTGGTTGGGTTTTGGGTATAAGTGACAACACTATGTGGCATGAACCGGGGGATATTGGGCTTTTCCTGATATGTACATTTTAATAACCAGTTGGGCCGGGCTTGTCGGCCAAATCATTAATCCATGGAAAGGTAAATATTGGCAAGTCACCAATTCTAGAGGTGAGCGAGTTTGTTGTTCTAAAGAAATCAATTCATGATGGTGAATGTGTTTATGCAGGGGCGGACCTACCCCTACAGAGTATAGGGGTCGGCCGACCCCTGTGAAAAAAACAAAAATAGTGTTATTATAGGGTTAAAATCCTGATCGACATTTGTGAAATTTTGACACTGATCCCTGTGGAAATTTGAAAATTTGATGGGTGATGTAAGAAAAGTAGAAGAAAGAGTCCAGAAAATTTTTCTGTGAACTCAGATATCTGTGCACCTATCTAAGTTCGGGGTTTCTGTGCACCTCTACTAGGAGTCGGGAGGTGCAATTTTACAAGCCAAGGATTATTTGGTTCCCTAGATGTTTTAAACTTTGGATTTGTACAGTCTACATTATAGGTTTTACCGTGCTAATTATATGTCTAGAGTTGTTTTGGATCATAAATGGGCCAAGTTGTTTACCCATGTTTAGGCCTATTTTAGTAGGTTTGGTCCCAACCAAATTAGGTTGGGAACCAGTTTAAAAGGGGTTTGAACAATCCTATGCGGACCAATTTTGGATGAAAAAACAGTTTTTTTACATTTTTTTTTCCAAATCGGTTCGGATTCGAAACCGGTTTGATGAATTGGTAACGAACCGGCAGGTTGGGTCGCATCCAAACCATTTTTTTGGTAGTAAAGTGGGTTAGGTTACAAACTGGGTTGGCGGGTCCAAAGCGGTTTTTTAACATCTTTATCAGTAGGTGTGAGCAGGAGGACTATATTGGGGGACATCTCCCGAGATTAACTATTTTATGTTTTCTTGTAATTTTTCTTTAATAAGTTTATAAAAGTTTGTCAGGTTTTGTTTCTTTACCCAAAAAAATACAACATTTAAGAAAATTTTAACTAGAAAGCTCTTAAAACAAACCTTCAATCGGTAACAAGTTGCAGCATGTAGGAAGTGATTATCGTTAGCAAGATGGCTAAACAGTTTTGTAATATAAGCCCTTTTAATGTATTTTTCAAATATAAATGTTAATTTGGTTATTAATTGGATAAGCTTTTTACAACATAATTGAACCAATTATCCGGAATTATACATGGTGATAAGGTGATGCACAGTGATAAACATATTAGATATGCTGTACCTATCATTACATCATTTTTATTAAATATATAACCCTTAACTTATTAGATAAATTACTATAACCTCTTAACATTATATACATATTAGTCCCTACAACATTTTTTTTCACTTAGTAGTCTTCACTACATATATCAAATTAAAAACTATCAAGTATTACTATTAATTTATTTTGTTTAGTATTAATATTGTAAATACTTATAATATCTATTTTTTAATTTTAATAGTATATATATTTATAATATCCTTATTTTACCTCTTTATCTTTTACAAAATAAACCCTAAACTCGAAAACCAAAAACCCTAAACCCGAACCATAAACCCGAAACCCTAAACCTGAAACCCGAAACCAGAAAACCTGAATCCGAAATCCTAAACCCGAAAACCTAAAACCTAAACCCGAACCCTAAACCCTAAGCCCGAAACCCTAAACCCGAACCCTAAACTCGAAATCATAAAAAAACGCAACTTGTAAAAAAAATAATATAAAATTCTTATTTTTGTGCTAATATGGTAATTATACAATTTCAATAGGTGATATGAAAATTGGTTTTTCCAGAGAGGGGTATGACAAGCAACCAGGGGGGTACGTTTAGCCTGACCCTCAAAGAAATTTTAGCTTGATAAGTTTTATGTCATAATAATTGAATAAGCCAGTAGCAAAATATGACACGCAATTTGATTTTGTATACTTGACTTCTAAGTAGCAAGTAGACAAATGCATGATGCACATAATGATGTATTTGATTATCAGATAACAGACTTTTAAGTAGCAAGCCAAATACATTGGTGTTGATAACAGATTAATTGACCTCTAAGTAACACGTAGCCAAGTACGTATAGTGCACATAGTGATGTATTTGATAACTGAATAATCGACCTCTAAGTATTCCAATTTAATGACGAACATATATATTCTAATCGAATAATTTTCCGAGAGAAAGCAAATGAAGTAAGACTAAGAAATTTGATATCATCATGTTAAAGTTGGTTTTATTTGTAGGTTTTATCTTTAAGAACATATTAAGTAAAATAAATGCCCGCTCTACAAGTCTTCTTGCTTCTACTTATTTTCTAATCAACATAAAATAAACCAACACGTAGTGTTGTAGTTATCGCTTCTAATCACTCTTGTTCAACAAACAACAAATATACTAGGTAAAATCTCACTTAAACAAATATATTGATAGAGTCTATAAAAGGTAAGATGAGAGCAAACTTTTGCTCAAAAGTTTGGGGTGTTTGGGATTGCTTATTTTTACCAACTTATAACTTTTAAATCTTTGGAAAAGTAATAAGGTGTTTGGGATTACTTATATTGTGAGAGGAAAAGTTTCATAAGGAGGCAAAAACAACCGGTTTTGTAACTTATTAACTTAATGAAAAGTTATAAGGAGGCAAAAACAAGGAATCCTAAACACCCCTTTTATATATTCTAAACAAAATATAACAATACAAGTAACATGAAGTGGAGCTAAAGGTAACATTGAAAGAGAAAAAGGTAATAACATTTCCTAGCAATGGTGATATATACAAGTATCAATAACAAACACAGTTGTGCACTTACTAGTAATAGTGATTTGTACACTTACTAGTAATAGCAGTAATAAATATATATATATATATATATATATATATATATATATATATAGAAGAGGGGGGTTGGGTTGATAAAAATAGCACTAAAGGAAAACTACCTTTAAAGTAACGATACGAAAAGGAAAACTAAAGTTAAGGAAAAAAAGTGTTAGCACCTTAAAGAAAAAATTCAGACAAATCTGGATGCTTTAAAAAAATTCATAACTTTTTTCCTTTTCTTGTTACACCATTTTTTTCACAATGTGACTCAAAAATAAGGTTGGCAATTTAGACATGTATACGAATACCATATACGAACCTACATGATTTTAACATGTATTGTGTATGACTTTAACAAAATTCATGTACAAACCGTGTTGACACGAATCGACATGTTAATGTTCGTGTCTAAACAGGTAAAATATCCGTTAGTACCTGATTAGATTTTTTCTAACTAAAAATATATATAATAATATAATAGGTATTGTACCCTAACTACTTAACCATAATTCTTTTACACCCATACCATACCGTCATCCGTCCGTCGACACTGCAACGGCGCACCCAGTATGTACTGCCACATCTCCTGTCTACCTCCTCGCACACCCTGCAGCGGTACCACCGCCTTCCCATCAGTCGGTCTTCCCATCAGGCGTCGTCGCCTACAACCGGTTGTCTTTTAAGGTACCTTAATCGAACTATCTTCTGCTTCAGCTATAGTTATTCGCGCTTAACAAGTATACATGGTATTAACAGGTTCATGTTCGTATTTGGGAAACCAGTACACGAAAGGTTTTATGTCGTGTACATGTTTACAAATTTCATATTTGTTTCTTATTATGCACGGATATACACAATATGTCAGTCCTGCTTTAACCTTACAATTGGGATGTGACGATGGGGGTAGCCCAAAGCCCAATAAAATGACTTTCACACATTAACACTAAAAAGGTTAAATGGTTAAGAGGTTCGTCAACCGCCAATTCACGAGAACAAGTACATGAACAGTAAAAAGCATGTAACAGTAACACATCACATCACTGATTACTTGTACAAGTCTCTCAGCCATATAAAAGACACATGCTCAGAAAGTATACTATTAATCACAGGTCAAAAACCTTCCGCGCCTAAAAAGGTCAGCCCTCTACTGCAACAAGGATTCACTAGTCTAACCACGGGACAAAAACCTTACATTTCTTCCACTATATAAGAAATGTAACTCAGTCATAACAAACACACCAGATCTGGGAGTTAACTTACACTCTCTGATCTTCACTTCTTCCTTGAGAACTTACACTTTGCATGTTTATTTCTTACTTCAAAAATAACATAACTCACTAAGAATCGACATCCAAGAACCACCTCTTGCATCTCGGTCTTGGATCCTTAGTGAACCATAACAAATAACAACTAAACTAGTGAGCCTCTCTCTACGTTTTGCAAACGTAGAGGGACCCGACGACCTACGTTAGGTTAACCGGAACCCTTGAAGCCTGTTAGCCTAACCAGTCTATTCACTATCATTGGTCTTGTAATTGTTGTAGCAACAAGTTGGCGCCCACTGTGGGGCTACGCCCCTTACTTTATCTTATAGACCAGTAGTGTAGCTCCATTTTCATCAAAATCATCATGTCGGAAAGTGAATCTCCCGAAGAAGTTGACCAAGTGTCAAGAACACCGACACCAAATGCTAGCCAGCAAAATCCGGCTGCGACCACGCCTCTTTTCACTCCTGGAGGTACTCCGACGGGAACTTTGTTCCTCGAGTTTTCATCTTTCCAAACTCCAGCCCCTTCAGGATCTGGAGTTTCTTCTCCTCACGTAGGAGTCACAAACATCTCAGAGCATGTCGACTTGACACCGGAAGGGTATCACGACATTTCTTACAACTAAGATCTCTTCTTAACCAACACGTGAGCCAAGAAAGAGAAAAAGGGATAAGAATAAGGCTGGATTATGACGATCTGGAACCCTCACTGTCACTCGGACCTCCACCTTCCCCTTTTACCAGCTCACGACCAGCTGCTTCTCATTTGGAAGGTGGTCCAAGTGTGACCTGCCAGCCTTTTAACCCAACTCCTTATGCCTACAGGAGGCCAAGCCCAATGGCCTTCCCTTTGTTCACTTCACAACCCCTAGGGCATGAAACCACTCTCGAACAAATATGGCAGTCACCAGCTTCAAGTGTTCCTCCTCCTACAACCACTACATGGGAGCAGCCCATGACGGTCTTGCCCTTGGCTCAGAGTGCAGCAATGAGCACCACCATGGGAATAAACCAAATAGCCGCAACTACTGAAAGCCTTCAAGGCTTTAACCTCATGACTCAGATGATGGCTCAAATGATGGCACACTTCCCTTGGAGCCAGCTCATCAACCAAGCGCTGAGTACTCACCAAGGAGCAACAAGTCATAATCTCGCTACAAGGGTAGAAGAAGACCTTGAAAAGCCCTACAAGCCCGGTAACCTATCTTGTTTCTCTCAACAAATCGCCGATTATGACTCTCAAACGAAAATCAAGATGTCATCCCATATAAACACATATGATGGGACCGAGGATCCCGAAGACCACCTCCAGATCTTTACCAATGTTGCCAGAATTGAAAAGTGGTCCCACGCTGAATGTTGTTTAATGTTCATGCAAACACTTGTCAGATCAGTCAGGATATGGTTCAACGACCTTCTGGCCCAAAGCGTTCGAAGCTTCGATGATCTGAGCAAAGGATTATTAGCCAACTTTTCACAACAAATGAGGTACGTCAAGGATGCCACAGTAATTTTTCAGATAAAACAAAAAGATGATGAAAACATTCGAGAATTCATTGAAAGATATGAGAAGTAAGGATTGACATATGTGGGGGCCAACGAAAAATGAGGGTGGCAGGCTTCATGAACGCCATCACCTCCAAATACCTCACAAGGGAGTTTAACAAGCGCATGCCTAAAACCCTTGAAGAAGCTCTCGAACTAGCTGAGGCTCATATCCGAGGAAAAGAGGCCGTTGATATCAAAGAAAAAAGAAAAATAGCTCATAGTTGGTGAGGCAACGGCCCCAACCGAAAGAGAGGGAACTTCAGTCCCTATGATAAACATCCAAGGAGCTCAGATCAACGAAGGCCTGAAGGTCGGAACCTTCCAAGCAGGGAAAAGACTGTGAACTTCATAACTCTAACCAAATCCCCTCAGGAGATCCTTGCCACCGAAGAAGTGAAACACAGCTTTCGACCTCCTCGACCCTTGACCAAAAGAAAGAAAAACAAAAGCTCCACCCAGTTCTGTGAGTTCCACGAAGAGAAAGGTCACCACACCAACGATTGTTTTTAATTCAAAAGAAGAATTGAGGAAGCTGTTAAGTCCAGAGAATTGGCCCATTAGGTAAAGGGGGTCAAGGACAAGTTGGCCGAAAGAAAAAACAAAGAAGTGAATATAGACCAAGGTGTTCCCCACAAATGACAACGCTTGGAGGCTTGTGAGCTTCAATGCATCTGCTTCCCACCACCTCAAGGTGACTTACTCTCAAACCCTTTGGTGGTAGAAGCGAACGTGGGAACAATCAAAACAAACAAAGCCTACATTGACACAAGGACAGCCACAGAAATCATGTTTGAAAAGTTCTTCAACCAACTAAGCAAGGAAGAACGTTCAAGGCTTCAACCCTTCGGGTCATCTATAAAAGGTATCGCCGATATACTCTTAAATCCTTTGGGCCAACTAACCCTTGATGTCTGGTATATTGAAGGCAAGATGAAGAAAATCAAACCACTCACTTTTGTGGTTATCAACATACCTTCCAACTATGATGTAATCATAGGAAGGCCATGAAGGCCTGAAGGTCGGAACCTTCCAAGCAGGGAAAAGACTGTGAACTTCATAGCTCTAACCAAATCCCCTCAGGAGATCCTTGCCACCGAAGAAGTGAAACATAGCTTTCGACCTCCTCGACCCTTGACCAAAAGAAAGAAAAACGAAAGCTCCACCCAGTTCTGTGAGTTCTACGAAGAGAAAGGTCACCACACCAACGATTGCTTTCAACTCAAAAGAAGAATTGAGGAAGCTGTTAAGTCCGGAGAATTGGCCCATTTGGTAAAGGGGGTCAAGGACAAGATGGCCGAAAGAAAAAACAAAGAAGTGAATATGGTGAATATAGACCAAGGTGTTCCCCACAAACTACAAAGCTTGGAGGCTTGTGAGCTTCAATGCGTTTGCTTCCCGCCACCTCAAGGTGACTTACTCTCAAACCCTTTGGTGGTAGAAGCGAACGTGGGAACAATCAAAACAAACAAAGCCTACATTGACACATGGGCAACCACATAAATCATGTTTGAAAAGTTCTTCAACCAACTAAGCAAGGAAGAACGTTCAAGGCTTCAACCCTTCGGGTCATCTATAAAAGGTATCGCCGATATACTCTTAAAGCCTTTGGGCCAACTAACCCTTGATGTCTGGTATAGTGAAGGCAAGATGAAGAAAATCAAACCACTCACTTATGTGGTTATCAACATACCTTCCAACTATGATGTAATCATAGGAAGGCCAGGACAATGTGCGTTCAACATGACTGTCTCGGTTGGTCAAGGTGCCGTAAATTTTCCCACCGAGAGGGTAATTGCAACCCTTCAACCCACCCAAGAGGTTTACACGGTTGAAAGGGAAAGTTCAAAAAATGAAGACGACGAACAAGGCTTGATCATAAACCCCAAGTATCCTGAACAAAAGGTACGGGTAAACACGAGCCTTTCCAAAGAAACTCTCTCACCTTGAAAAGCTGTTGATACACTATATCGATGTCTTTTCTTGGTGCCCGGAAGATATGAAGGGCATTCCTCGAAGCATTGCAGAGCATGAGCTAAAAATACCCCCCGATGTCAAGCCTTTTGTCCAAAAGAAGCGGAGCCTAGCTCCTGAACGAAGCTTGGCAGCATGCCAAGAGGTTGAAAAGCTTGTCCTAGCCGGGATCCTACGTGAGGTCAAATATCAGTCTTGGATTGCTAATCCAGTCATGGTTCGAAAGCCCGACAAGTCTTGAAGGATGTGCATCGACTTCAAAGACTTGAACAAAGCATGCTCGAAGGATTTCTATCCCTTACCCGAGATAGACCTCAAGGTTGACTCTTTAACCAGCCATCCCTTTAAGTGTTTTCTCGACGCTTACAAGGGTTATCATCATTCTCATGAAAGTAGAAGATGAAGAAAAAACCTCATTCCACACGGACAAGGGTATTTTTTTTATCAAAAGATGCCTTTTGGTCTAAGAAATGCCGGAGCAACCTATCAATGTTTGGTTGATAAAGCATTTTCCAGCCAAATTGGCAAAAACATGGAAGCTTATGTCGATGATATGGTAATCAAAAGCAAGACTGAGCATCAAATGCTTGATGATGTACAAGAAACCTTCCAAAGCCTGAGGAAGATCAACATGAAGCTCAACCCCGGAAAATGTTCATTCGGTTTTGAAGAAGGCCAGTTTTTGGGACACATCGTAGGGAAGCAGAGTATAAAAGCCAATCCCAACAAAGTCAAGGTTGTTCTTGAAACTAAATCTCCACAAAGCAAAAAAGAAGTGGAGAGTCTGAACGGAAGGCTTGCAGCCTTGAAGTGTTTTACCAACAAGCTCGCTGAGAAATCCCTACCCTTCTTCAAAACACTAAAGGGTTGCACAAATAAAAAAGACTTCAGGTGGACGAAAGAAGCGGAAGAAGCCTTCAATCAAATGAAGCAACACTTGGCTTCACTTCCAGCTATTGCAGCCCCCGAAACGGGAGAACTGATCTCTGTCTATCTCTCGGTCGCTGAAGAAGCATTAAGCGCGGTCATAACCATCGAACGAAACAAAGTTCAGGTACCCGTTTATTTCTTTAGTAAAACGTTAAAACTAGCAGAGATCAAATATCCACCGTTGGGAAAACTTGCTCTGGCCTTAATTCAAACTGCCAGAAGGCTTAGAAGGTACTTTCAAGCACACCTTATACAAGTGGTCACCGACCAACCCATCAAGAGTGTGCTTGAAAAGCCAGAAAATTTAGGCCGATTAGCCAAATGCGCTCTGGAACTAGGTGAACACAACATCACCTATGTCCCAAGAAAAGTTGTCAAAGCCCAAGTCTTGGCGGATTTCATTGTAGAAATCCCGAAGCAAGTCATTCCGGAAATACATACAACTGTCACTAACCTTCTGACCCTGAAGCCTGGAAGCTTTTTACCGATGGAGCTTCCAGCATTGAAGGGTCAGGAGCTGAGCTCATTTTAATCAACCCTGAAGGGTTGGAATTCACATATGCTCTCCGACTTGAATTTCATACCACCAACAACGAAGCTGAATATGAAACATTGATCGCTGGTCTGAAAATTGCCAAGGAGATGAAGATCTAAAAACTACAAGTCTTCACAGACTCGTTTCTTGTTTTAAGTCAAATCAATAATAGCTATGTAGCAAAAGAGCCCAACATGAAGAAGTATCGTCAAAAGACAAAGGAATTGATGAACACGTTTCAAGAATGCACTATCAAACAAGTCCCAAGATCAAAAAACAAAAGAGCCGATGCCCTGAGCAAACTTGCATCGCTCACATTTGCACACCTCACCAAGAAAGTATTGGTAGAAGTTTTGAAAACTCCCTCAATTCAAAAATTGGAGGTTCAAGATGTAATCACTGAAGAATGTCCCAATTGGATGACTCCCATAGAAAAGTTCCTCAAAAATGGTGAGTTACTTTGGATCAGACAGAGGCTGAAAGGGTTCGAATCAAGTCCCGACAGTATGTGATGCAAGGAGAAACCCTTTATATAAAAGGCTACCTTGCACCACTACTAAGATGTGTGGGCCCTGAACAAAGTCAATATCTGATCAAAGAGGTTCAGAAGGGGATATGTGGAGCTCATTTTGGGCCAAGAACGGTGGTTGCAAAATTGATGAACCTTGGATACTTCTGGCCCACGATGCACCGAGATGCAACATAACAACTAAAGAAATGTGAAGCTTGTCAAATTCATGCACCGGTTCCAAAAGCCCTAAACATGATCTAGTTCCCATCTCCTCGGCTTGGCCATTCTACAAGTGGGGAATGGATGTCGTTGTTCCATTCCCACCAGCCAAGGGTGGGGTAAAATTTATGTTAGTAGCCGTGGACTACTTCACCAAGTGGCCTGAATTCAAACCACTTGCAAAAATAACGGGCAAACAAGTCATCAACTTTGTATGGGAAAGCATCATTTGTCGCTATGGGTTGCCAGAAGTGTTGGTCACGGATAATGGGAAACAATTTGCTGAGAAGCCTTTTAGCACATGGTGCAAGGAACTCAGAATCACCCAAGTGTTCAGCTCAGTTGCATACCCACAATCCAACGGCCAAGTTGAAAGAACAAACAGAACTATTGTGGAAGGAATCAAAGCAATGTTGGGAAGACATGACAACAATTGGCTTGAAGAACTCCCAAATGTTCAATGGGCAATAAGAACGACCGAAAAAACAAGCCACAAATGAACACCTTACAGCTTAGTGTTCGGATCGGAAGCTGTAATCCTAGCAGAAGTCGGAGTTGTGACTCAAGGAACACTCAACATGGACCTAGAATCAAACAACAATGAGACCATGTTGAACTTGCAACTCCTTGAAGAAATCCGTGACCAAGCCGCAGTACAAGAGGCTAAGTACAAACAAAAAATGGAAGCTTATTACAATGCAAGAGTGAAACATGAACGTTTCAGGCCAAGAGATCTTGTACTCCGAAACGAGGCCAACAAGAAAGAAAACCAAGGAAAACTCGGCCCAAAGTGGGAAGGATGAAGCTCACAAGGGTGGATCCTACAAACTGGCCGACGCAGAAGGCAAAAAGCTTCCCAGACACTGGAACGGCAAAACCCTTAAAATTTTCCATGCCTAGTCAAGAACTTAAAATGTATTTCAATAGATGTACAACTCTCCTTTTTGTAAACAAAAACCTCTTGAATGAATGATGAAATCTTTATCATAACTTGTCTTTACTATCCTATAATCAGGTTGAGAACCTAGCAAGAAACTCCATGGAAAGGGCCATGTAAGGGGATGGGCTCCCAGGCCACAACGCTCAATAGGTTCAAGGGTTAAATGAACCTATATAAGGGGTGAGTTTCTATATCAATCCAACTCCATGAGACTTAGAAAAATTTTTCAAACAAAACTTGTCTCATAGACTGGTCTGAACAACCTACATCAATTCGTTCCTTAAGCTTTGAAAAAAGTTTACGAAACAAATATACACTAAGTAATGATATAAATGATAGATAACATGTGCTTTTTACCTAATGAAGCCTTGAAGTTAAAATGAATGCAGCATTAAAACTTCTTAAGGAAAATTAGCTAAATAAACACATCAAACAAACAAGACAAGTAACAAAAATACAAAAATCAAATGCTACGATTCATAAAAAGTCCCCTAAAGGCCATAACCAACATTGTTCATAACAGCCATCCAGGTTAAACAAGGAAATCACAAAGATTCCCATAAAATTGTTCAAGCGGCCAACAAGGCCAACCACAACCACGGAGCAGAAACCTTAAGGGTTCCATGCGAAATCTAAATTGTTTGAGTACATCACATTGTTTAAAGTGCTAAGATAGCTACGAATTAATTGTTCAAACATCAGAAGTAGTTTTTGAAACACTAGCACTACCACTTTTACCTTTCTTAAACTTCCTCGCTTTTGAGTCACCACAACAATAGTTGAACCTTCTAGACTGGTCGCATGAGATCCACCAGCATCTCCGGACAAAGTCTCTTCACTGTCACCCGAGTGAGAACGTTTCTTGGATAAAGACTCAAACACCTCAGAACAAATCTTCTCATCAAGCCCATCTAGTTTTAAACCCTTCAAAACAGAAATGGGTTTACCAAAACAAGAGGATTCTTCACCCATGTAGGGGTAAGTAAGCCTCTCCATTGCATGAACGGATTCCTCAAAAAGCTTGGAAGCTTCAGGGTTGAAAATAGATGATTGCTCCAAGGTTTGACCAGACTCATGAAGTTTGAAACCAACAACTAAACCCAAGTGTTTCCCATAGTTCAGAAATTTTGTGTAAACGCCACCCAAAACTGAATTAAATTCGGACGAGTGAAGAAGGTAAGTCACAACTTGATGAAACCCATGCTCAATCAACCATCTGTTGTCATTGGTAGCTTGAACGAATGAAGCATTCAGACCTTCCTTCTCCAAAGCGAAGGTTTTCTTCTGAGCCTCCAAGGCTTCCCTCTCGACTTTCAGCTGAACTCTATCAGTTTCCATCTTCTTTTTCAACTCCTCAATCTCAACCTCATGATTACGGGAAAGTTCATCAATTTTCTTCACCCAATCTTCCTCCTTCTTCGAAAACCCATCAACATCCTTCTTCATCGCTGCCATGGAGGCCTTCATCATATCCTTTTTCTTGGAAAATTCTTCATACTCTTGCATCCCTTTTCGAAAGCGAGCAACGCCCTCAGCCAAAAGGGCAGAAAGGTTGCAAGAGCTAAGAATCAGTCTCGAGAGCATGGTATCACCCACCATATCAGATATAGAACTATGAAATCCAGGGGAGCAAAATTAGCCAAAACTTCAGCACAAACATCCGGGTCTTTAAAACTATCACCAACTTTAACACTCCAGTCAGGAACATAAACTTCGTCTCCACCCAAATCCCCAACACCCATTCTAGACGACCCCTGAACAAGGCACCGCAACCTTCTTAGCAACCGGCTTCTTCTTCTTAGCCACAACCAACCCTTGCTCTCTCTCTGCCTCAACACTCGGACCCTGATCCACAACGGTCTCAACTTCGTCACTAACATCTACAGGCTCATGTGAGGACGGTGGACCAGAGGGCTTTAGCAAACGCCGATTGGAACGGCGGGTAGAAACCTTGGGAGCGGTGGCCTTGGTAAAACCTTTAACATTTGGAACACTCACGTAACCAGAACCTTCAAACCTATGCAAGCCCTTTGATAAATGAGAACCCTTATCCTATTCTCCAATAAATCAAATCCCCAATTTGAAAAGTGTAAATATATCCATTCATATCTAAGATGCTCATCTCTTTACGATAAATAAACATATATATATATATATATATATATATATATATATTCCAATGATAACAATTTATAAGGCTTCACATTCAGAGACAATTTTAATAGTATCTAGCCTGAAGTGATTATTTCTGAATACAATAATAAGAAAATTTAATTGATGTATTGTATTCGACTCAAATTTAATAATCAAAGAATTGTAAAAGGAAATTAAAAGGTTGAAATTAAGATCTAGCATAAAAGCAAGAAATTATAAGTTGGTTGTGGCTCAATGGTAGAGCACTCATTTTATAATTGAGAGGTAGGTGGATCAAACTTCACTACCACCAACTTATATGAGAGATATGAGGGATGACTCTGGCTTGCCAGGGTTCGAGTCCTGATCTCACCCGGTTTTACCGGCTCCTTGCTGTCATGCCGTTTGACGGACGTGGGGGGCGGGTTTTATCCGGTGAATCCCTCAACAGGTGGACCGCTAGGGGCTCCGTCCGTTCGGACTAGTGGCCGGCTCGGGCTAACTTTAGCCAATGGGGGCCGGCGTTACTTAGTTGGCCGTTAAAAAAAAAGATGAGACAACAGAATGGGCGGTCCAACCATTTTGGGGTCTAAAACGAAAGCAAAGTTTGAGGCCCTTATCAAAAGTTAGAGCTAGAGATTATAAAATTCACCAAGCAATTGCAATGTTTCGTATATAAACTACAATATTTTCAGTTCTATATATATTATAAGTTTAAGGTATAAGGTATATATATGTACCTGAAAAACGTTTTGGAAACAACCGGAAAAAAGTTAGAAACGGATAAACAAAAAGGTGACATGAAGTAACTAATTAGTAAATGAATACTTGGAGTGTGAATCAAACTTGCATGGATTGGATTTTGAAGGTGGAATGGAAAAGCATGACCCTAACCACTGTGCCAACTACATTTTTGTTTAATTTACCAATTATTTATAATAAATATCCGATTCTGTATATATATATAAATACCTAAATTTGTTTAGCGAAGGCCCTAGTTTTTTGGAGGCCTCAAACCCTAGCTTTACCTATTAATACTGTAGGGCCGACCCTGGACAACAGACCATAGTATGAAATGAGAAGAGATGACCAGATTGCAAACAATTTGCATTCATGACCTACACTCTTGTTTTCGCATGTTTATATTCCACGATTGCTTCCACTAATCCATTTACTTACCAGGTTTTTTAAAATGGGCTAGTAGTTTGGGCTCCCTAATATGGTTCATAATATAGCCGATTCTAGCTCAACTTTTCAAGTCGTTTGAATATTTTAAACCAAACGCAACTAACTCGTATATTTTCAAGCATGAACCTAAGCTGGCCAGCGAAAAAACGTTGCCTTAAACCCTAGTCATTCTACTCTTTCCTTTCATTATAAAGATTATATAAAGAGCTAATATACTTCACCTTTTTTATTCTAAACTAAACAAACACACATATATATATATATATATCATTTTACATGATAAAAACATGGGTACGCATAAACTGGGTAAAATTAATGAAATCCAACCCAGATCTTAGAATACGGTCGGTTTTTTGGGTCTTAAGAATACCATTAAACGGATCCATGTCAGGTTTCGCGGTTTGACCATTTTCTTTTTACGTAAATGTACCGACCAGACGCTGTTTACAATAGGGCCGGATCCTGGCACCTGAGAATACCACTAAATGGGTTCAAGTCCAAGTCATGTCTCAAGTTTGCGCGCCCCTAATAAAAAGCATTAAATAAAATTAAACAAAAATACGATGATGTTACTCATATGACTACCTCTCCTCAAAATTTGGCTATATTGATAGAATTAGTCAATTTATATACGAAGTGCTATAGCACGTGGACTATAAAATGGGCTTTACATTACATAATATTCTCCACTGCACAGCCTCCATATCAAACAAACCACAAATTTTCCTCCGCCCAACGCCCACCATGACAAAACATATTATTCCGTTGACTTTTTTGTTGACCATAGCCATTTTACCCCGATCACAGTCTATTATTCCCGCAAGGTATGACGGATTCGTGTACCGAAAACGGGTGGCATCGACAGCCACTGTGTTAATTGAAGCGTTCTATGATCCGGTTTGTCCCGACAGCAGGGACTCGTGGCCCCCGCTTAAACAAGCCGTTGATCACTATGGTACAAGTGTCGTGTCTCTCATCGTTCACACGTTCCCCTTACCGTTAGTATTCGAACACCTTTCTTATATTATTTCTCGGGTGTAAATGAGCTAAGCTGAGCTGGTTTTAATATGAACGGGCTCGAGCTTGGCTTGGCTTGTTTAGAGTTTCATTTATTAAACGAGCCTTGATAAAAGCTCGAGCTTAGCATGGTCGTCCCAGCATACAAGGCTCGGCCAAAGTCTAGGGCATGGTTTCAGTATGAGACCGAAATATTTCTAAAAAAGTTAAATACAAATTTTTATTAACCATAATTAGGTCTTAAAAAATCTAATAAAGTATAATATTAAAATTGTTGTCGATGTGAGAGCTTTTTTTAATATAAGGGTCATTTTCTATTACTTGTTTTGGGTACTCAAAATTTCAAAGACGACTCTAAAACTCGGGCTGGTTTATTGGTTTAAGCTAGGCTACTTTTGAACTTTAACAAACGAATAGTTTATTAGCGACTAGGTTTATTACCACTGATTTCTATTTCGATTTTAAAACCTAAAGTATGTTGTTCGTTTTTGGCAAATTTATTTCCAGAGCAATGATTCGTAATCTGATAGTAATTCTGCTTCAATGACTTGTAACTTTTGTATTATAAGTTGTGGTTTTGTTGGATTGTTGATTTTAGCTTGGAAAAGTTGGCCGTTATTTTGGTTATTATTTGTTGGCTAAATATGTTTTTTTTATTATATAGTATAATCTACTTCTATATATTGTTTTAGATGTTATATAACATGTTTGTTAATAATTTTTTTATATAGTACATATAAATGTTGACGATGATCTCATAGTTTTATATTTAAATTTAGTTTGTTATTTACAGCTGCTATTCAGGCCTTCTTTTATCCTTTTGCGAGGGTGTAAATAAACGAGAAAATGTGTGTATAAATAACAAATAAGTGTCTAAATAGACATACCTTTTTTTTATTAACTTTTGAAAGTATTAAAGCTTTTATATTGTTAAAGGCGTGAAGTTTTCAATAACGATTATAACTAAATATTTTTTTAAAATCCACAAACAATAGAACAATTGAGAAAGATTCGTAACAGACTTCTTGTCAAAATTGGTGGAATCGTTCCGTGAACAACCTAGTATATTTAATAGGTAACCATATAAGCTAAATGATAAGAAATAAAGCTTGTTTTATTTAGGGATTATTACATAGAACAGTAACAAATTTTGAAATTTGTTTCAATCAGATCACTGATAAAAACTTTTGTTCCAATCAGGTTATTAAACTTTCATTCTTGTTCAAATTCTAGATATTTTACCTGGATAGCAGGTAATCTAGGTTTTTTTTTTTTTAATTTTTCAATGTTTTTACTTTGCATAATAACTTTTAAAGGTTGCGAAAATTAGTTAAATACGAAATATAATTTTAAAACTCCGAAAATTTGTAAAAAAAATTCGGAAAATTGAGGTTCGGGTGAGAACGGGTCAAGGTCGGAACGGGTTTCGGGTCAGTTTTATTTTTTTTGAACCAACGAATCAGCGCGTTTTCAACACGTTACAACTCATTTTAACATCAAAAACTTGTTTAAGCAATTTTTCAGTTCGTTTAAGCACTTAACTACTCGTTTAAGCGATTTTTCAGTTCGTTTCAGCACATAACAGCTCGTTTAAGCGATTTTTCAGTTCGTTTCAGCACATAACAGCTCGTTTAAGCGATTTTTAGTTTGTTTCAGCACATAACAGCTCGTTTAAGCGATTTTTAAGTTCGTTTAAGCACCTAACAGCTCGTTTAAGCGATTTTTAAGTTCGTTTCAGCACCTAACAGCTCGTTTAAGCGATTTTGCAGTTCGTTTCAGCACCTAACAGCTCGTTTAAGCGATTTTTCAGTTCGTTTCAGCACTTAACAGCTCGTTTAAGCGATTTTTAAATTCGTTTAAGCACTTAACAGCTCGTTTAAACGATTTTTCAGTTCGTTTCAGCACAAACAGCTCGTTTAAGCGATTTTTCGGTTCGTTTCAGCACCTAACAGATTGTTTAAGCGATTTTTCAGTTCGTTTCAGCACTTAACAGCTTGTTTAAGCGATTTTTAAGTTCGTTTCAGCACCAAACAGCTCTTTTAAGCGATTAGGTGCTGAAACGAGCTGTTAGATGCTGAAACGAATTTAAAAATCGCTTAAACGAGCTGTTAGGTGCTGAAACGAACTGAAAAATCGCTTAAATGTGCTGTAAGGTGCTGAAACAAACTAAAAAAATCGCTTAAACGAGCTTTTGCTGTTAAAACGAGTTGTAATGTGTTGAAAACGTGCTGATTTGTTGGTTCAAAAAAAATAAAACTGACCCGAAACCCGTTCCGACCTTGACCCGTTCTAACCCGAACCTCAATTTTCCGATTTTTTTTTACAAATTTTCGGAATTTTAAAATTGTATTTCGCATTTTTACTAATTTTCGTAACTTTTAAAAGTTATTATGGAAAGTAAAAACATTGAAAAATTGAAAAAAACTTAGATTACCTGTTTTACAGGTAAAATATTTAGGATTGAAATAAAAATGAAAGTTCAATGACTTGATTGAAACAAATTTCAAATTTGATTACCATCCTTTTGTTTAAAGGTAAATTTGAAAGTTTACTAGAAGACAATATCCACTTTAGTTAATAAAAGTAGCACATTGGACATGGGTTGACCTCACCTTCCACTTCTAGGGAACTTTTTATGTTTCAAGATATGTAAGTACCTCTGTAATGCACAAGAAAGTTAGTTGCTAGTTGTACATCAATGGTGCAACTCTTAAAGGGTATATTACAACTTTTATTGCAGTCTAGTGATGCAATTGAATACGGTGGGATTATGTAGGTTGCTTCATCTAGATCAAAAGTTGGAGGCTTTTTTGGTTTTGGTCATTGATTTTGATTGATAACTAATTTACTAAATTTGTGTTGCAGATACCATGACAACGCTTTTATTACTTCACGGGTTTTGCATATTGTTAATGAGTTGAATTCTTCAGCTACATACCATTTGTTGAACGCGTTTTTTAAGCATCAGGTCACAACTCTAGACTTCAAATATATAAAATAACTAAAACCGTTTATATGTATGTACACTTGACTTGCAATAGGTCCCTTATTTGATTGATTAGTCATACCATATAACCATTTAAGGGTGATAATCGTGCCATGTTGGCGAGTTGAATCATTGAAATATGACACATATATTATTGTGTAAAAGACATCAACCCTAACATGAATACATTTAAAATACGACACACATAATATGTAACAAGAACAAGACCCATTTATTTAAATGAGTTAAACAGGCTGACGGAGTCTAAATGCGAAGTATAAACAGGTTGGTGAGTTGTGGTAAACGGCATTAACGAGTCGTTTGTATGGCAGGTTGACATGTTTATTAAATACGTTGACTATGGATACACATTATTAAACGGGTTAAACATATCAACATAGCACGACCTGTTTAGTTTGTTTCTTTCACATGCTATATGCTATAATCATGATTATATATACCAAACCTTTTTTTAACATTAATTTTGTGTTTGCCGACAAATAAATAGGTGCGGTTTTACAGCGAGCAAACCTTAAACATGACTCGAGAGGCTGTTCTTGATAAAGTTATAGATTTTGCATCAACCACTCTCGGGAACTCCATGCAATCCGCTATTAAGTCTGGATTCAATGACCCAACTACGAGTACCAAAACTAGGGTTTCATTCAAGGTAACAATTGACTAATCCTGCATTTTGAGTTGTACATCATGCATGAAACATATAGAGTACAATAGCTTAGAAAAATTCTCCTACTTTTGTTATAATTTTGCAAGTCTTGTAACATTCAGTGAGCCATTTTTCAATAGTTTTGTGGGAAGCCCAATTTTATTTAATAAACGAACTAGCAAGAACAGTTTTTTTTGTCATTTAGTTAAACAAGCAGAACATAGTTACATTCATAAACATTCGTTTATATTTGTTTGTTTGTGTTCGTTCATTTATGTTCGTTCAGTTGTATTCATTTTCTTAACGAACGAACATAAACGAACACGAACATATTCATTTTCTTAACTAATGGACATTAACAAGAAAAATCCGTTCGCTTAACTGTGTGTGTTCGTGTTCGATTAAAGTTAAATAATAAATGAACGAACACGAACATGCCCCCATTCATGTTCGTTTAAAGGCCTGGTGTCTTTATGGGTGTCAATAATGTCGGGTTGACGGTTTCGGGTTAACGGGCCTAATTGTTTAACCCAAATACGACCTATTATTTGTCTCAAAAACATTAATATTAACTCGCACACACTTAAAATCACGTAATTGAAATGACTCGTTTAACCTATTTATCTAAACGTGTCAAGCGGATTTTATGGTTGTAATTGGGCTGGTGAGTTGGAAAAAATGGTTTAAACGGGTTGGTGGGTCGACCTGTTTAATTAACGGGTTAAACCTGAACATGAATCTGATTATTCTTGTGTTCTGTTTTTGTAGTATGGTTGCACAAGAGGGGTGTTTGGCACACCGTTTTTCTTTGTTAACGGGTTTTCGATACCCTTCAACGATTCTGAAGTAATCGACTACAACGGCTGGAGAAAGATTATTGATCCGCTTACGACCAAACAACGTATCTGATTTTGAAATTGTTCTCATATTGTTTGTTTTTCGATCAAAACTACGGATTTTGAATCTTTTTATTAAGATGTTTCATTTGACTTTCGATAATAACTATGTTTGTTGTCGGGTGTTGTTTTATTACTTTATATACAAATAAAACATAGTGTAAGGATTTCGAATGAGTGGATGTTCACAAGTACAAGTAGTGTCGGCCCTCAATTGGATCTCATGCTTTTTTATTTTTTTTAGTATAAAAGTTAAAATACAAAAATGAGAATTGTGAAAAGGATTTTAAGCCACACAAATAACATCTCAACAAAAAATTCAAAATAATAATAATTAGAAAATCATAACTCATAATATAAATAAAAAATGCAAAAAATTAAAAAATCAAAATTTTTCCCCAGCCATTTCCGTTCAAAACAAAAAATAAAAAAAACGACGATAAGACACAATGCCGACAAAAAAGACACAATGCCGAAAATGAACAAACAACACAATGACAAACAAAAAATGACACAATAGGTCAATTTAACACAAAGCCGAACAAACATAATGTTGAGTAATATAACATAATATCAAGAAAAAAAGACACAATGTTAAGGAAAAAAAACATAACCAATGACGAAAATAAAAACAAAACACAATGATAAATACAAAGTTACAATGATGTTTTTCCCTCAACATTGTGTCTTTTTCGAGTTTTTTTTAAACAGCGAAGACGATGGAAACAATTTTGTGTTTTTACATTTTTCACTTTTTTATTTAATTTTATGTCATGATTTTTTTTATTACTTTTTCGTTATATTTTAAGAGGATTTTTCTTTTGCTAAAAATTGTTCTCATCCTTCTTATTTTTGTCTCCCTTTATAAAATAACTTTCACCTGATATTATATCATAATCACATGAACATGTTGCATTATAAATATAGACTTCGTGATATCCTGCTACATATCTTCCTCTTTTGCTTGTGAAACTAAACTTTATCCTACTCCAAAATGACCAACAATTTTCTTGTCTTTTTAGCCTTCATCTTCTTCCAAACATTTGCCATTGCAACTTCTTCAAATGTTACATGTATCCAAACGAAGAGGGAATCCCTTATTTTACCTTTTCGGCTATTGTTGTTTAGGCTTTGTTATGGGATAACTAACAAGAACAGATTTTTATGTTACGCCGTTGTTACGTAGACAGTGAGTTAATAACTAGCTACCCGTTAGTTTAAGCGTTGTGAATTAGCTATGTTTATTAGAAAAATAATTGGTTATTAGTGGGGTGGACTGCACCTTTTGAATCTTCAAAAAAAAAAAAAAAAAAGGATGGCGCCATTATGTGGGTTGTGCCGAACCCTATAATGCTAACCTTTCTTTTGACGACATGGTGTGGATGGAGTTATCCATGACCACATGGTATGATGGTGCCTCCACAACACATAGCCTAACAAATACTATGTATAGTGTATTATGCAAACATCCTAGTTTTATTTGAAATTGATTGAACTCTTTTTCAAATAAATGGTTGGGGAGTGTTTAATTAGAACCAATAAATATATTGCGAATTATGGAAATCGTATAATTTGCTTGTACATCTTGCTATTAAGTATTATAAAGAAGACGGTAAAATAACCATCCATCCTGTAACTCATCAAATCGTTATTGAAGAACCTACAAATGATTTATATTGTTTTCAACAATAAACTATTTTTTTTGAAAAGAATACGCCTCGGTTATGACATGGGGTAATTTTTTTTTCAAGGAATGGTTTGGATGGCGTCATCTTTCTTCTTATTTTTACCCTTTCTTTTTCTATTTTCATTTAAAAATTTAATTTAGTTTCTTCTTAGTAATGCTTACTATCTACAAACAAAAACAATAAAACACTAAATATATTGTAGGAGCTGAAATGTCCTATAAAGGATTATAAAAATGAGATTAATGATAAGAATTTGAACATTTAGATGGTTGAAATCAAGTTGATAGAGGGGTATTCTAGGTAACACCCCCCCTCCCTCTCTCTCAAGAAAAAAAGAAAAAGAAAAAAAAAAGAAAAACCTAACCTTACACCCTATAAAGGATCAAGCTTATCAAGGATCAAGCTTATCATTAGCACCAAGTTGACCATTCAACCAAATGTTATAAGACTATATGTTGTGGTTAAAGCCTCTCCTATGATTCATCATTTAATATTGCTTTACATGGCGTTGACTGTACACTTGATAACGCCTCTGCTGAAACCACCTGAGCCTAAGTGAGCGGGAGCTGTAACGATTTTTTTGCTTTTTTGCTTTTTTGCTTTTTTGCTTTTTTGCTGAAACCACTTGATAAGGCCTCTGCTCAAATCGATTAGACTTTCAAAGTATTGCATTCCAAACTGGCTCTTCACATCAATCTTTCGGATCTTCTTCACATAAGCAATACTGATGCACTTTCCTAAAGCAGTATCTTTCTTTGTCTTCTTGTAATAATAGACTGTTATGAGACATTGCTTTCCAGGTTCAACATGATGATCTTTGAACCATTCATTCTTTTGCTTGCTAGTCACGTCATCTTCAATTGGCTTACCAAATTCATCAAATTCATGACTTATCATTTGAATCTTTTCATCAAAATCTTCACTGGATTCACCGAATTTCCGATTATCTAGTGTAACATATCTAACAGGTTCTTTTTCCAACACCTCTTCCAAAACATAATCTTCAGACGACATGAACTCCTGTTTATCATCACAAACTCCACCCATTTTTCGTTCAAAGTCCAAATTAAATTCATCCTCAGTAACATCCAACATCTTCGCTAAATCAGCTATAGTCATGACAATCTCACCTTCTTCAGCATCATAGACTGCACCTTTCATCTGAAACATCATAGTTGCAATCGGATCAATGTCATAGACCTCTTTATCTTCAACCATCTTTTCACCGGTACTATCATGTTGTGTATGATCAACATACTTTTGACTTTCTCGAACATTGTCACCACGAGTCTTGCTGCTTTTGGAACTTATCAACAAACCAATTCCACCTCCAGCGTTATCATCATCATCATCATCATCATCATCATCACCAGCAGATAAATTGAGTTTTCCTTCATCTTCATTATCATCGTTCAATAATTGGTTCATTCACAATCAATGACACCACCTCCAAAGGTTCATCAACCTTTAGTTTATAAACAACCAAATCCAACACTGGTTGTCGAAGATGATCCAACATTCTGCTCAGTACCAAAATCTTCAGACACAATGATTGGTTCTTCATCCACCTTACTATTACCCTTTAGATCGACATTCTCTTTATTATATATCATTCTGAACTCACATTCCTCCAACCCAACATCTCCTCCATATACTGTTTCAAACACATTATCATCTGCCTTCTCTACATCTGATAACAATCATATACCCAACTTTTCTTCAATAATCACAAAATATTTCATGTGCTGGTTCAGTAAATCAGCTTACAAGGAACATTTTCTTTCACTATTCACCAATATCTTGCTTTAATTTCCACATTCTCCTGCCTCAATCTACCATTTTCTTCAGATAAGCTCTCAATACGAACATCTTGTTCTTCCACACGACCCTTTAACACATTAAATTCTTGTCTGGAAGGTCCATCCAAGAATATAATCGCATCGTCAAACTCAGGAAAACTACCAAACGATTGGCCTTGAGAAGAAAACTTAGGAGTAACTTTTGGTGTAGGCTTCTTTGTTGTTTTTTTTCAGTGATAGTATTGCTGTAACTTCAGGTGTCTTCAATATGTTGTCATTCCGACTTAGATCTACAGCTGGTTCCATATCAATATCCATTTCTGGAACAAACTTACCAACCACTACTATATCACCAGCCTCCCCATCAGGGTTTGATTCTTCACCAATCAGTCTTAATGATGGTTTTGCCATGTGTTTATTTCCCCTTCTCTTCTTCTTCTTCTCTTTAACAACCTCAGGAACAACTGTTTTATCTGTTTCCTTTTATGTTTTTCTTTTCTTTCGTTGTTTTCTCAAATCGGCCATAGCTCGGGGATCAGCAAACACACTTTTCTTCAACTCTGTATCCGACTAGGTTTCCTCATCATCTTTACCTGATGTAGCAGAGTACACAGGTTGTTCAACAACTAGAGTTACTGTCGGAGTAACCTCTTCAACTTTTAAAGCTTTCTTTCTTTTTCGTTTTCCCTTCTGTGAATCAGCTACAATATCATCTTCAGTTTTAACAAACCATCTGCTCCCACCAACGGCTTTGAATTTATCCATGACTTTTTTTCATTCTCACGATCTGAGTCGCTATTATCGTGCCTCCAGTTATTCTCCTCCGGTGCAAGTGTGCAACATAATCAACACTCTTCAGATGTCCAAAAAGACCACGGAACTTGGGAATCTCATCTACTTCTTTATTCTTGTATGATGCCAGTTTCGCGTAATTATTCCCAGCCATATGTGATAAATGAATTGTCTCACAAGTCTTTACAACTCTTGGAAATTGATCTTCCACAATCAACTGTATAAATCGAGGATACATAAACCATTTATCCTTTCCAAAATAGTGCTTCATGTTCTCGAATATCACATTTGAAAAATTATACTTCAGGTTCAAGCACAACGCTGCAATGATGCACATTTGATAGTCCAGAATTTTCTCATAACCTCCCTTACTATGACCCAAGCATTGCACTAATGCATTAGAAATTTATACGGTCTTGACAAACCCGTCTTTGGATAAGGTCCTCGGTTAATATCATTTTGAAATCCCATTCTGATCAGACATCCCTTAACCAAACGTTCGTCCAATGTATCTGGATCAGTCTAATGATACTCTCTGACACAACAATTTCTTTTCCTTGCACTTTGGATTTACTTTTTGATCCACAATTTGTAGCATTCTTCCAGAATCAGCTACAATATTTCGATAAGGCTCACAACGAATAGTAATAGCCTTATAGATCATTGATCGTAATAAAAACAGAATGATTGTCTTGAAGTGATGAACTTTCTTATTTTCCAATTCCAAATATGCATAGATATTATGCATAGGATCAGTATCTTTCTCTTTACGAGCCATCTGCATCAACAAATCAATAAACATAGTTAGTTTTTGAATGATCAAACTTTTAAAACCGCGGATAAGTTTTTCAAATTGTATAAGTCATTTTTACGGATAAGTTCTTAAACGGATATGACAGTGTAACCTTATATGCATTATACCACATATAAGTATTAAAGACGTATAAGTACTTTTAGTGTATAAGGCATTCTCCTTATATCATACCCAACCCGTATAAGTGCTTACCCAATGGATATGATAGTATAAACGTATAAGACCAAAACAACGGATATGTCATTGTAAGCGGATATGACAAAATAAACGTATAAGCTGATATGAACGTATAAGTGTAATAAAACGAACATGACACATTTGGCAGATAAGATCAATTGTACGTATAACATATATCACGTATAAGTCAAATTTGACTTATCCGTCGTATATATAAATAACATGTATCCATATAAGTGAATACCTACGGCGTATATGTTACTAAGCTTGTACCCGTATATGTCCAAAAGACATATCCGACGTATAAGTCCTATACGCAAATTGAAACATTAATTAACAAATTACTAAAAATGAACCAACAATTCATCAATTCACTGACTCTAACAAGTTTCTTTATCACTTAATAATCTATCCGATTTATCAACTTCAACTTTATTTCAGTTTTATGTATAAACACAGATTTGCTTCAGATCTAGAAATGATCAGTGATAGAAATCCCATTCAGAACATATAACATGTGATTCTCAGTCCTCGATTAAGATCAGATGATTATGAGTCCAACACCAATTGTATCAAGATATATTTGAATCTGATTTCATTGAGAAAAACCCTGTGAAATTCATAAAGAAAGATTTAACAAAATAATACCTTTTACGATTATAATAGTGTGTGAATCACTAGGATAATAAACGTATATGCTTATACGAAAATGAATCTAGGCTCAATAGAGAGTATTATGAATGGATATGAAAAACACACGGACGTAATGGATAAAACTTATAAGTAACTAGTATATATATACTAATCACTTATCCGCCGTTCATGTCATAGCAAGACATATACGCCGTATATGTGTTAAACATATACGCCGTATATGTAATAAACACATATACGCTATATATGTTTAATACATATCCGCCGGATATGTTAGTTAACATATAAACCATTATATTCACACTTTTGAGTTCGGTCAAGTCCAATTTAATGACCTTGATTGAACAAAATGACTGAAATCTCCCTTTGAAACTTTTTTGAAAAGATCAAGTCCAAATTAATGACCTTGATTGACGTTTTAGCCCTTTGTAAATGAATTCAAAACATCAACTCAATTTGAAATTCTCAACAGGTCTTCCCAAAAGATAGTAAACCATTCATCTAGATTCGAAAATAACTTAGAAATGTAAAATCATTTTGGTTTAATGAAAAATAACAACAGGAATTTCATAACATATTTTTGTGAGTTTGAGCACGGAATCATATTAATCAAATTTCCCTTCTATCACAGTTTTATATTTTAGCATTATTATGACAGGCGTTAAGTCAGTCATTGGTACTGTTATCCACTTAAACTTTAACAACGAATTTTTTTAGAAATTTCAGTGATATGATTAAGGTTCAATTAAGCACACAATATCAGGAAATGATCAGTCTTTTTATCTTGATTCAGGCTTACTTCGATTTATACCATGTCACCCCAACTTGACTTAAACCTTAGAACCAGCAGATCAAAACATTTTAATTTTTTAACAACCTTCACAACAAGATATACCCCCCTTATCAAGAAATACCCCAAATTTCTTTTACCATGAATGGGTATGCACGATTTCATCTGTATGGCTTACCTGCATTGTATCCCTTGGGGTCCGTTTCTTACTGGTATTATGACGCGCGCAAGGGAGGAACAATGTATGTCTAACATCATGGTTGATCAAGTCAGTAATGAATGTGTACAGAGTACAACAGTGACCAAGTTTAATGACTTGGATTCGCTTATAAAGCAATTTAATATTCACATTTGTGAATACCCAGATAATAACCTGCATAAAGACTTAATGGTATCCATAAATTTGAAGCATCCCATCAATACAGGATTCAAGGCCATAAAACCATATACCATTGATGACCCAATCATTAGTTTAAACATTTAAATGATATTAATTTTAGTGATCATGCTAAAACGTAAGGCTTGAGTATGATAGACTATTACATTTCTAACTTCATTACCAAGATTTTTGTTAGAGAACTAACCCCCCTTTCAACTTGGCTAGGTAAGTTTATCTCACTTACTATTCCCTGTTTGTTTTAAATCCTACCAATGCACTAATACATTTAAGCATACAACCTTTTAAGCCTATTTTTTTTTACTGGATTTGGGACTAGATGATCAGTGTATTATCATTTTTCTTTTTTTGCTTCAAAAACTCTTTTCGAGGATTCATTTTAGCATGTTTTTGTCTTTTTCAAATATTTGAATGTTTTTGAATTTTTTAGAAATATCTCCCCCCTAAAATCAAAAACCAATTTGAAAAACATATGTACAAAAACAAACTTGACTCTGATGAATGTTTACTCAAGATCGGAATTCATAACCTCGGGATCAATCTCCCTCCCACCTCCCAGTGTCTTAATACCATTAAGCTTTAGTAAATACAAAAATATGTTTTTCCCAAAAGCTTTAGTAAAATATTTGCTTTTTGCTCGTCGGTGTGAATTTTATCTATCGTTATCAACTTCTTTTCGTAGCAATCACGAATGAAGTGATACCGTATTTCAATGTGTTTAGTTTTAGAATGATATACCGGGTTTTTTTGTTATGGAAATAGCTACAGAATTTTCTACAAAAAGGAGTGGTCAGAAAATGCAAACTGTAGTTGCGCATCTGATGTTGAATCCAAAGAACCTGAGAACAACAACTAGAGGCTGCTAAATACTCAGCTTCACAAGTCGACAGAGAGACGGTTGTTTGCTTCTTACATTGCCACGTGACCAACCTACTGCCGAAGAATTGACATCCAACAGTTGTAAACTTCGTATTCAGCTTACAGCTTCCATAATCAGAATCCGAATAAGCTCTCACCACAAACTCATCATCTTTAGGATACCATAGACCGATTCCAGGACATCCTTTAAGATACCTCAGTATCCTCTTCATTATCATGAGGTGCGAGACTTTAGGATTGGATTGATATCGAGCACACAAACACGTTAGGTACATAATATCTGATCAAGAAGCGGTTAAGTGCAATAGAGATCCAATCATGTAACCGTAAAGCGTTTAATCAACCTTCTCCCTGGTGGGATCAGGACCAATTTTATGATTAAATGGTAGAGGAGTGCTAATTGCCGTTGAATCAGCCATGTTGAATTTCACTAGGATGTTATTGACGTACTTTGTTTGGTGAATAAAGATACCATCAGATAACTGTTCCACTTGAAAACCTAAGAAAAACTTCATATCCCCCATTGCACTCATCTCGAACTTGGACTTCATAACCTCCTCAAACTCTTTGCACATATTGTCATTGGTTGACCCAAAAATGATATCATCCACATAAACTTGAACATTCAATAAATGCCCATGCACCATCTTGGTACACAGTGTACAATCAATGGTTCCTCGAATAAAATGATTATCCAATAGATCTTGAGATAAAGTTTCATACCAAGCTTTCGGGGCTTGATTCAATTCTCCAATTACTTCATTAGAACTCGGAGTAGCCACTGATTCAATCACATCATCATGAGATTCTCCATCATCATCAAAAGGAGTAGATGGAACATCAATAAGATCAGGATCATCATGAGTTACCTTATTGTAAATCGAGGAATTATCAGTTGAGTAGATTCTTGAGAGCAATCATCATTCAAATATTGTTGAAACAACAACGAAGCAGCTTCATCGGATAAATCTTTTTCATGTAAAGTGAAGCTCTTCTAAATATTATCATAATCAAACAGCCATGCATCTCCCGGTTTTTGAGTAAGCACATTGTATCTTTGACAATCAACATGTTGTACTTGCACGATTCGGTTGATGCTCGGAAGAAACACTCTTCTTAATGGACTAGCATAACCCATAAAGAGTCCTACTATCGATTTTGCACCAAATTTACCATCAGGATCCAGAACCGTACATTGTGACCCAAAAGGTTCGAGCCACTTCATATTTGGCTTTCTTCGGGGTAAGAGTTCAAAGCATGTTTTCCCAAACTTCTTAACAGTGAGAACACGGTTCGGTGTATAACTTGAAGAATCCACAGCCTCCGTCCAAAAATTAATAGGCAGTTTAGAGTCAGCTAACACGGCCCTTGCAGTCTCGATAAGAGTTGTGGAGTGTAAGGTGCGCTAAATTAATGAAGAATACCATGTTCGTTGCACTACTCCAACATCTTGTTATTCTTGAACTCGGATCCATTGTCAATTCAGATTCTTCGAATTGGCAATTGTTACAAATTCTCCAACTTCTTGAACAGAATCATCAGATTTTCAAACGTTTCATCTTTGGATTCTAAAAACATCACCCTTGCGAATGTTAAATAATCATCGGTGACCACAAAGTAATAAAGTTCGTCAGTGATACTTTTGACATTCATAGGTACAAATAAATCCATACAGACTCTCTCGAATGGTAAGTTGATTGAATTCAACACTTTGGCCTGATGAGTCTTCTTTTTCAGTTTACCCATTTTACAACTCAAGCACTCATCACTCAAATGAAATCCTTTCACATTCACCCCATCAACAAGATGATTACAAACTAGGTAGTTCATCTTTCTCACATGAATGTGACCCATTCTCTGTGTCATAAGATCGATTCCTTCTATGATGCTTTAGAGACAAAACCTTGAACAGTCTTGGTTATCGTGCTAGCAACACTCATGTTGAGAACATACAAATCATTCTCTCGAGGTGCTTTCATCAAAACCCATTCTTCCGGTATCTTGTACCCCGGTTTCAAAGTGATACATTCTCTATCAGTGAAATATGTGGAGACCCCCTTTCCACAAATTTGTGAAATACTCAACAAATTGTTCTCCAATTTTGTGATGTAGTTGACTTTATATAACATTACTGTGCCATTCGACAGTATTCCTTCACCCACTAATTATCCTCCTTGGTTCCCAGCAAATCCGACATAGCCTCCTTAATTGATTTGACATCTTTCAATAAATGAAGAGTACCGGTCATGTGTCTAGAAGTTCCACTATCCATTATCCAACGTGAATTATCTGATCTTGGAAGCCCCTACACATCAAGAAACCATTTAGTGAAACAAGGAAACCCAAGACTTCTTGGTCTTGGGTTGTTTGAATTTCTCATACAACATTTCCTCACACAATTCATCACATGCACTATCCATTGATGAATTACATGAACTAGCACTAGAAGTATTGGAAACATCAGAAACTTTACAAACAACATCAGAATCCTTAACAACATCAGACTCTTTACACACTTTAGGCATCAATTTAGGTTTCAAATAATTAATTTTAACTTTTGCAACTTAGTTTTGACCTTTAGTGTGTTTCTTGATATAGAACTTGTCCCTTTTCACACACGAACTTTCTCCAATTTCAAACACACTTTTAACCAAATTTTCTTCCTTTTTAAGAATTTTGGTTGGAACACATTTTTGTTTAGGTGTTTGACTCACATTTTTCTTATAAACTTTGACCTCTTTCTTGTGAACATGATTGTGTTTAAATCGATTAGGAATGCATAAAACACATGCCATATATCATTTCAATTAAAACATCTTCTCCGGTCTACTATAGTTTCAACCAGTGAAACTCGATTCTCAACTAGATCACGTTGTTGTTTTTGTTTGACAAAGTCTTCATTACTTTGCTTTCCAAAAACAACATCTTTGTCTGAATCAATCGTTCCTGCCTTAACAAACACGATCTTTTTAAAAGGTTTGACTTGTGTCTTGTTATAAAAAGTTGTTTTAGCAAATCTTTTGTTCTCAATTTTAACTTCACAAGTTTTATCTTTTTCAGATTTATCAGACACAATCTCGATCAACAGCTTTTCAGCAACTTGAACACATAATTCACTCTCACACTTGGAACTATTTACAGATTTTTCAAAATCAATATCTATTGAATCAGGCAAGACTGTTTCAGAATCACTCTTTGGAGCTTTAATCTCCAAGTTCAACGCCTTAAGGAAACCTTTCGGTTCTTTTGGAATGTAAGAATTCCAAATTGGAGGTGGAACAGAATGATATCCTAATCCAGTTTGTTCTTGATCATCACTATTCTTTGTAGGAATTATGTGATCAAAAATATATGATGAAGCGGAATAACTCTTTAGCTTTTGACCAACTCTTTCAGTTTCAATCTTTACAGATTGTAACTCTTGCTTAAGAGCGACATTTTCATCAATATGCCTATTAATATCAATCTTTTTATCTTCTAGAGTATGTTTCAACATGAGAATGGTTTTCTCAACTTGTTAAAATTTGCTTCCATTAACTTTTCTCACATTTTTGCAATTTCTCAAAAGCTTCTTTTATTTTATTCATCTTGTTAACAGTGTTATCAAAGTTGCTTTTAAGATTTTTGATTTAAAAATCTTTAATCTCACATTCTTCACTATCTAAATAACATTTATCACATTATATTGTGGACATACCTGATTTGCTATAAGCGGGTGTTGATCAATCTTTTCAACTCTTTCAAAATTTCCTCTCTAGAATCCTTTTCTTTAGATTGAATTTGCTCTTGATCCATTTGTTCATCTTCTTCCCCAAAATCAATCTTCCCATGTGGTATTTCTTCTTCGTTGAACCAACTTGCAAAACTTTCTATAATATAAGGTGGAAAATAGATTGAAAATAATAAGAGGGAATAGATCAATCCTTTCATATGTGCATGAATCAACTTCCTCAATCTCTTTTTTGATTTCATTAACCACTTGATTTTCCTCAGTAACCTCAGCTACCTCCTCATCTACTTCCTTGAATACCTCTTCAGCTACCTCAGTTACTTTTCACCTCTTTGAACACTTTTTCAACAACATCTTCAAAGACCTCAACAACATTTGCTTGTTGAACATAGTTGTTCCAGTTGAATCCCTCATCCACTTGAGCAGCATTATATGTTTTGAAGTTGATGCTTCAACTTCCATTGATTTCTTTCCAGCATTAGACGACTTGTTAGGAAAAATTTGATGGTAAATAGCTTGCTTATTATAATCTCTTCTAAACGGATTGACATTACTATCACCAACTTCGTTGTTTGTACACTCCCTTTTGAAATGCCCTTTTTCCTTACATCGAAAGCATCTCACTTTGGATTTATCAAAACCCAACTTTGAAGATGTACCATCAAGACACTTGCCATGCACCATTTAATGTCTAGCATTTCCATTCCCCATGGTCTATTTGATCATAATCCTCTTTTGTCGTGTTGTAATTACCAATTCTTCCAGCAACCAAACCTTCATATGAATCCAAGACAGATCCAAGAAATGCCATATACTCTTTAACATTATCAGTAGTTAAACCATTTTATTCTTGAGTTTTACAACAATGTTACAGTGTAGCACATCAGGATTTTGGTTCTTTGGCAGATTGTTCTGTTCAGTAGGCATAGTTCCATAATAACTATTAGAATATTGTGGAGTTTGAGTAGTTTGAGATCCTCCCAATAAATTTCTTACAAATGCAGTTCCTTCAGTGAAGAAAGCAGTTTGAATCTTTGGACTAGAAGTAGGATTGTTATAGTAAAGCCCAATATCTTGTACATCTGCCGAACTTTTCATCTTATGTTTCTTCCTCAACTCTAATTCTTGTACCTCAAGCTTCTAAATGAATCTAGGGAGAGCGAGACGTGCATAAGCAACGGGATTTGATTGTTGAATCATGATGAATGTCTCTCATTTTTCAGGTAAAGCATCAACTAATTTATCAATGTATTCATAATCAGGTTTATTAATCCCCAACCTTTTCATCTCATTAACCAGATGACAGTATCTTTCAGTCAGCTTAGCGAATGTTTCACCTTTAACCAAAGTAAAGATATCAAATTCTTTTTACAACAATGCCATCTTGGACATTGATGTGTGTATAACGATGCTCTCACAACTAAGCTTTAAACTTATTAAACAAAATTCCTAAAGAAGCCATACAAAACCGGCAAGTGTACCGATCACTAATAGTATAGCACTAAGGAAGTCTGAGTGTCGAACACAAGGACACGTGAAAACGTACTTCATACTTAACTCTATATAGGACCCACCTAAGAATAATATATTTTTTAATGATTTTTATATTATTAAATACTTAACCTAACTTACTTTAACTTAAAAGACTTAAATTAAGAAAACTAGGCGAAACTTTGAAAATACGATTTATCAATGGGAAAAACGTCTACCTAGGTAAGAATCCTATTGAAGGTATAGTAAGCTATTGGATTGTAGAATCTCACGACACCGGTTCCTAAGGATGACACAACTAAGGTTCACTCAGGAAGCTAGATTACCTCTCGGTCTCACTAACAAACCCTAACCTACACTTAGTTGATTTTAAGAACAAACCGGGTGACGAATTGTTAACGTGCTCTAATGCCGACTCTCCTCTCGGTCTCACCGACATACTACCCTAATGGAGATGAATACTACGCAACCAAGGATAGAGGAACAATTTATTTCAACTTAAACTAGGTCAACTAATCGCTCACAAACCCAAACCCGACAAGAACCGAACCCGCTCTCGCGCGATCCTAATCCTAACAAGTAAAAGCTATGAGACGAGTTTACTTCCTATCACCTCTTGGTCTCTAAGAAGGTGTCTACCCGCTGATTATATTCAATTAATACACTCACTTAAACCCTACGGTTGTACTTCCCGCAAATAAACCCTAAACACCAAGTAAAGAGTTCTAACAAGCAACAATCAATCAAAACTCATTCAATTAATCAAAGCAAGAGGCAAATGAGTGTAATTAACAAATTCACAGCCACTAAACACAACCTAATTCAATGTTAAAACAAACTTTACATTAACAATTCAAGCCATGATCATCAACAATCCGAACTACTTACTAAAACCTAACAATAATCATCTAACCTAGGTAGAACTAACTAGGTTAGCCTAACATTAAGTTTGGACAGCATCATATATTCAAAGTAAACATCATAAACATCAACATAAACATAAGTAAACTCATTCAATGATCAAAAACAATCAAACACAAGTCAAACTTTAAATTACTTGTAAAACAATCCAACAAAAAGATCAAGTTTAACTAGTTAGGGTTCTTGAACAAAAGACAAAGTTTATGAATTAATTACTTAGGGTTATATGCTGAATTTATGAGTTTAGATGATGCCTAGCAGCTGCACACAACTCTCCTTGGTGTCCTTCTTCCTCTCCAGCCGTCACAACAAGCAAACTCAGCAGCCAAACCTTTTTTTTTTCTCCCTTGCAATCTGTCCAAAAATCCCGATCGGCATATGCTATGGAGGAGTTATGCCTTTAGATTGTATTTTGTATTCTTCTTGTTCAATTTTTTCTCACGTGGTGTTTATTCACAGCCACACAAAACCTATATCAAACCTTTGTCTCCTCAAAAATAAACTCCAACAAGACAACCAACCAAAACAACAAACTAATCTTTTTTCCCTTAATTCCGATCGGACCTAGTGTTGGTGTTAGGTTTTTTTGTTTTTTTTAATTAATATAATATGGCATGTAAGACTTGAACTTGTGGGCTTGGGTCGGGCCTTGACTTGTAGATTTATGTAACATCCTACTTTCGGTTATATTAATAAAATAAAGTTCGTTTATTTTATAGCGGGTCGTTATCGGTTTAGTTGAATAGAATACGAGATGGACTTGTGTTAGGTAAATGGATATGGGTTATGGACTTGGGTTATGAAGGAATGAAGGAAAGACCATGGGCTTAAGCCCATGATCAAAAATATATATACCCTTAATCCTCCATTTAATTCATTTACACATATCCCTTACACCATCCAAAACACACACTTAAGATTCTCTCTCTAGTTCTCTCTCTCTAAACCGATACCAAGAAGGAAACCGAGAACCGACCCGAGGTAATGATAGTATTTTATTGTTTGAGCTTAAATCCGTTAGATATAATCATGAAACGACGAGCCGACACTGTTAAACCGTTTAAGTCACGAGATCCGGGTGGATTCGGGTATAAACCGAACCTATGATGAGCTTAGGAGTCACCCTAGCTCAGATCTGGATTGAACGGGACGAAAAACGGTGAAAAACGAGCTAAAACCCGTTTTTCCGGTGAAATCGCGTTTTTCCGGCGGCTTTCCGGCAATGACGGCGCCGGAAAGTGGTACGAGGTTAAGGGGGAATGTCAGGGAATGTTCTGACATTCCTGACCTAACCCTAGTTCGCTACAGGAATATAGCGAATTAAAGGTGATTCGCTAGCTAGTTCGTCCATGGGAACATAGTGAACGGATTACAGTTCGTGTTCAATTCGTTAAGGGAAAGGGGTGACGAATCACCCTTGATTCGTTATGACCAGTTCGTTAAAGTAGATAACAAATTAGAAGGTCCAATTCGCTACATGGACTGATTCGTTAAGAGTCCAGTTCGTTAAAGGTTCCAATTCGTTACAAGAACCAGTTCGTCATGGTAAGTCAGTTCGTTAAGGATAAGTAACGAATTAGAAGTTTAGAATGACAGAATGGTCCCTGGACTTAGAAAAGAATGATTTAATTACAAATAAACCCTTGAACTTTTAAGTAGCATATTATTCAATGATTCAAAATGCTAATGGAAAATGTGATAAGACGGTTAATGAAAATAAAATATTTCCAAGCTGACCGGGCAGCTTAACCCTAGCCAGGGGCTCTGCCCCTTGGACCCCGCTAGGGGCTGCCGCCCCTAGAACCCCGCTGTCAGGGGCGCTGCCCCCGGACCCCCGTTCGTTGAGGGTAATAATTAAACTAGAAAGACGATATGTGTAGTGATAGTTATTGATACGTATAATTATTATACAGTTAGTCGCGCACAGCTAAAGAAGGGGATAACCGTAAACGGTGAACGCAACCTCCTTGAGGTGAGTTTCTAGCCCCACTTCCTTGTTATGTTGTCGGGGCTGTGTGCATACTCGATGTGATAGTTAATACACTTATCTTATGTGGTAAGTGTATGCCTTGTATGATTTATGTATGATGATTGTTTGACGGTGCGTGAACGATCTTCGGATATTGCATGTACCGTCAGGTGGTAGTTAAGATATGATTGATAAGTATGATGAAAGATAGGATGTATGTATGAATATATGATGTATGCATAATGTATGTATGTTATGAGGATGGTACGTGAACAGTCTTCGGAGATTGCACGTATTGTCAAGGAAAGTATGTATGAACATGTACGGTACAGTTACACGGAACAAAGGGACCAGACCCTAATAATATCTGTGATGTTAGGGACCAGACCCTAATAATATCTGTGATGTTAGGGACCAGACCCTTATAATATCTGTGATGTTAGGGACCAGACCCTTATAATATCTGTGATGTTAGGGACCAGACCCTTATAATATCTGTGAGGTTATAGGGCGAAAGGCTCTTTAAAACGTATGATTATGTATGTAAAGGAAGTATGAAGGTAAGAATGAAAGTATTGCACTTACGTGTGTATGTAAGAAAGTTAAGAGGTTAAGTATGAAATGTAAGAAGGTATTGTATGATTATGTGATTAACTAGAACTCACTCAGCGTAGCTGACTTTTAGTATGCACGCAGGTGAGTAGGATGAGGCAGCTCGCGTGAGGAGACACGTGACACTGAATAAGGGGCTGGCATCGGGAGACGCAAGACGTTTAAGTTTAATGTTTTGTTTATTTTGAAAGACAAGATGTTGTTTTAAGACAAGAGGTGTTTTGTTATGAAATGTTTTATGAAAGCTTTTATATTCCGCGAATGTTTTAATTAACTCTGATATTTAGAACTGCGTTTATGAGTAAATCCAACACGAAAGTAGGGCTACCGGTAACGGGGCCTTACAATTTAAAACTTGACCAAATAAGCCCATAAAATCTTCAAATTTCACTCTTTTTTTCACCAAATCTCATAACCTACAAGTAAACAATCAACTTTATAAAATTAAACTTAAACAAGCCATAAAACTTAATAATTAAACTAATAAACATGATAAAACTATATGGAAAGTAAGTGTGTTTTACAACACATCAGACATCCTCATATCAAGATTTCCTCTATCCTTATTAAGCAGTGCTCTCTAAATAGAGTAACAAAACCCATTGTGTTGAAGCATTTGAAAACTTTCAGCTTTAATAGATTGTTGAAAGAGATTCAACATCTTTTTCTCCCTAATGTACAAAGCTTTATCAGCCTCATCAACTTGTGACAGATGGTAATTTGTTCCATTTTCATTTTTAAGGATAACATATTCCTCTTCCACAGCCAACCAAGTATCATAGCTTCCAGCTTGCACGTGAGTTTCAAATTTATCTGCCCATTTAAGATAATCTTCCATTCTTAGAAGTTTAGGTGGCTTGTTAGCATTTCCTATTTCATTGTCAAGATTCAAACTTTGAAGAAGAGTTAATGGTTGTGATACGAATGTATTCAAATTATCCATCTTGTTAAAAAACACTTCAAATAACCCGTATATGTTTAATCTCCACGGATGAGTCAAGTCAAACGTATAACTCCAGTCAACGGATAAGTTTAGAAAATGGATATACTTATACGCTGGATATGACTTGTACGATGATGAACACACTTATACGGACGGATATGTACTTATCGGCTACTATTGAACTTATACGAACATATAAGTCTTATCCGCTACAGTAACTGTGAAACATGATTTTGCAATTTTGATGATGCAAATGATCTTGTTTTGAGCTGAAATTTGGTAAGATTGATCACAAACTGTAGGCGTCCATAATATGTAAAAATCAGATGTTGACGGTGAAAACTTGTTGAATTGTGAAATCAAGTTGACGTGAAAGACAATGATGATCAAATCTTCAAATCTTGTGAACTTTTAAGTGGTATTAGAGCCTGATACCACTTGAAAGTACGTGAATGTATACGGATCAAAACACGGAGTTTACAATCTTCTATATAACATAATGTGCAGAAAACATTATGAGATAAAGAACACAAGATGATTTCACTTGCTAATATACTTTATACTCACTTCAAATCAACGATACAAAAATATGGCAGATCAAGCTCAGTACAAGAATGAGCAACTCCACTAGCAATGGATAGATATATCTAGTATTTATAGACATACCATATTCAACGGATAAGACTTATCTGGTAGATATGACATATCCACCGTATAAGTACTTATACATTAGATATAAAACATATATGCCCAATATACACTTTAAGCCTATTTCAAATATAAAATACAAGATCTTAGCATTAGACATTATGTACTAACAAATATAATCATATGATTAGACAATCATTTACACACACTTAAAAGAGTCTGATTTGACAAATCTAATTATGTCAAACCTCACAAGGTTGATTCCATTGTTAGGGATAACATTTTTGTGACTGTCATAAACCAAGACCCAAAAAGGCCAACATTGCAAAATGAGTAGCATACACATGAACAAATTTGAATGTTTAAAACATGTACCAACATTGAAGCGATAAAATCTATTATATATTCATTTTTCATGCTCTAGGAGAAGATAAATTTAACACCTAACCAAATATAAAGTTAGGTGGATCAACATGAATAATTGGTATTACAATTGGATATTCTTAGACTTGATATCAGTGACTATTATTTTGTTAAAAGATAGGCTACATATAGTAGTCAAATGTGCCGTTATTATAACCCTTGGATACTACACCATTGTGGACATTGGAAAAGTCTATCATCAAACATCTTAGTTCTTCTATATACGTGAAATAAAGTAACAAAGAAATATAATTTATTTAGGTCATCTCATGAATCTGCTTATTTGCTTCTATCTTCCCATGTAGTTTTTCCATTTTGGTATCCGGACAGAGACCTGGTACGTATGGTTGAATTTGCCTAGAATTGATGAGATGAACCCATGATTTGATAGGTACTTCTTAAAAAAAGACAATTGCTTGCACAAAAAAAAAAAATAAAGATAAATCTTGACACACACGTGTTTACATTTTTTTAAACATATGCAAGCCCCTACTATTTCTCCTACACTAGCCATCTAGTCTCACACTTCTTCCCATTGCAATATAAATATACATATAATTGTGTTTAGGAGAGATAAGGTGCCATATGACCATCTCCTACAATGGTCCCATGACATTGGCTATGTTATGAATACACCGACCATTCCATTTGCAAACGACTGTGGGCACATTTTATCATTTAGTTTTTGTATGCAGACTTCTTTTCCAACTGTGGAAATCATTTATCAAGAGTTATTAGTTCTGTTGTTGATTGTTATGATCTTGGGGTATGGTTAAGACAATCACTTACAAGTAAACATGTTCCAATGGGCAAAGCCACGACACCTACATGTTAGCCAAATGTAGTTAAATCTAACTGAGTTGGAACACAAGTTGGTGTTAAGTCTAAGAGAAAAACTTCTGAGATTGTATCGATTAGTAAAATAAATTTTAAATGATAACTAACCTATCATTTTGGCTATACTCCATGCCCACCAATGATACCTTTATTTTTTGTTGTTTAAAAAATATAAAATTAATACACAACCAAATATAACGTTGGATGGATCAACATGAATAATAAGAGAAAATGGACCAGCATAGAAATTTGCAACACCTGGATGAGATGGAGGTGTATAGAGTTTAATTAATATCGCTAAAATAATTTAGTTTGTTTTTTTTTTATAAAATAATAATGTTCAAAAACATTATTTAGACTTTGAAAAATTAAAAGTAACCCGAAAAGTCAACCATGGACTACTCAGGATGGATCCCGTACCAAGAGTTATTTTCATAGAAAAGTAGGAAACCACCAAAATATGTATTTTAGTCAACAGACCTAAACGTCCGTTTATATTCATGTAACTTGTCACATAATTACGTATCAGGCCGTATTAATTACCACGTACAATCTTATAGTTGTTCAAGTTAACGTATCAGTTTACGTAAGGGTGTTGCTAACCACACCTTACACTGGACCAAACCCCGCGTATAGCTCTTACCGTGGAATTTTATTTGACGCGACTGATTTGATCGACGGCGTTGATGTTGTCCGATGATTTGATTGGAGCAGACTATCGTTGACCACTTATACGCCACGTTGAGCGTTTAACGTGGCGTATATGCATATATCAATTATTCAGCCAGAAAATCTTGTAGTATATATTAGCATGCAAACATGCATATATGAATATACAAAGTGTCCAAAACCCCAACTCAAAAAATGTCATGGCTGTTCGATGGTTATTTTCCGAGCCCGCTGAGGACAAACGAGGAGTTAAGTATTCCGGATTTGAATCAGGCACCACCGGGGTTTGTAGATTATGACGGGGAGGCGGCGTTACCAAATTTGAACCAGGTATTGTCACATGTTTATTTGGTTTACCCTTCGTCAATCATTTTTGAAATTAGATTTGTTAACAATAAATTTTGTTAGGAATATTTTGTGCACGACCATCCACATTGGAATGTGGCGCCAAGCAGCAGTTCGTATTGGTCACAGCCTCAACATGATTATGGTCAGCCGTAATACCATTTATCAAAAGATCCGCATTACGTTGCCCAACCTTCGTACCAGTTTAATACCATTGCCCAGCCTTCGTATCAGTTTAATACCGAGGAGCCGTATTCATGTAGTCAACGTTCGTACCCATTACCAGTAGGGGACTCGTATCGGTCACAACCAGAACCGGACCATATTCTTGAAACCCCACAAGAGACTGGTGACAAAGATTACGGCAGACATAATTCTGGTAACAAAGATGATGACGGCGATGGTGATAATTACATTCGCGAGGCGACGGTGTCATATGAAACGGATAATGTATGAGAGCATACGTTTTGTTTAATTAAAATATTTTGTAATTAGTAGTTTGAACGTGTTTTAAATCTTACGTTATAACTGTTTTAGTTATTTTCTTCCCGTGAGGAGCTTGAGGAGTGGGCTAAAAAAAGAGGCCGGGAGCATGGGTGTGTTGTTGTTGTTGTCCAGCGGTCTAGGCCAAACGCCGTGGATCTTGGATGCAATCGCAGCGGCGTACCAAAACTCACCGCCACAATCAGGCGTACCGGCAGTATAAAGAAGGGCTGTCCGTTTAAGTTAAAAGGAAGGCACGACCGTGTTGGTGATATTTGGAAGCTTTAGGTTGTAAACGAGACGCACAACCATGAGTCGTTCGTCTTTAAGGAGGGTCACGGGTATCTAAGGAGAATGTATGACGAGGAGGTTGATATGGTTGCGAGGTTACACACGGATGGCTTGAAGACGCAAAATTTTTTTTCACTCTTACACAAACGGTTTCACGGAACTTGCGTTATTGACAAGGACGTTCAAAATCTTATAGAGAAGTTGAAAAAGGAAAATAGAGTTGGTGATACCCCAATGCAGGTTCATGTTTTTGAATTTAACTTGTTGCAACGGATGTTTAAAAATATTTATTAATGTCATATAAAATCGGTTGCAGGTATTTGAAAACTTCCTGAATGATACGATTTCATTTATTCCACACGGGAGAACTCTTCCATAAACCGCGTGGAAGATGTATTCTTTTGTCATGACACGTCGTTTAGAATGTGGCGTGCGTTTCCCCATTTGTTGTTGATTGACACGACGTACAACACAAACATGTACAAGTGGCCGTTTGTGCAGTATATTGGTGTGACGTCGACGTCGAAGTCGTTCTGTATCGCGCACACGGTTCTACTTAGGGAATGCCAGACTGATTTCACATGGGCCCTCGAGCACCTCAAAGTTATGCTCGAGGATTCTATTGAGCCGCGCGTCGTAGTTACGGACAAAGACTCCGCCCTGATGAATGCTTGTAAACAAGTATTCCCGAATGCTACAAGAAACCTATGCAGGTGGCACATACGGGAGAATATAAAGAAAAAGTGGAAGGGTATCTATGATAGCGAGGCAAGAGAAGATTTCGCTCTATTGTGGACGGTCTTGTGTGAGTCTCCCACGTTTGATGATTACGAATATAACTGCGTAAAGTTGCAAGAAATGTTATGCAATATTGGGAAAAAAAAAGTAAGTCCTTCGGATTATAAATATACAGTTAGTGTTAATCTAGTAGTACATTTCTTATGTTTGTTTTTGTTTCCTTTGTCAGAGGTATGGGACTATATCCATCAAAGCTGGCTGGACCGAGACAAGGAAAAGTTTGTATCTTGCTGGATGGCCGATTGGTTAAACTTCAGCGAGACTACAACAAACCGAGTCGAGAGTCAGCACGCGAACCTGAAAAGGCACCTTAACGGGGCCAACAACACCCTCCACGCGCTTGCGGCTTATGCCCTTGAGGTTATAGAAGCCTAGAAGGTTGCAATTGGTGCAACATTTGAACAATCCCGAATTAAGTTGAAAAAAGACCATAACATTCAGGTTTTTTACATGCTACATTATAAAGTGTCGATTAAGGCTCTTACGCTACTTGAAAAGGAGTATGGAAAGCTTGAAAAGATGACCGAGTCCGGACATACGTGCCGACACCAGTTGCGAACGTCTATGGGGTTGCCGTGTGCGTGTGAGCTGGAGAAACACCTTAATAAAGGCGTTCCTATTCCACTAAAATCGATAGTTCCGTTCTGGAGGAAGCTTGACTTCGATCCAGTGGTCTCACAGGAAGAAGAACAAGACTTCGAGGCAGAAATGGAAGAGCTTAAACAGACGATTTTGATACATAAAGATTTAAAACAGAAAAGAAGTCTTTTATCGAAGATTTGGTCTGTTCTTCCCGGCAACTCAAATAAAAAAGAGCCAGAGAAACGGGAGGACCCTCGCGGGCGTCCAAACATAAACCAGCAATCAAACGGAAGGATCCCAAGGCACAGATCGTACATCCCTTCCTCGTACACCTCTTCGTCCTCACATAACATTGAGCAAACCCCTTCATTCTTGGAGCGTTCGCGGTCGCAGTTGCAGTCCCATTCAAAGCTTAAGATGCCCCCTCCTAAACCATCAAAACGGTCGTCTAAGAAAAAGGAGACAGGAGTTGCCATAGGTTTTCCTTTAGTGGTTGATCCGAAAGACGTCACAACGGTAAAAAGGTATAAGGGCCTTGTTCCCAGCTGGAGTTACCCGTACATCGCAAGGATCATAGACGTAAAGCCTGACGGTAACTGCAGTTTTCGGGCAATTGCTGAGGGCTTAGGAATGGGTCAAAAGAGTTGGAGGGTGGTTAGGGTTGCCATGAAGAATGAGATGGATATGAACACAGATTGTGGAGGGCAAGATTAAATACAGAGAAGCCAGAGTTTTTTGAGAGGGCCCGTAACCATTTAGAATTTTACGAAACAGTTCAAGATGCGCCTAGCAATCGTTGGTTTCAGTTACCCGCCACGGATACGTGGTTGATCAAGCATTTAATTGCGTTCTAATACTTCTCGAGCCGCATAGCAGCCAGTCTTTTTTCCCGATGAGAGAGGGTCCAGATCGATTTCGTGACCATCCGGTCCTGGCCATTGCTAATGTTACAGATACTCATTGGATATATATAAAACTTGAAGGGGATTTCCCGGTGCCGTTGCCGGTATATACTTGAGCGAGATTTGCAAATGAATAGGCTTACGGATGGAGGGCCTTGTATGAAAATCGTATAAACGAGTATGTTAGAATCATGTCAAGTTGGCGAGTCGAATGTGCTACTGTTGATTTAACCAATTGACTGTATTTTTAAATCAATGTCTCACAGACCTATATGTTATGCACGTTGCGTATAAATTAAAAATCAATGTCATTATTTTTTACTAATGTAACACCAATTGATAATGAAATAAACAAACTGTTGGTTAGAAGTATCACTGAGAGGGACTATATACATAAATACAAACGAAGCCAACTACTGTGATTGATATGAACCCCGTCCCGCCCTGATGACCATTGAATCTGAAGAACAATGGAAGACGATCACATAGTTGACCAAAATAGCATCTACACAGCCACCGTTAGCTCTTTTCCCACCTGACTTATATTGTTCGACGGGTTGTATCTTCTTCTAAATAACATCCACATAGAGTTTGTTTTGATGAAATATGGTGTATGAGTTTGGGAGAGAGGAGGGGGGTTGAGCTGATGATTTAAACTCAGTGGTTGTGGCTGGCACAAATATCTCTAACCGGCACGTTAAGAACTAAACGGGGCGGATATCATTCATTATTTTCCACGTGTCAGGAATCTTGCAGTACCCAAAGCATGTCCAATACAGTCATAACTATCTTTAATCTCCACGTTAGGACCTAACCGTGGCGGTTATCTTCCATTATTTTCCCACATGAATCATTAAGTACCCAAAGCCTGTCGGTGTACCAATAGAGTCACGGTAAGTGTTGTACATGGCGTTTATGTCCCTTATATTTCAACATGTCAGGAATCTTGCAAATTTCAATATGTAAATACGTGATGTTGAGTTTTCTATGTGTTGTTGTAAGAGAATCGTATAAACGAGTACGTTAGAATCATGTCGTGTTTTCTAGTTGTATAAACTTAAAAATCTATATGTAATAATAATTATTTATTAATGTAACACGTATCATGAAGCTATTACATTCAGATATTTTCACCGTGTAAATAATGATATAAAAAAAACGGTTGGGTATACAAGCATCGTTGAGAGGGATTATATACGCAAATATAAAAACGAACCCAACTAAACAAACTGAAATGAACCCTGTGCTGCCCTGATTACCATTGAATCTGAAAAAACATGGAAGATGTTCACAGAGTTCTCCAAAATAGCATCTACACAGCCACCGTTAGCTCTTTTCCCACATGACATATATTGTTCGACGGGTTGTATCTTTGATGGGTATGGTAGATGTTTTTGGTGAAATTTGGTGAATGAATGCGTTTGGGGAGAGAGGTGACATACCATGTTGAGGGGTTTGGGGAGATTGAGTTGGTGATTTAAATTGTGTTACAAAAATCTATAACCGCCACCTTAAGTCCTTAACGCCGCGGTTATGGTCCATTTATGTCCGACATGTCAGGAATCTTGCAGTTGTTAAAGGTATGTGAAATGCCACGTTAAGTGTTATACGTGGCGTATAGAATGTTCCCAAAATTTCAACACCACGACTTTTGTAACATATAAACCAACATGACCGGTACCTCCAAGTTCCAAAACACCAAAAATTCCCGAAATATGGAGAACAATAACGACGGGTTTTTCTGTTCTCAACTGGCTCCAAAATCTGCAAGAATGACGGACAAACTTTGGAGGCGTGTAAGGAGGCCGTCTATTTTAGAATTTTCTGGCACGTCGTCAAGTACTCATTCAGGAGGTCCAGAAGAAGTAGATCCTGTCGAACACCACGAACAAACAAAGAAATTTACGGTTGAAGTCGAAGAGTCTAGGAGTTGGTCGAAGGATGCCGTTGATTTTTATAAAAATGGGGATGCACCGTTTTGCCATACTCGTTTCATTACCAAATCGTTAGATCGTAACTTTTGGGGTGCGTTGCTTGGTTTCGAGCCCAACGGGTGTTTGTCATCTCTTGTGAGTGATTATTTTTATTTAAATTAAATTACAACAAATTATGTACACCATGTATTATTGATACATAATATTTTTATATCACGAAATTGTACAGCATGTTGAAGCGTGGACAGTAAGAATGATGCGTGTTAGACAGTCAAGGCTATTAAAATATCCAAACGAAGAACAACGTTGGACGGTGTTGCCTCCTAATTTCTACGATCATATGAAAGATGCGAACTCGTTAGCTGCTAGGGAGATGGCTGGTGAGAAAGAACCATACCATCCATTTTGGTAGGTTGATTACGTTTATCTCCCCTTATGGATTCAAGAATCAGACTGGCTCCTCATCCGTGTTGATATGCGGACCATGGTTATTACCTAATATTGGACCGACACGAGATGGAGGAATGAAAAACGACGTTATGTTGCGTACTACATTGTGATGACAAGTTTGTTTTTCGGGTGGTTTCTTGATGATATTCACTATTGGAGCAAGTCCAATCATCACATCAAGTATGACATGTGTGTTGGTTTAGTTGAGGTAGATGTTCCTCAGGATAACGGTAATGTTTCAAATATCCGGGTTCTTGTTTGCATGATTATGGAAAACCTTGTTCGAAACAAATCTCTGTTGATAAAAGGTGACGTTGAAGGCCTGTGTTAGATACCGTCGTCACATGGCAGACCAGCTGTATAGATGGCGTTGTATGTGAATGTAGTATAATGTTAACATTTTATTGAGTTATTTTAAAGTTTGTTGTGATGTTCTTAACATAACATGCCACTACGGGTGGTCTTACCAATCCAACATTCTCTATTTTTTATTATAAAATATAATTTTTAATTCTTGTATTTTTATTAAAAGTGACTAGAAATATAAAAAATAATTTCTTTATGGAAAAAATCCTATTAACTAATAGAAAGTTGATAAGTGTCGGATAATAGCGATGAATAATTATTAATATTTATTTTATATTAAAAAATATATATAAATTTTATTTTTATTAAATTTATACCGTTGTGTTCATAAAAAAAACTAAACAACATTGTATTTTTAGATTTTTTAAAAACCTTAATATTTAAAAGCTATTAGAGAAAAACAAAATTAGACTTTAAAACTAATTAGTGTGGAATAAAAAAGAAAAATAAAAACAAAATTGACAATAAACCGCCCCTTATAGGTCTATAAGCGACGTATAATGGTAATGCAATCAAACTAAAATCTGCCAAGTGGGCAAATATACCGCGTCTTTAACCATCGCGTTAAGACATAACCGGGGCGGTTAGGACATGGAGATTTTGTCTACAAAAACCCACCCCGGTTCACCATTTTGTCTAACAAAATATTTATCATCAAACACACCCCTCCTCCATGTTTATCATAAACCCTCCACCATGTTTCCTCTTGACAACGTTTGTCTCACGACCACCACATTTCTCAAAACACCTACATTCTTTACTTATGGAGTTGGTTACTACTAAAACCAAATATTGGTTGTGTAGATGCTATTTTGGAGTGACATGCAGGCATTGTAAACTCCATTGAATGATGGAGGGAAGAGTTGAGGCTATTGACTACATCAAAAAATTTGATGTAAAACTAGGAACCTAAAATGTTACCAACGGAGGAGGTACTGGTGTGAATTACACCACTTTCTTCTGACCAAGCTGATAATCCCTGCTAATAGCTTGTCGTTCGACAGGCGGGTTCCAAACGACATCCAAAAGAACCACCCGAGAGCCCCATAAAGATGTATTCCTTCAGAACAACATTTTGTAGATGCCAACAACACTTTTAAATGTAATATTTGCTGTGTAAATGCTATTTTTTGAACGTAATTTTGTTATTGTGTTCTAAGTAATTTTAAATTTCAAACCCATCACCGTTATGCATTCAAAACCGATCATCACGTGTTCTTGTGTAATGTATTATTATCATAACTAGTAAACGTCACCGCGCGTTGCGGCGGGAACGTTGATACACATTAGCCCACGTGTTGCGGTGGGGACGTTGGTTAGACATATTGTTAATAAAGATTTTTCGCGTAATAAGGGACGTTGTTTTAATAAAATTTGAATTTATCGAAACTTAGGCAGAAATAAAGTTTTCTTTAGGTATTCATAAAGAAATCAAAAATATATTATAACTGAGACGTGTTTTGGCCACGCATTGTATGAACTCAGTATTGAATTAAATTTATATCGAGACGTAAGTTGAAACATTGTCGTTCATATTTAAATTTAGAGTAACGTTACATTGCAAAAAAAAAAAAAAACTTAATGCATAATATTTTCTTCTCTTACAAATAGTATTAATATAAAAGTAAGAAATGAAATATTGTAAATTCACGGTATGTCCATTACGCCACGGTATGCCCATTACGCTGCGTATATCGGTAACGTTGAAATCCACAAACTCTGAAAAATTTGCGTACACTGAAATGCCTATTCACTCTACAAAGCATGCAAATAGTAATGATGCCCATACCCGCCGCGTATAGTCCATTACGTTGCGTATATAGGTCACATGGAAATCTGCAAACTCTGAAAATCTGCGTACACTGCAAAGCATGCAAATAGTAATGTCGCCCATAACCTCCACGTATAGTCATTAACCGCCCGCATTAACGGCCCATTCAAAACCGATCATCACGTGTTCTTGTGTAATGTATTATAATCATAACTAGTAAACGTCACCGCGCGTTGCGGCGGGAACGTTGATACACATTAGCCACGTGTTGCGGTGAGGACGTTGATTAGACATATAGTTAATAAAGATTTTTCGCGTGTTACGGGACGTTGTTTTAATAAAATTTGAATTTATCGAAACTTAGGCAGAAATAAAGTTTTCTTTAGGTATTCATAAAGAAATCAAAAATATATTATATCTGAGACGTGTTTTGGCCGTGCATTGTATGAACTCGGTATTGAATTAAATTTATATCGAGACATAAGTAGAAACATTGTCGTTCATATATAAATTTAGAGTAACGTTACAATGCGAAAAAAAACTTAATGCATAATATTTTCTTCTCTTACAAATAGTATTAATATAAAAGTAAGAAATGAAATATTGTAAATTCACGGTATGTCCATTACGCCACGGTATGCCCATTACGCTGCGTATATTGGTAACATTGAAATCCACAAACTCTTAAAAATCTGCGTATACTGAAAAGCCTATTCACTCTGCAAAGCATGAAAATAGTAATGACGCCCATACCCGCCGCGTATAGTCCATTACATTGCGTATATAGGTCACTTGGAAATCCGCAAACTCTGAAAAATCTGCGTACACTGCAAAATCATGCAAATAGTTATGTCGCCGATAACCTCCACGTATAGTCATTAACGGCCCGTATAATTCACAAACATCATTCACTCTGTTAGGCTGCCAAAATTAGTCGCCCAAGAACAACCGCGCTAAGCACTACACCTAGCGTATAATGTGTTCTAAAAAAATCGTGTATAAAACCCCGAACCCCCTAAATTCACCATCACAACAAACCAAACACTTCTAACATGTTTTTATTCATAACTCTCAGCTTAAGAAACTATCCAAATAAAAATGAATATTTCATCAAAATTATCACAACAATCAATTTATCATCGTCTGTCATTCTCAATTGTGGTGGGTGTGTAGATAGTATTTTCAAGTTCATTGTTATCAATGCAGATGTATAAAATGTAGATAGCCCTCTACCTCTGTACTTCATGTTTGATGATAGTGAACACGAGGACAGTTGTCGTGAGCTGTCTTTCAAAATATGTACAACAACATCCTATTACAAGTGGGATATATGCTGGGTGATTTGTATTATAAAACACCTATCGTTGAGATGTTCAGTCAATTGGGTGCGGAGTCGTGACCGTACCGAAATTCTATCAGCGACAGATTACAATGTTAGTGTTATAATTTACGAAAAATTAATCTTTAAAATATGAAATATAGTATTAGTGTTATAATTTACGATTACATTAAAACGAATGACCGAGTACCTACAAACTAGTCCTAAGAATTTTAAAACAAATTAAACAATGACATAGACATTGCGATAACAATTCCAAAATAACATCTACATAACATGAACATTAATGACAATTGCTTCAATTTCAAAATCCGCCTACAACCCTTTGTTCAACGATTAATAGTAACGGTATACACCAGTCATTACTCCTCGCTGACAAAATTCCAAAATCCCTGAAACCTTTTGGGGATTTTCGGGACAGTTGGGATTTATGAAGGGGGCCCTCTAGGCACGTTCATCCCCCTCATGTTATATTGATTTTAATAAAGACTCCAAAATAGCATCTACACAGCCACCAATATCCGCTGGACCAACCACGTTAAATTGACCGACAAGACCGTATTCGATATTAATAATAATGGACTCCAAAATAGCATTCACACAGCCACAATTATCTTCTTAATTTCAGACCGAATTTATCGTGGCTCTGTAGATGCTATTTTCGGGCTTCATCGTTATTAGTTTCCATGGTAATATATTGAGGAGAAGGACATAAATCCTAAACCGACGAGACCGTTTTCTATATTAATAATAATGGACTCCAAAATAGCATTCACACAGCCGTAATTATCTTGTTTATTTCATACCGAAATTTTCGTGGCTGTGTAGATGCTATTTTCAGGCTCCATTGTTATTATTTTTCAAGGTATTACCGTGCTGTATGGGTGGATTGGTGTGGGGGATTAATGATTTTTTGTTGTATGGAGCCTATAGATATCGCGTGTTATACAGTGGTTTCTGAGGTCCCATATACGCCACTGTTAGACCTTTAAGGTGCGTTTAAAGGTAACTCGAAATCACAAAAGGATGTAAAAGGCAGTCAAAGACTGCAGCAGGAGCGTGTTCACCGTCACGGTAAGCACTTACCGCGGCGTATAAGGGTCACGCGCATATCTAGAAAATCTGAATAAGCATGCGAAGATCTAGTAAATCTGATAAAGTATGCATGTTAAACTCACCCCATCTATAAACGCGGCGTTAAACACTAAACGAGGCGTATGGCTACACCAAATTTTGTCTACAAAAACCCACTACGATTCACCATTTTTTCTAAAGACAATAATTTTGTCTACAAAAACACCCTCCGATTCACTATTTTTTCTAACACAATAATTTATCATAAAACACACCCCTCCTCCATGTTTATCATAAAACTCCTCTCCATGTTTCCTCTAGATGACATTTCTCTCAGCACCCCAAAATTGCTCAAAACACCTTCCTGTTTTACTCATGGAGTCGGTTACTATTAAAACCTAATGTTCGCTGTGTAGACGCTATTTTAGATTGACATGCGAGGGTGGGGGTTGACGTGGCCCAATGTAGCAGCCAAATTGAGGTCGTCGTTAATCTCAATGGTGCCGATTACAGGTACTGTAGACTCCATTGAATGATGGAGGGAAGAGTTGAGGTTATTAACCACCTCAAAAAAATTAAAATCATGAATGATGAACCAACATGGGGTTCATAAATTTACATCGTGATTTTTGATGAAAAAATTGGGAACCTGAAATGCTACCAACGGAGAAGACGTGTCTATCGTACTTCTCCTCCTCGGTCATGCCAGATGTCATCTACTGGTGTATCACCGGTTAATAGTTTGTCTTTCAATAGACGGGTTCCACATGACATTCAAAAGAACCACCCGAGAAAACATGAATCCCTATAGAAGAACATTTCGTAGATGTCAACAAGAAATTTAGATAACTTTTAAATGTATTTGAAATTTGGGAGAATTTTGGTTATGTAAATGCTAATTTTTGAATGTAATATTGTTAGGGAGTTATCAATAATTTAAAATTACCATTACGCATTCGAAAACCGATCATCATGTGCAAGTGTGTAAGAAGTTAGACCAAACCGTTTGTGGTAGCAAACCATATTGCAAACTATTCTCCATCTTTTCCATGCCAAATGTCAAGACATCTATGGCTTTCTTTTTATAATTTCTTTTTCTTTTTTCTTTCAACTAATTAGTTTTAACACTAATATTGTTTTTCTCTAATAACTTTTTAATATATAAATTTTTAAAATTATCTAAAAAATTGCTTTGTTTAGTTTTTTTCTTGTGAACATACTAGTATAAAATTTTATTAAGAACATAGTTTTGAAAAAAAAATATATAATATAATATATAATTAATATTAATTATTATGATCTATATTATCCGATACTTGTCAACTTTCTATTGGTTTATAAAATTTTTTAAAATATTTTTAAATTATATATATAATTTATTATTAAATAAATAAATTATTTTTTATATTTCTTGTCACTTTTAATAAAAAAACAATTATAAATTATATTTATTTAACAAAAAATAGTTAAGATTGGGTTGCTAATGAGTGCAAAAAAGTTTGGTTGGGTTGGGTAAGTTGAAGAGAGAGATATTAGTTTTATAATAAAGATTGTGGTTTGATTGGTTTGTGAATGAGGATAGTCTTATAATCATAATCTAATATTTAAATTACAAAATATAATAAAAGTGTTACAATAAACAATTACATGAGAATGAACAACTACTTACACACTAAAAAATTATAATAAAAACAATAGTGCTAACAATTTTAAAACAAATTAGACAGGTCATAGACGTTGCGGTAAGAACTTCAAAATAGCATCTACACAGTACGGAGACAACGACCACTACTCCAATTTCGAAATCGGCGTACCACATTTATTTCTTTAATAATAATGTGGCACACACCAATCGTCGCTCCTCGCTGACCGAGAATGTTATCAACATGCCTTCAATTTCACTCTTGGGTACTATCAGTGCCCAATAAGCATGTTCATCATTCCCGTGTTTAAATAAAGGCCCTAAAATAGCATCTACACAGCCACCAATATCCGCTGGACCAACCGAGTTAGATTGACCGACAAACACCATATTCTATACTATTTTGCAAGGTATTATGTTCAGGAGAAGGACTTAAATCGTGTTGTGTGGGTGTAGTGATGTGGGGGATTAACTAATTTTGCACCGAGCTTGTAGTTTGTTACATGTTATATAGATGGTTTGCAGGGGTGATCCGCCACGGTAAGCCGTCAAAGAGGCGTATGTAGGCATACCGCGTATATAACCGCGTCGTTAAGCCCTTAACGTGGCGTATAAGGGTATCGTGGAAATCTACAATCTCTGAAAAGCCTGTAAACCACCTACTCACTCTGAAAAGAATTTGCATGCGAAAAATAATGTCGGCCTTAACCGTCGCGTATAAACATTAACGTGGGGTATAATGACAATTCAAAAAACATTTTGCGACCATGCAAAGGTTGCAAAAATAATGTCGGTCATTCTCAGTTGTGGTGGATGAGGTTCATACGGAGATTTGCCATTCAGAATGGAAGATGGAGTCCTGTTAACAAGATACGAAGCAGTTAAAACACATTCAAACCAAAAACTAAGAGGTAGACCCCCTTGAAAAAGGAGAAACCTAGCAATATTTAAAAGATGTTCTATGCTTTCTTTCAACAATTCCATTTTGCTGTGGGGTATATGGGCAAGACGTTTGATGAATAATACCATTGTTTAAAATAAAGTTATTCATTTGAGAATTTACAAATTCAGTGCCATTGTCACTTCTGAAAACTTTAATGGTCTTTTCAAATTGGGTTTTAATCATATTGTGAAAACTTCTAATGTTGTCAAAAACTTCATTTTTGTTTTTCATTATGTATACCCACAGAGCTCTAGTGTAATCATCCACAATAGACAAGAAATACTTATACCCTTCTTTACTTTGAATCCTATAGGGGCCCCATACATCAAGATGAATAAGTTCACCTAAGGAAGAGGATGTGTGATCACTTAAAGGGAAAGGAGCCCTATGTTGTTTGGCTCTATGACAGACTTCGCATGGAAAATTACCCGTTAGATTTCTTAGATTTAAGCTATCTTTTAAGACAATTAGGACAAGGTTAGAAGGGTGTCATAGTCTAGTGTGCCATAAATTTAAAGTATCATGACTATTAAAACACACACCTTCATTGTCTTTGGTGTATCTCCACAAAAATATAAACCATCAACTTGATTACCAGTCACCAAGGTGTTCTTTGTGAGAGGGTCTTGAATATAACAGTTATTCTCATCAAACAACACCTTTAGTATATTATCTTTGGCAAGTGTATAAACGGACATAAGATTTACATAGTATTCTGGTACTACAAGCATGTCTGACAGAATTACATTATCACTTAATTTATAACTTCCAATTTTTGTGACAGTAGCGTGAGAACCATTTGAATGTTTGACTTTAATATTAAATTCAGAATCATCAATTTTGTTGAAAATACATTTCTCTATCATGACCATGTGTTGGTTAGCACCAGAATCTACTACCCAATTTATACTACTGGTATTAGAGATATTACTTGAAAAACCAAAGACACGTTTGCAGTAACTATTTGAACAAAATGGATCAAGAATATTACCTCCCATGTTAGCATTTTTGTGAGCCTTCACATGTTCTTTCATTTAAGAGGCCCGACAGTCTGGAAACTTGATCGGATGTTAGAGTGGGAATGGATGGATCAGGGTTATTTGAAACCGAATTATTAGAGGTGGCAGATCTGGTTCCATTATTACCGACCTGATTCCCTCTTGATTTACTATATTGCGGATAGCCAAAAATTTCATAGCATTTATCCACAGTGTGTCCCAACTTGTTGCAATGTGTACACTTCAGGTTAGGATTAGGACTTCTAAATTTTTTCTTGTTTTCAAAAGATTGATTAGTTTTTTGAGATGAATCCAACATGTTGGGTTTGACTTTTTGAAAGATTTTTTTGAATTCAAGTGAGACTCTTCCCTAGAGATGATTGAGTAAGCAGTTTTAACCGAGGGAAGCGGATTACTTGTTAATAAATTTGTCCTAACCGGTTGGTACACATCATCAACGCCTATAAGAAATTGCATTAATTTTATCATATGGCTAAAATCATTAAAATCTTTTGAAGCTTGACAAGTACAGGATGGAAGTTGGACCATTTGATCAAACTGTTTCCACATAGTATTAAGTTTATGATAATATTCGGACACAGAAGTTCCATTTTGACTTAAAGAGTTAATTTTTTGATGTAGACCAAATATTACAGAACTGTCTATTTTATCATAAGTTTCTTTTAGATCCTCCCAAACATCATAAGCAAATTTTGAAAAAACTTGACCCATATATAATTCATTAGATATAGAGTTAAGAATCCATGTAATTACAACCGAGTTACATCGCTCCCATTGACTTGCCAAAACATTATTAGTGGTAGATTTTTTACATGTGCCATCAATAAAACTAATTTTATTTTTTACTTGAAGGGCTAATTTCATGGCATTTGACCAAATTGTGTAATTCTCAGATCCTTTTAACTTGATGCTAATGACTGTTAGATTACTAGAGTCACTAGCATGAAGAAATAACGGGTCGCTAGCATCAAGTTTACTTATCGAAGTTTCATTATTAGTAGAAGTACTCATAATGCGAAAAACCAAATATATGGTATACCTTTTTAAAGGCAGGACTTAAAGAAATATATAATTAAAGAGAAGCTTACAGTGGATTAGACAAAGGTTTACTAGAGTTGCAGCAAAAAAAATGAGTTACCAAAGTTGCAGCGGAAGAGACAGAAACGCGACCAGAGCCTCAACTGATTTCAGCAACCGGGGCTTCAATAGACATCCAAAATTGGTAGTTAGCCGGTGACTGAATGAATTGAATTCACCAAAAACATTAGCGTCTGATTTGCTTCCCCAAATTTGTTTTAGACCTGAATTAACAATAGAAGCTCTTGATAATTTTAAAAGGCTCTTGATACCATGTCAAAAAACAATAAGATAATTTTATTGATTCAATGGTTCAAGAAACAAGAAAAACCAACTAACTTAGTCGGATGAGTGATTACAAGAAAATAGATTAATGAGATTTATAATTCTCTCTTGTGTCTTGCAACAAACTCTAGCCTGCTTAAATAGATGGCCGAAGGTAGCATAAAAGGGAAATAAATCACTCTCCACAAATCACTCCCAATGATAAAGGGATCTTCAATCAAGCTTCTAGATGACAACTAACAGGAGCGGTAGCTTTTAATGTACAGGACGAAGAAAAAATATGCAGCAAATGGGCCTAGGTCTGGAACAGAAATTGGGGCTGGACAAACTTGAGATGTTCAAAACTTGAGTAGCCTATAAACACGAAGAGAAGCCCAACAAACATGACACAAAGACAAAAAAATAATACCATGCCATTAGATAAGAATTTGATATTAAATTGAGTGAGTCATATATTTTTAACAGCTCATATATTATTCGACGGGTGAGTTATTGTTGAAAGTAGCAAACACAAACTCTAATGATAATTTTTTTGGCACTTTTCCCAACCAATCTTAACGTTGAAGCCTTCTCGCCCCCACATTTATTTGGCTTGAAATCCCAACCCAACATAACCCGAATTGGAACCGGGGTGAATTTGGTTTATAGGCATACACTGGTTAATTTTCAGTTGAAACGGGGCGGGGCAAGATTTGACCGCTGGAAAGTTTTATGTGATGATGATGATGGCATCGTCGTTTACAACTCATTCGTTTTCAATGCATCTAAGGTTGCTGGTGGTGGAAGTGGGGAGATAAGGCGGTGGTTGGTTGATAAATATGTTATGCTTAGCTCTGGCAACGATTGAGGCGCCGCCGCCGGGGTATTACCATTTAAGTTATAAATTTTGGATAAAATATGTCGGTTCATATATGAAGTGTTTAGTGGAAGTAGATGGGTCCGTATTGGTAGTTAATTAACTACCTTTGAGTCGTAAGAACGTAAGTAGCATGCAAGCTGGGAGTTGTCAATTACTTAATTATCCAGTCTAAGTTGCGTATAAGTTATTTATTTTGTTGTTTTAACGTAAGATGAACATAATTGACAAGTGACAACACATTTGACACTTTGACAATGAAACAAACCTGATGACTCGATGTCTTGATCCATGAAACCTGTTGTGCCACTTCTTTTGTTTGTGTAGGAGTTGAAATGTCAGTCTGGCCCAATATGAAAATGGGGGCGTGGTGAGTATTGGGCTTGGCCACAACTTACACTTAGACGGTTAGACCCACTAAAAACTCATGTCTTTAGTTGGGGCTTATCTGGATTTTAGTTAATTATTTTGGTATTAGTCTTTAGTTGATTTTCCCTCAGCGGTCTAAACGGTCTTCCTAGAGGTGTACAAATCGGGCTTTTTTTTTAATATCCGGTTTCGGTTATGGAACTAAATTGGGATTAGATCGGGTATTGGAAAATTGAATATTGGCAATATCCGGGTCAGGGTCGGGGTCGGGTTCGGGTCCGGGTCCGGGTATTGTCTCTAAAAACCATACTCTATTTACCGGGTTCGGGTTGGGTACAGAATCGGACATTCTAAAGCCAAGTAGTTGAATACCTATTTTCGGGTATTGAAAAAACCCTATACTTGGGTTTTTCGGGTATAGATTAAGTTTTTTTTTAAGGGGCTGCACTTTTTTGGGGTATTTCTGTGGTATTTTCCAGGTATTTTTCGTGTAATTTCAGGTATAGATCGGGTATTTGAAATACCCGGCCTCGGGTATTGAAAAAACCTGATTCCGGTATGGAACGGTTTTGGTTTTTGGGTATTACCGTGTACAAATCGGCCGAGTATAAAAAAACCGGTTCCAGGATTTTTTTTTTGAGTCCGGTTCAGGATTCTTATTTTTTGTGCACCTCTAGTTCATCCCCATCAACTTTCTTGCATTCTTGCAAATTTACTTATTCCGAAAGTTATAATCATTAACCTCTTTGGGCTTGGAATATCATGGTAATTTGGATATTGATGATTTGGATATGCCTTTTTAGTTAATTACACGAATAGAATTATGTACGTTTTATATGGATTTAACAGGTGGCGGCCCAAAGGTTTTAGAGGCCCAAGCTATAGAGGTGCACAAAGTTCGGGAAACTGGACTCGAAAAAAATACTTGGAACCAGTTTTTTTAATACCTGGGTTTTTTGATACCCGACCGTACCCGTAGGGTACGGATAGGGTATGCATTTCAATACCCGATTTATACCCGGTAATACCCGAAAACCGGAATCCAGAACCGGGTTTCTCTAATACCCGAAACCGGGTTTTTCAAATATCCGATTTATATCCGAAATTTCCCGAAAATACCTAAAAATACCTAAAAATACCCCTAAAAAGTGCAACCACTTAAAAAATCCAATCTATACCTGAAATATACCCTAGAAAAAGCCCAAAAAAGCTTGAAAAAAACCTGAATATATGGTATTCAAATACCCGGTTTTAGAATACCCGGTTCTATATTTGACCCAAACCCGATGCATAGGGTATGGTTTTTAGAGACAATACCCGGACCTGAACCCGACCCGGGTATTGCCAATACCCGATTTTCCAATAACCAGTCATATTCGAACCCGGTTCCATACTCAAACCCGGGTATTTGAATAACCGATTTGTGCACCTCCACCAAGCTACCTATCAAGTCTGTTTTATTTTTCAAACTTTTTTAATATAAACCCCCTCTTTTATTCAGGTTTGGGACCGGCAATAATAAATCTAAACATTTATAGTTGGCGGAGTTAAATTTTTTTTAGTTATATCGTGTCAGTAAAAAACAACATTTACATGAAATTTATTTATTTTTAGCTATGTTAGATGCAAATTGTTATGAAATAATCATAATCAATTTCTGCTAAAAAGTTCTTCTCAATCGACAAAAGAGCTAAACCGTTTAACCTTTCTTATGACATTGTAGATCTTAAATAATTTTTTATCAACTTTAATTTGGAAAAACTATGTTCTGTGGAAGCAACGATTACGGGAATAGTTAACACAATTCTATAGGCAATATAAGCATTCAAAAAAGAATCAAAGTTTTTAATATAATTTAATACATTAATAAGGGTGTTGGATTCTAAATCTATAATATCCCTTAGCATTTTTAGTTCTTGAAATAGATCTAAACCATCAATATCTAAACTACAATCATGTTTCAAAAAATTTTCAAGATTAATACATTTCTTTTTTAATTTTTTAAAATTTCTTCACTGAAAGATTTGAACTTTTCTATGTTAAACAAAAAATCAAAAATAGTTAACTCTTTAAATTGATTAAATCTATTTGTGAGTGAAGATATAGCTTAATCTACTATGTACAAGAAATAATTAGTTCTAAAGCATTCAATAGGAGTTTTTAAAGTTTCATTATCAATATTTTCATCAAACTTTTTGTTTCTACGAATAATACATTTCTCACGAAAAACAAGTTCAATACCAATCTCTAAGGCTATTTCTTTTGTTGCAGTCAACCTTTTCAAATCTCTCGTCTCTATGCTTTTTAAAAAAGCAAAATAAGTTCATTTACTTGTTTTATAGCATCATCCATACAAATATTTTTGCTTGTAAGTTTTTACTAACTATATTCATAGCAAACAAAATGTCATACCAAATAATCATCGCTAATAAAAATTCAAAATTTTCAAAATGTTCTATAGCTAAATTTTTAGCATTACCTTTCGTTTTAAGATCACCACTATCCTCATATAACTTCAATAATGCGTCTCGTAATTGTGAAGCTTGAAACTAATTTCTTTAACACTTTTAACCGGCTTTCCCAACGTTTTTATGATAATGGTTTAAGAGTTAAATTTTTTACATTATCATGTAAAAGTTTTCCATCTTTTAGGAGATGATGAGAATAAAGAATAAACACGTTGCATTACACCAAAAAAATCCTTAGCATTGTTACAAGAGATGGGCATATCAGAACTTACTAAATTTAAACTATGACAACCAGTGTGTAAAATGCTCTAGGGTTAATATCTAACAATCGTTTGCACGCCTTGATGTTTTCCCTTCATATTTGATCTATTATTATAACCTTGTCCTCTAATGTTACTTATATCAAGTCCTAAATTATTAATTTCTTCAATACTAGCATCAAAAAGGACAATGAACATTTGTTTTTTATGACTTATACCAGGAGTGCAATCAAGTATAACTGAAAAATATTAAGCTTGCTTAACTTTTTTAATAATTTTAGTTTATATTTCATTTGCTAACAAACAAATCAATTCATTTTGCATTTTGTGTCCAAGGTAATGATTATGAATTTCATTATTTTTTATGCGTCAAATATGTTCTTGCATTATTGGATCAAATTCTGCAATCATCTCAATAATAGCTAAAATTACCATTCTTTTCTTAATAAACTTTTTCATTCTTCCCACGAAATGCTATATTCTCTTTACCATAACTTTTTACAATGACGAGTATTCTTATTAGCATATCTCTCAATTGTTCTTTATCTTTATCTATTTGATCCTGAGTTTGTTTATCAATTGTTTTTTTTTTTGTGCCAATCTTATCTCTAAATCCATCCATGATCTCATATTGATAATATGCACATTACTTATTTCATGTTCTTTTAATTTGGCACTAAGATTTCTCCAATCGTTACGACCTTCAGATGCTAATTTACTTGTACATTGATTCGCATTGAATAACTTACAACAAAACAAAATGCTCTATCTAGTTCTATAGAATAAACCAACCATTTTATTTCTATTTTTTTCCTTCATTTGGTAACTTTTGCATATAAATAGAAGTAGTAAAGCTTCTTGAATATTTATCTTTTAGAAATTTGTAACCATAAATTTTAACGGACCTTTTTCTACAAGTAGATTCCTACTATTGATATTATTCCATTGACTTTGGGTCAACAATATTAGGAGGTTCATTAGCTTGATTCTCATTTGAAAGTTGATCATCATTTATAGGTTCATCGTCACTTGCTACCTCATCAATTGTAGGTTCATTATTTGTAGGTTGCTCGCCATTTATAAATTCACTATTTATAGGATGGTCTTCATTTGTGGGTTCATTGTTTGTAGGTTTTGTGGATGTGAAATATCTAAAAATATCTCCTTTTGTGATTCAATTAAAGCCTCATTTTTAAGTCTTTTTTTCTTTTTTCCATAACCAGATTCGTAAGTTCGGTGCCGATGTGAGATTGAAATAGGTAGCAAATAACAATAGGCAAGAATTCAATTAGGGCAGATTCTAAATTTCTAAACTCTAATACAGTTGGACAAGAATTCAGTTAGGACATATTCTAAATTTCTAATACAATTGGGTAAGAATTCAGTTATGGCATATTATAAATTGCCAAACTATTATACTGATGATAACATAAAGTGATAAGAATAAACTAACCTAAAATTGACAGGTTATAATAGCAATATAGTACACCCATTTGAAGTCTTGAAGCAAAAAATCAAAATCAACACATACTAAAACTCAGCAGATTAGCACTCAGGCTTCAACAGACACCTGAACCAGAAATTAAAATGAAAAATCGCAACTATTGACTGCCAATTCAATCACGAATTAAAAATCAAATAGAAGAATATGAGGACGCGATTACGAGTAAAAAACAGAGATTATGAGACTCACCATATATAAAGATGAACATGACAGCCATAAATGAAGAATATTCTAAAGCCGTTGGAGATTAAAAGAAGATTTTATTGATTTATCTTTTCATTCCACAAATCACTATTTTTACGAAAATATAGATATTGTCTCCCAACGTTTGCAAAATTAACCCATGTGTCCCTTATTGTTAACATACGATAACAAATTTGTTAAAACCATGTCAGGAAACCATTTTACCCTAGTAAGTTAAACATAAAAGAATAGACAAATATAAAAACATCAAAACATCATTTCATTCTGACAATATCGTTAGTTTCCACGTGTTAAACCAAGAGCAACATACATACCATATAAAAAATCATGAAGCATATGTTTTATGCAACAATTAAGGCACGTGAGTTTGAAGAAGAAAACACACTTTCTTTTTCAAAAGCAACGTGCATAGGATAAACGAGATCGACATTATTGTCTTGTCTTGCATGGGACCACCACATTCTTAACATACACCACAACAAATAATTGTCCCATCGCAAACGTTGTTTCAATTCTCTTAAATGTATAAGTTGACACATGTTGTCCACTTGTCCTCATTTTCTCACAAGTGCTCGATATGTCAATCACCACCTTATACAACGACGAATCAACAAGAAAACTTGACTTTTGCAACTATAAGCGACTTTGCCGCCCTTATCTAATCAGATCAAATCGAATCAAATCATACGAGCCAAAATAGGAAAAATTAAAAAAAATGTCCTCGCATTTTTTAAAATTTCAGAAAAGTCTCTTACTATCCCTTCGCATGCGATGACTTGGTATTCACGAAAAGTAAGAAACCGTCAATAAAGGCAAGTTTGAGAAAAAGTTAGAAACTGTCGACGGTCTTTGGAATGTTCCTTTGAAGATGAAGGCAAGTTTCTAACCTTTTCTCAAACTTGCCTTTATCAGCAGGTTTGTTTCAAATATTGTTAAAGAAGACGGGCTAAGAACACGTGTCAATTTCTGATTGGAAGTTAAAAAGCAGTCGTCGCATGCGACGGTTTTGTAAGGAACTTTTTTGAAATTTTAAAAAAGGTGGGGACATTTTGGTTACATCTCTTCTAAAAAAGAACATTTTGCGAATTTTCCCGTCAAAATTTATACAAAATGCACGTGTGTAAAGAACATATCACGTGTGTGTAGATTAGCATGAGTAATTGAAAGTTATTGATTACGGGTTATGAAAAATAAAATCCGAAGATGGCAAGTGTAATTTGGAACTTTGTTACTAGCCAGTAGCCACTTAAGTTTTGTTGAAAATCCTTCTAATTAAACTTCTTTTTTTGTTATATCTTGTAATCTAAAAAAAAGGGGGCAATAAATTCTATAACAAAGCCCCATGAAATATACTCACTACTTATTGTGATTAAAGAATTCTAATATAGTGATATCAAGATATAGGTTTCTCTTTCTGACGATTGTGGGTTCAAGTCATATGGACAAATTTATAACAACGATTGTGGGTTCAAGTCAGACAAATTTATAGTTATACATTTAAAAGTATGATCGGTGGCGTGTTAAGGAGAGGCTTTAAAGAAACTTCTTGAAATTTTAAATGAAAAGGATTTTTCAGTAAGTCAACTAAATATTATTCACATTTGATTTTCAAAAACACAGTTCAACTTAGGGGTGAGCAACTTAACCGCCATAATTGTTAAATCGAACCATTACCGAACTGATTTTTACCGATAACTGACATAACCGGTGGGTCGGTTTAATAAATTTTTAAAAACCGTCAAATACGGGCCGGTTTTGGTTAAAGATAATTCCGAAACCGCTATAACCGAACCGACCCATTTATTTAACCAACAATATATTTAATATGTTTTGGATTAACTTCCACCAAACATGTTGGATTATATCATTTTTATGTTTTTGTTTCAACGTTTGTTATTAAATTAAGTTGAATTTTGTTGTTGGATTATATAATGTCATTCTTTTTGAATATTTGGTATTAATATTTTGGATTATATACCTTGTTAGATTATGTCATGTCGTTTTTTTAATAATTAGTACCAATCTTTCAAGCTCAATTCTATTGTTTTGTTACGGTTAACCGATCCATAACTGACTCACTATAACCTACAAAATCGATTAACCAAAACCGTCATAACGGGTCGGTTATGGTTATGATTATCCATTAACCGATATATCAGTTATGGTTATGGGTTTGGCTCAAAACCGCCTCAAACCGACCCATGCACACCACTAGTTCAACTATTCGTTAAACTAATTAAAAAGAATCAATACAGTAATATATTCTCTCTATTACTCCTGTATCTATCTTAATATATACTTGGTGTCTTGGTGGCCGAGTTTTTACTTTCGCCAGTATATCCAACTTTAAGCTAATCAAGTTTAGCTTTTCATGTTGTACGTGAACAACCACTAGGATATCTAAGTTTTCTCGCGCATCATTTACAAAACGTAGGTTTAGCTGACAAAATTCAATAGAAATACAGCAAAGACTAGCATGGCGATTAGTTGCGGAGCCACCAAACCCTTGACAGGGTTCAGCCTAATTAACGAGTGAACCCATTTATTTTTAGGGAGTGAACCCGATATCGATTTATATTCAAACTTAGTGATTATGAAAGTTTAGTTAAAAAAATTAGTAATATTTTTTTTATAATGTATAAGAAGTTAAAAAAAATAAAATTTACTAACAAATATTATAAATGAGCCAATAATAACCGATTATTAGAAAAAAAATAGATATTGGTTTTTAATACTCCCAAATATCACTCATTGGACAACTAATGATTTGTCTTCCATCACTCCCAACTTATAACTTGTTTTCTTCTGCCGCTCCCGAATTTAACGGACCCTAACTCCATTAGTTTTTTTTGTAAGCGTTGCATGTTTTTACTGATGTGGCATGCCATGTGGAAAATACCTTATTAAAAAAAGAAAAAACTAACAAAAAACAAATAATACATACACACGCTAGCTTTTAGCCCGCGTGTTTCGTAGGTTTATTTAGTTTTTTAAATATTATTTTTAATATATAATTTTTTTATTAACTCTATTAATTGTCATTATAAAGTTTTAGGCCTACATGGGCTATAGTTGGTGTGTGAGCTTCTTTTTTTGTTTTTGTTTTAATTTTTTAAGGATTTTGTTTTTGTTTTTGTTATAATGGTTTCAATCTATGGATGTCGCGTTAAAGTCATTTTGGCTTTAGTCTTTTGTTTCGACTGAAATGAGCTATATTTATTGTTGGGGTGGAGTTTAATTTCAAGTATGCATAATGGCTTAGGTGCAGTAAGATGTAAAATGTTTGCAGTCTGCGAACCATATTTGCAGAACTTTGTAAAAAAAAAGAGGTGGACCAAGAGTTTGTAATAAGAAGGCTGTTTGTTTTTTAACTTCCGTGGATTGCTAAATAAACTACAAGGTTAAATAAACCGATTTTTTAAACTTAAAAAGAGTTTTTCAACATTGAAATTTAAATAATATTTATAACACACTGAAATAATATTCATTAAACCACCTCCCCCCTATCCCTCTCTTTCCATTTTTCGTCCCCGTGCTGCCGGTGTGGTGATGGGAACGAAAAATGGATCTTATCAACTTGTTCCGATCTAAGATAATAAACTCATAAGCTTTGCCTTACTTCACTGTTGAGAAATGAAAGAAGACTTCTATCTCCAAGTTTAACTCAGACGTAGCTCCTTCTAACTTATAATAAAAGGATTAGTTTTCATTAAATATGAGTTTGCCTTCCTTTCTTTATAACGAATGTATAATATAAAAAAAGATTTCATTAAACTTATCTAATTAACTTTTATTGATGAATTGTTTCATCGAGATCCAATCCAAATCACGATGTCATATTCTGGTTCTTAAGTGGGCCTATTTAATCTTTTTGGGTTTATGCTCTACTCTGAGTCAAGATCTAGAAATGGAAGTTTTCCAATCAATGACTCGAACCCATTGTCAAATTCTACTCAGCACAACGCAATATGGAGGTACACTCGTTTTTTGAAAAAACTGTTAAAAAGAAAAAGCAATTCCCTAGCGCACTACTGGTTGATCCTCAGACCTGCCTCCATCTTATTCCATAAACTAAATGGATTCTTAGATCTTGTTCATGAGATTAAGAAAAAAGAACTTCCAATTTCTAATTTTTATGTATACCTAAATTACTAAACCTTTTCTAATTCTTTGTTACAAAAGAGATAGTTTTCAATTCACAAAGGCCGTCAATGAAATACGAGAGATCTTGAGGACCCCATGCGAGAAAAAAAGGTTGGCCCATAATCAATTTTGTTAAGCGAATTTACTTCTATATAGCAATATAATGGACGCTTAATCCGTTAACTGAGAAAAGAAGCAGATAAAAATTGTCACTTGTAATTTATAAACTAACAACCTATGAAACAAAAGCAAGGACAATATTGGGCAAAAATTCAGTGACTCTTCCTTGATAAAATGAAGTTGAAGAGAATTCAGCTACGATCACATGTGGGAATGGAATAAGGATACGGATAATTGATGCCGAAAGGTCAATCAGAAACATTTATAAACCATTTTTACTATCAAGGGCAAGTAAGGTGTCGAATCCATAGGGAATCAGTGGAAATTGCCAATCAAGTTTATTTTTTAATAATAATTATGCTAGGCAAATAGACGATGCCAAGCAAATTAAATATTGATTTGATTGCAAAACAATTAAAGAAAAGTAACCACACTCCAGGTTTTAGGTTGTGAAGCAAATTAGACCAATTGATTAAACTTATTTGGAAAACCTGTTTGATTAAGCATATAATCAAAAGATTAGATATTTGACCTTACTGATTGACAAAACTAAATCCGAACAATTGGTTTTGATGAATAATAACCTAATTGATTACCAGTTTTAAGGTTTAATAAATGCAATCGGCTTTATGGCTAAAGATAAACGGGTCAATGACTCTAAGAACTTAATCCTAAAAGTTGATGGCCACAAATCAATTAACTGATCAAACTTCAAAGTATTTAATAACGAAAAACTGCTTAAATGAACAACCAAATATAAAAAGTTAAATAACCGAATGGTTATCAAATCTAAATCTAATATCGAGGTTGTAACACCCTAGCTTTAAGCGGAATATACCGGGTGTAACATACAGGTCACTCATAAGCTCGTAACGCTATTAAAGCGACAATAATTAAATTTACTTCATTTCCTTACATCACAAATACACAATACAATAACTTTGGATTATGACATATTTCTAATAACCTAATGGTCCAACTAATCTAGTATTCAATCCTTAAACTTTATCCTCCATCACGTTTAAAATAAAATTTTTTTGTCAACAATAATGTTGGTAAGAATTCATAAAGTTTTGCATATATATAATACAAAAAGTGTAAAATTCATAAGTCAAGATGTATCGTCTCAATCATAAAGTAAACGAAAAATTAAATAGATATTCCTGTTCGCTTGACATAAGTCAAATCTACTAAGGAACCCCCGTTCACCGAGCTACTTGGAGTATAGAGTATGATAATGATACCGCAATTTAAAAATAGACAGCGTAGGTACTTCCTGTCGGACCTCCCACTTTGAGTATGTTATGAGTCTCCACCAAGAAAACAATAAACAACTAGCCATAACCACATAGTTTACAAACAATATGATACGAAGCAAATACATACAAGACACGCATGTGAATTTTAGTTAGCAACATGAAACATGAAATAAAAGTTTGGAATGTGCTACACCCACAAAACGTTAAAAGATGAAAAAGGGGTTATGAAAAACTAACCTTATGAATTGTAGTAAAAAGGAAATCTGAATGCGTTGAAAAAGTTGAGACCGACAAAGGAACCGAAAGCGTCATGAACACCGAAATGAGTGATCCGCACTAACTATGATAAAGGAATACAAGACTTAATTGAAAATCTTATGGGGTTATTTATTGTATAATGTATTGGAGGGCTAGTTATATTTTATTAAATTTTGAAGCTTTTGATTATTATATTAATATTTATGTTTTAAGAACACTTGGTTAATATTATGACATAATTATTTTAATGGCAAAGACACGAGGCTTGCATGTTCGAAAAACTTGAACTAAGGTTTATAATTTGAAATTATAATTAACGATTTAACAAAAAGATTTTTAACGAACTAAAGTTTACGTTTAAGAGTAATGCATGATTTTTAAATTATGATTTATGAAAACGACAATTTGGTTTTTAATTATAAAATGGTGAAATATATTTTATATTTAGCTTATATAATTTTTATTTAATATAAAATGATTTTTAAGATTTTTAAATGGTTATTAATAATTAATAATGGATAGTTAGATTAATAAAACTCATAATGGATAGTTAGATTAATAAAAATCATATTAAAAAAAAAGAGCTTGACCCGGGTTTCGAACCCGGGTCTACATGTTATAAGCGGCAAGTCTTAACCATCTGATCCAGTTAGTTGATTCCTTTAGAAATAGATTTGATTTATTAAATATGTTAACATATGCAATTTAATTTAATAAGAATAACAAAAAAAACTGACCCAGGTTTCCAATCCGGGTCTCGCGTATGATATAACCATAGTCTAACCAGTTGAACCCAGACGATATTCATTATAAAATTGAAACCAGATTATATATACAACAATATGAAGCCCATCTTCTTCATTGAAACCCTAGGGTTTCAATTAGAGATTCCTGCTATAGCTTTTAAGGATTTGGGTTAGGTGTTTTATTTATTGCTTGAAATCCAATATTATACATATCTTATTTACCTGAATACGCTGTGTTTTGACTGAGATTAGAGGCTCGCCGGAGACGGATTTCTTCAGATTGGTTACGACCAGATTAAAGAAGGTGAGAGTGATTGAGAGGTGTGAGCGAGCTTAGTTCGATGCTAGGTTTGTATTTATACTAGTTAAAGGAGCGTATTATTGTTAATTTCGTCAATTGATTTTTGGCCAAAATTCCGGCAATCGTTACGGGATTCATTTAACGTTTTGGCATCATTATAACGCAATTAATAGGTTGATTACGGTTAGATATTGATGTTCAAGTTCGTTATACTTAATAATCGGGTCAAGGGACAAGAAATTAGGGGTGTTTAGAGATTTCCTGGTGTCGGAAATTCGGATGCCGGAGGTTTACGGGAACGGGAAAACAGGGGGTGGTTTGTGGGTTATATTATAATATTATTAATTTAAATAAGTTACACTTTACACCCTTAAGTTTCATAAGTTTTAAACTGATTTTTGTTTTATAAACTTTTAATTTGCATATAGGCCCTTGAACAATTGAATGTTATTAAAAACATATATACTATATCTTCAATTTAACCCTTTTACTTTTAAGATGTTACAATTTATGTTAAATATTGATTCATGAAGGCTTTTACCTATTTAACCTGCAAAGTTCGTTTAACGATAACGCTCGGGAACGAACGTGATAGTAATCGAATAATCATTGAATATCAAACGTTGGGAATACTTTATTCATAAATGAAAATACATCGAAACGACAAACGAGATGGATTAACGAATCCAAATACAAATATGAATACAAACAAAGATCGACGAATGTCAAATAAAACGAAAATTAAGATATATATATATATATATATATACTGAAAATTTAAAACGGGTCTGATTTTCGAGTTTGAAAAATAACGAATGTTACAGGATTCACAACTTTTAAAAACTTCGTCCCGAAATTAAAATAAAGTAAAATTTTAACAGTTTTAACAGTTCTATATATACATAGGATGTACCAGCGGCGTATCCACCATGGGTTGTTAAAAGTTTTAACAGTTCTATATATACATAAAAAACAATAAAGTCGATCTTGAATGACCCGAAAGACGCCACAAATGGAAATATGGCGAGGGCTCTTATACATAGGATGTACCAGCGGCGTATCCACCATGCGCTTATCATACTGCGTTTGTCCCATCTTGCAATATCATTCCAGGTTTTGAGTTATTGCACACAACCGGACTTATTATGTTTTCCATGCGAGGACTTGGATAATTACGTGTCGACCCATAATTATCTTTATCGTCGGATGATCCACATAACCTGTCCCATTGTGTGGGTTTTAGTAAAGTCTTATATGAAAGTTTGCACATCAAGAACAATGAACTATAATGTAACACCGTGAAAATACCCCATCTAATTTTGGCTAAAAATGCCAATTCTGAAAGTTAAAAGACTGAAAATGTAAAATTGGGTTTTTAGACCCATCGCGCTACGCGATGGTCTCTTGACTAACTCCGTCGCGCTACGCGACAGAGAATCACACTGTTTAAGAAAAAGGGGGCGCCGCGCTACGTGAAGGCCAAACCCAACTAGTCCATCGCGCTACGCAATGACCAGGTTAAGTAACCCGGGACACGTGGCCAAACCACGTGTCAACACGTGGTAGCTTCAGATTAATTGCGGCGTCGCGCACGCGACGGCCTTGGGGAAAAGGCCATCGCGCTACGCGATGGTCTGCAAAACTCGCCTATAAAAGGGCAGCTACGGGTTCAAGCCAATGCATCTCATTTTCACCTTCATTTCACACACTTAACCTAGGTAATCGTGCCAAGGGGTGTTCTAGGGTGTCGAGGGCCGTTTTCGTGAAGAAACGAGGTGTCGTTACGCTATTTAACGAGCTGCTGATCTTGTAACATAGTTCAAGCTAAATTGCTGCTGATTACTTAAGTTCCGTCAAGCCTATTAAGGTAGGATTAAGGTTAAGTTACTTTACTAGTTACTTCAAAAATCTAGTTACAACTTAGTTAAGAGTATAGTCGTTAAACTGTTAATATTTTCCAAATAATGTTTTATAAAACAAAGACGTTGCTTCCACGTGAAGTAATGTTATCAAAACTATTATTTTGACGGGCATGTAGTAACTGGAAGGGGGTATCATTAGTAGACTCTTCTTGCCTAAGGAAAGCAATTCGTACAAATCCCAATCAACCGCGAGACCCGTTTGCTTACCTGGAGAAGTTTGCCAACGTGATATCCTTTATTAGGCCAAAGAGTGCTATTCCAGACGTCATATGTAAATCCAAAGTATTTTATAAAACGACTATAACTATACTAAGGTTAGGTCAGACCTAAGAGTCTGCTAATCAGACCTCGAGTCTGTTGAACTAAAACAGAACAAAAGTCTGCTTATCAGACCTTGAGTCTGCTGAACTGAATCAGACTTCAAGTCTGCTGGTCAGACCTCGAATCTGCTGAAACTGTAACAGACTTAAAGTCTGCTGAATAATACCAACTAGGTACTTATGCAAACCTATTATGATATATAGGTTAATAGCATATTGAAGCCAAGGAGGTTGATATTTTCTACTGATTATATAAGGTGAACACGTTAACCTTTTACTGTCTGAACTAATTTTACTCTTGTAATAGACTGGTTGTTTATTACAAAGAGTCTGATAAATGTTTGCATGAGATATAATCTCTAAAATCGTTATAATACAAAATAGATAATAAAAAGCAACTCAGACCAAATACACATGTGTCTGGATCCAAACATAACTGATATTGGCATACAAAACCAAGTCAGTCATAACCAGTTCTTCATAAGGGTTACATAGCCTCGGGGAAGGTTATCTCCGAACATGGGCTATGTACTCCGGGAACCTTTGAATTGTGTGTGTAGGGCAGTGGTACAAATCCCGGGAATGGACAGCCACTCCTGCTGAGGTTGTGAACAGAAAACTATGTTTGTATTTAACGACTGTTATAAATGTTTTATCGAGTCAACGTTTCACCAGCATATAGCTGACTTTTTTTTGTCACCTTTGCAGGTAACTAGATGATAATAGATGATATACAAGGATTGAAGTCATAGAATATCGCTCGAAATGGCTCGTTTTTTTAATATTACAAATCCTTGTATTATTAATATCACGGTTTTGTAAAATTGAAACTCGGGTGTTTAATTCCCGAGTAGTTTTGATAATGTAAATTAATATTTTAATATTTTAAAGACTTCCGCTAAAATGAACCCGCTACTCTGATATATTTACAAAATAGGTACCAACTGTTGGTCACATTCCTAGGCCCTGGATTGAGGTGTGACATATAAGGATCAAAACTAACAAAAATATATAAGCGAACCCTTGAGGTAAAATTTCAAGATAAATAATGTAACCTCAGGGTTAACAATAACCAACGAAATAATTGAATAAATTTAAATAACGAAATTCTAGAATTAGAGAATATCCAAACAGAAAGTTGAAATAAAGTAATAGAGTATTAAAGTCAATAGAAAACCCTTCATATTAAATGAAAAATATTCATCATAAGTTAAATATATGAAACATTGGGGCCATGAAAGAATAAAATTTGTGAAACATATGATAATCATAAGAAACTATCAAAGAATTAGGAGAGGTAAAACAATGACGCAAGGATGTTAGCATTATTAATCTCGGGGAAGGGTTTATGTTTGAGACGTCCGCATTGAGATATTGGTAAATCACAATTATAATATCAAATCATTGAAATTAAACAAGTGCATGAGGCTCCTATTAGATAGCTATGTCTTTAGCTAAATACATAACCCCGGATTGAAAGTAAACCGGTCATAGGCAGCCAAAAGGGTGATTACAATTTCTATTAGATAACCATGAACATAACCATGCACATGGTCCCGGTTTCCACTAACACTTACGTTTGGGGTTAACTGGTCATAGACCGTTATATTGAATCAATTCAAGAGTTAACTAAATCTTACTCTATAGATAACGTATGGAATGCGTGTCGTGCTTAGTGAGAATAGTAAATCAGATCAATCAAATGCAAACATAAACTCATCAATATCATTAAAAATTTAGAGTACATGAAGACATTATTCAAACGGAAGAAACAAATAAAAAAAATTGTTAAATGCGAAAGAAAATAATAATAATAATAAAATGTTGCTGGTAGCGCTGGTCTTCTCGAGGGTAGGTGGGTCTATGGGTATAAGGACTAGTGCGGGGCGGGGTGCCATGATTTCTTAGCTGAAATTCATTGGCGTCGATGTAACACGCGTCCTTGCGTACCCTAGCCGGCTTGACCTACTTGATTTTGATTGGATTGGTTTAATTGGGTTTGAATAGCTTGGATGGGTTGGGCTTGCAGTGGTTGGGCTTGATGACTTGGGTTTGGGCTTGATATATTTGGAGTTGGTTGGTTTGGTTTGGGTAGGTTTGGATACGATAAACGAGCTTTGGGCATGCATTGTGTAGATGGTTTGGGCTACCACAATGATAGCAGGCTTGTATGATTGGGAGAGTGGGGGCATGTGGTGGGGCATATGGTTGTTGGAATGGTTGAACAACAGGCTGTGGGATGAAGGGGTGGTGTTGAGTATGCATTGGTGCTTGGCATGTGTTGAGGTGAGGTGACCGTAACGATCACAATTGGAACATTTTCAGCATTGAGCGGCCGTGGGGTTGCGGAATTTACACGTGTTACACAAAAGGTGTGTTCCCGTGTAAGGTTTTTTGTTAGGTTGGGTTTGGGTATCTTGGGTTTGGGTTAAGGCATATTTTTTTGTTCATTGCTGTGGTTGGTGTTTGCGGGTTTGGATGACTCAGGCTTGGTTTCTTTTGGTTCGGGAGGTGATTCTTCGGTGTTTTTCTTCGAACTCTTCATTGTCAAAGTCCCGGCCTTGACATAATTATCAGTGAGGGTTGCAGCAAGGTTAATGGTGTCACCGAGTTCCTTAGGAGAACTACTAAGGACACTGTCTTGGATTTCTCTCGGTAGTCCTCTGATGTACTTGTCGATGGCACGCGAAGCAGGGGTAACAAGATGTGGCACCAACACGCTAAGTTCATTGAAATGGGAGGTGTAAGCGGTGTGCTCACCACCTTCCTGCTTGAGGTTCTAGAATTCTGCCTCCAAGTTCATGAGTTCGTTTGGAGGACAAAAATGTTGGGTGACGTAGGCTGTCGTGGTCTACTAAAAAAAAATTAATTAAAGACTTAAATACCTATAAACTAGTACGGGTAAGTAAGGTCGTCTCCACAGGAACTCAAGGAAAGTGCTAATTTAAAATTACTAAATTAATTATTAAGCTAAGGCGGACAGACGATGTCAAGCGGTTTTTAGAAAAAGATTAATTAAAACTAACAATTACTTAAAAACGATTTGTAAATAATATTAATAAAAGCATTCATTCTAGGTTCGGTTAATGTGATATTCAACTTAATCCCAGATTCGATTATATTGATTACGCAGTAATTACTAAACCTAGTAGTTGGATTGTGATGTCAAACGATACCCTAACCAAATTGATAACACAATGAAACTCGGTTTACCTAATCACCAACTTATGTTTGTTAAAACCAATTAAGAGACAATATTTGATGATAACTAATCAATGACACAAGAGCTTAAACCCTAAATGTTGATGAACCCAACCAAACAAATAATGCATTAATTAATAATCCCAAACACAAATTGTTTAAATAATCAATCACAAATTAAGCAAGACTAAGGCAATAACTCAATCAAGCTCATAAACATTAAGCATACGAATCTGGTCAAAAGTTAAAATACACAAAAACCTACCCTAGAATGAACAAGAAACTTAGCCAAGCATCGACATATCGATTATATCACTTATCTTGATGAACATGCAATCCTGAGATGAACCGGAAGCCTTGGAATGGTGAAAGATCATCCTAAGCAGGCTCTTTTGCCTCTGGAAGTCGTAATTAACCGAATGGGGAGGTTAAGGGGTTTATATAGGGCAAACCTAAATTTTGGCTGACTTAAGCATCTTCGCGTATCGCGAAGATGTAAGGGATGCTTCTTCGCGTATCGCGAAGGACAAAATAGTCGCGGCCGAATTTCTGCAACTTCACTCTTTGCATCTTCGCGTATCGCGAAGATGTAAAAAATCAGATTTTTCTATTTTCTTTTCTTGAATGCCTCGTGATGCATGCACGTCCAATCTCTCACTTTTCGATCTTCGTTCCAAGCTCGTATATTTCTTCGTTAAGCTCCATAGCTTCCAATGTCCTGAAAACACATAAACAATGCTTGACGTACCAATGTTCATTCATTTATTAACCTAAAATTAACTAATAAATATATAATAATAACTAACTTTTACCCAACCATCATTGGGACATCAGGTCTTTCAGTTCGTTCCATGGCAAGGCCATGGCAGCTTCAGCACCGCGGGTTGACTTTTCCTTGACCCACCATGTAAAAGCACCTTTCTCGAAAACACTTGAAGCGAATCGGGTTCGCTTATCATCTGGACACTCAATGTGGAGGAACACGCTCTCCATCTTTTCGTACCACTAAAGTAGAGCAGTGGTACCTTGAGTTCCATCAAAGGCGGTAGGTTTAGCATCGGTGAAATTTTTAAAGGTCACAGCAGGAGTTGAGGGCATGGGAGGAGCATGATTAATGTTAGCTATGATGTTCTGGTGCATCTGGGTCATTATATCTGGTAGGACCGCTGCCAGTTGCTTAGTGATCTGGGCAGTCATCTTGCTGCTGTAGGTTCTAGATGAACGACGCTGAAGGTGACGGGAATCCATGTTGTGAACAAGGGTAACGGAAATCGTGCGACTCGGAATAGTGCATGATATATAAAGAAATCCTTGATAAAATTTGTTAAAATATGGAAACCATACTAATAATAAGTGTTGTGAGGAACTTAGATTTTTCATGAACCACCATGGACTCTTATGTTCCAACACAAAAATCAAAATTTTGAAAAATAAATCGAACCAAAAGCTAGGTATTCGTGTATCACCACGACTTGACAGACTTTCGATTAAAACACATTGTAAAACATTAAGGATCGGAGTCATACGTCGCATGAATCACCATGACTTGTGTGACATCCTAAGAGTGCAACTATATCCTTATCACAAATGGGATATGGTCACGTTTGAAAGCATGAAGATGCGATTTGTGAGGAAGAAATATCGGAAAAACCCAAGTAAAAAAATCGACTTTGAAAGTTTTTGAAAATCTTTGCTTTAGGCATAAGCCTTGGAGTTTGTGTGTGAACATGTGTGCAAGCAACGCTATAAATATTATAAATATAAATAAAAGCAAATGAATGAACTTGTAAGTGCGAGAACATAGCACATAAAGTATACATGCAGTTTGGGCCCTAAAATAAACTATAACTATACTAGGCCGATACGTCTAACAACCTAACTTATAGTTGCGGCCATGATGCCAACCTTTAACACCCCGGCTTTAAGCGGAATATGCCCCGGAGTGACTTGTGCAGATCACTCATAAGTTCGTAACGCTATTAAAGCGGCAATAATTACATTTACTTCATTTCATTACGTCACAAATACAAAATACAATGACTTTGAATTATGACATATTTCTAATAACCTAATGGTGCACTAATCTAGTCTTCAATCCTTAAACTTCAACCTGCAGCACGTTTAAAATAATATATTTTTGTCAACAATAATGCTGGTGAGAATTCATAAAGTTTTGCATATATATAATACGAAAAGTTTAAAATTCACAAGTCAATATGTATCATCTCAATCATAAAGTAAAAGAAAAATTAAATACATGATATTCCCTTTTCGCTTGACATAAGTCAAATCTACTAAGAAACCCCCGTTCGCCGAGCTACTTGGAGTATAGAGTATGATAATGATACCGCCATTTAAAAATGGACGGCGTAGGTACTTCCTGTCAGACCTTCCCACTTTGAGTATGTGTATGAGTCTCCACCAACAAAACAATAAACAACTAGCATATAACCACATAGTTTACAAACAGTATGATACGAAGCAAATACATACAAGTCACGCATGTGAATTTTAGTTGGCAACATGAAACATGAAATAAAATTTTGGAACATGCTACACCCCAAAACATTAAAAGATGAAAAAGGGGTTATGAAAAACTCACCTTATGAATTGTAGTAAAAAGGAAATCCGAATACGTTGAAAAAGTTGAGAACATCAAAGGAACCGAAAGCGTCACGAAAGCCGAAGTGAGCGATCCGCACTAACTATGATAAAAGAATACGAGACTTAATCGAAAATCTTTTGGGGTCATTTATTGTATAATTTATTGGAGGGCTAGTTAATATTTTATTAAATTGTGAAGCCTTTTATTATTATATTAATATTTATGTTTTAAGAACACTTGGTTAATATTATGACATAACTATTTTAATGATAAAGACACGAGGTTTGCACGTTCGAAAAACTTGAACCAAGGTTTACAATTCGAAATTATAATTAATGATTTAACAAAAAGATTTTTAACGAACTAAAGTTTACGTTTAAGATTAATGTATGATTTTTAAATTATGATTTACGAAAACAACAATTTGGTTTTTAAGTATAAAATGGTGAAATATATTTTATATTTAGCTTATATAATTTTTATTTAATTTAAAATGATTTTTAATATTTTTAAATGATTATTAATAATTAATAATGGATAGTTAGATTAATAAAAATCATATTAAAAAAAGAATCTGACCTGGATTTCGAACCCGGGTCTACATGTTATAAGGGGCAAGTCTTAACCATGTGATTCAGTTAGTTGATTCGTTTAGAAATGGATTTGATTTATTAAATATGTTAACAGATGCAATTTAATTTAATAAGAATAACAAAAAAAAAACTAACACGGGTTTCGAATCCGGGTCTCGCGTATGATATAACCATAGTCTAACCAGTTGAACCCAGATGATATTCATTTTAAACTTGAAACCAGATTATATATATACAACAATATGAAAACCATCTTCTTCATTGAAACCCTAGGATTTCAATTAGAGATTCATGCTATGGCTTTTAAGGATTTGGGTTAGGGGTTTATTGCTTGAAATCCAATATTATACATATCTTATTTACCAGAATACGTTGTGTTTTGACTGAGATTAGAGGCTCGCCGGAGACAGATTTCTTCAGATTGGTTACGACCAAATTAAAGAAGGTGAGAGTGATTGAGAGGTGTGAGCGAGCTTAGGTCGATGCTAGGTTAGTATTTATACTAGTTAAAGGAGCGTATTATCGTTAATTTCGTCAATTGGTTTTTGGCCAAAATTTTGGCAATCGTTACGGGATTCATTTGACGTTTTGGCATCGTTATAACGCAATTAATAGGTTGATTATGGTTAGATATTAACATCCAAGTTCGTTATGCTTAATAATCGGGTCAAGGGACGAAAATTAGGGGTGTTTAGAGATTTCCCGGCGTTGGAAATCCAGCGGCCGGAGGTTTACGGGCACAGGAAAATGGGTGGTGCTTTGGGGGGTTATATTATAATATTATTAATTTAAATAAGTTACACTTTACACCCTTAAGTTTCATAAGTTTTTAAACTGATTTTTTTTATAAACTTTTAATTTGCATAATGGCCCTTGAACAATTAAGTGCTATTAAAAAGATATATACTCTATCTTCTATTTAACCTTTTTACTTTTAAGATGTTATAATTTATGTTAAATATTGATTCATGAAGGCTTTTACGTATTTAACCGGCAAAGTTCATTTAACGATAGCGCTCGGGATCGAACGTGATAGTAATTGAAAAAACATTAAATATCAATCGTCGGGAATACTTTATTCATAAATGATAATACATCGAAACGACAAACGGGATGGATTAACGAATCAAAATACAAATATGAATACAAACAAAGATCGACGAGTGTCAAATAAAACAAAAATTAAGATATATATATATATATATATATATATATATATATATATATATATATGTAAACTGAAAATTTAAAACCGGTCGGATTTTCGAGTTTGAAAAATAACGAATGTTATAGAGGTTTAGAACACCAAAAGTCTAGATACAAACACAGCCCTACTCCCAGAGATGGTTACAAAGTGTTTAGCCTTCATCTTGATCTTGAATAGCTTCATTGATTGTTGAACGGATGATAACATGGAGGTTTTTGGTGATTAGAGAATGTTAGGATGGTGTAGAATTGCTCTAAAATCATTCTTGGTGGCTAGGGTATGAAGGATAATCATTCTAGGGTTTTACCCGGCTTAAATATGGAAGAAAATCACTCAAACTGACTTTTCCTGTCAGACCCCACCGTAAGCTATAGCATGAGAACTGTAGCTTCGGCACACCCGTAGACTACATCCTAGACCTCAGTCTTACGGAATTGTTTCTTCCATTCTCATAGATGTCTCGTCAAGAAACCCAAAATGAATATATTATGGGTCCCGTAACTCATTTTCTAGCCCCGGATATGCCCGTTTTACTTTTAAACGTGCACGAATTACTTCTGAACCCCCACAATTGCTTCCGTTTAACCATCACTTAATTCCTCACCATCCTTAAAGCTCCAAGTTAGTTACTTTAAGCCCCGAGCACCTGCAAACATAAAACCAATCAAAGTACTCGTGTTTGATAGATATAACCAATTACAACACACAATATTATTAAACATATAAAGCACGCTATTTCACCCACACATCAAGGTGATTGTGACTAAATCTAGAAACTCCTTCAAATTCTACCGTCCCGATGATATTTCTTTCTTTTATAAGACTAATTTGAAGCATCTTAACATGCTTAACTTGGTCAGCCCTACTAATGATGTTGGGGGAGTCGAGTTGGTGAGTTTAGTAAGACAATTGGCTACTGCTCGTGATGAGGATGAGGATGTGAGGAGGCTGAAGATGAAGGAGAAGTTGATCTTACCGATTATAAATCAGAATCGATGGATTAAGATGAAATTTGAATGTGTTTTACTTTTTGTTTAATGAAAAAATGATATTTTTTGTTAATATGACTTTAGTTCATTACCATGCATATAAACATTAAAAATTAATAAATAAAAAAATTGGTGTCATGAAAATAATGATAAAGACAGAATAAAACTTAGTCCATAGCGTATAAACATAAAAAAAATAATAATATGCAAAAAATACAATGAAAATGATAAAAGTGCAGTTAAAACTTAGGAAACTATTGTATATAATTATTTTAATCAATTTACACAGGTTTAGAGACCGTTGTTTATAATTTGTATCATATGCACTGGTTAAATTTAGTGTCTGTGCTAAAATCTCTTCACACAGCCAAAATTTATTAGTTCCCCGCCATAATGTTTATATTTTCACCAAAAGCATTTTGAATTAATTTTTACAATCACATTCGTTTACACGCTTACCTCCCACCTCATAAAACAACTGCTCGCTTTCTTACCTGCAAGCACCGTTTCTTCATACCCTAAGCGGTGCATTTTTCTTTTGTTTTATGAATTTAAACAAAAGTAACAATGATGATATAAAATTAATGTCTTGATGATAATATTTTAAATACTATATATCCCTCAAATATGTATTTATTTTTCAAGATAATCAAATGAATCTATTTTAGTATGTTTCTCCCAATAAGATTGTTTAAACAAAGATAACTTTGTTTGTGTGCATGTACTTGTAATTAAAGAGTGTCTAACCATTGTTTTATTTGCATTTGGAAAACAAATTTCCATTTAATCTTTTGGCCAAAGTTGTATGAGATTGACATCATTAATTAAGGTATAAGCATATTTTTAATTAAAATATATATTTTTAAATTATTTAGTTTAACTTTATTGATAAAATACGTAGGAATCCTTTTATTTGAAGATTTAATTATGTAGAAGACTAGCTAGTTTCAATAGAATGATTTAAAGACAATAGTTATATCCAAAGAGTTTGAGGTATATATACCAGATTACTAAATACTTTGTTTATATATAAATATATTACTTTTTTTATGTACATGTTTTAAATTATGATGAAGCATCTCCACAAGTTTCTATAAGCTACAGATATTCATTACTGTACATGTTTTTTTTAATTATAATTAGTTGATATAGAAAATATTACTCCTTTTCAACAGATGGATTTTGATGAGCGGACAAGCAATGTAGCTAATACATGAAAAACTACGATTTCAGATTTGGTAACAAGTTTCTATATTTTTTTATCATTGACTTGTAATTTTTTTTATTTGTTTGCACTTTTAACATTTCTGTTTAATTTTATGCATGTAGAAAAATCAGATTGTGTAAGTAATTTAATTATATTTTTTAAATTACTTTATAGATTATGAATTATTTTATAACTTTATCTTAAATATAGGTGATAAAGTTAAAGGTCATTTCCTTTCATCAATTCAAGATTTTGTAAATATGCTTTATATTTGGTGTAATCAATATGATTATATTAGGTTTATTCATAATTAGAATATGTACTTAAAGGCAATTTCCTTTCATCAATTCAAGATTTTGTAAATATGCTTTATATTTGGTGTAATCAATATGATTATATTAGGTTTATTCATAATTTGAATATGTATATTGAATTGTATATTCTGGTGGATGAATAAATATTTTTATTTATATTGTCGTTGTACGTACCAGTTGTATATAATAAGTCTATTGTATTTAGTTCATTGAATACAAAACAGTTCATGGCCCGTTGTGTAAATACTTATAAACACCCCGTTGCAATAGGTTGTAAACACTTTTAAATATCATATTTCATCTTTTGCAATGCAATATATATAATGGTTTCCAGACCGTTTCAAAAACCCTAAATAACCATTTTAAAATGGCCATTTTCTGTACTAGTGTGCGCCATTTTCGTTTTCAGCCCGCTGTTAAGACCTCAGAAATGGAAATCGACTTATTGTGGAAACATTTAATTCTTGAGGCAATAATTAAGACACATGCTCCAGAGGTATCGTACACATAATGAATTAAAAAATTTGGTAGATGTTTTATTCGTTATATTATTTAAAACTAGAATAAACAAAGGTATAAAAGCAAATACATAATAATAAATAAGGAAAGGATAATCAAAATCATTTTATTCTATACTTCCCCACAAGTTGGAGCTTAAGGGTCACAAATGCCCAACTTGTTGAGAAGAAATCGCAACTGTCTAGCACCAACAGCTTTCATGAACAAGTCAGCAATCTGTTCCTTAGTGTCAAATGTGTAACGGCTTAATATCCTTCGACTCCACATGTTCTCTGATGAAATAGCAATCCATTTCGACATGCTTCGTGTGTTCATGAAAAATTAGATGATTTGCAAGATTTTTGACAACTATATTATCATAAAATAATTGTGTGGGGCTGATCTGGGAGACATCCAAATGTTTCAAGAGTCATCGAACCTATAAAATTTCACTGACTGTTGATACCATAGCCCAATATACAGCTTCAGCGGAAGACCTAGATACAACTGATTTCCTTTTTTATTTCCAAGAAATAGGAGCCCCTCCTAGAAGTAAAACATAACCGGTTCATGATCGTCTTGTATCTTGACAACCAAGCCAATCCAAATTAGTATACCCAATAAGATTCACCCCACCACTATTTGGAAGCAAAATACCTTGACCAGGAGTGAACTTCAAGTAACTAAGAACTCTTATAGCTTCTTCCATATGATTTTTGTCGAGGATCAGCAACGAACTGACTAAGAACATTGATGGAATAAGTAATGTTGGGTCTAGTGACTTATAAATAAAGAAGCCGGCCCACTAATTGTCTATACGTGCCAGCATCAACATACTTTCTTTGACTGAGGACAATGCCATTTTTTGTCCATGCAACTTCGATTCCCATAAAATATTTTAGAACACCGAGATCTTTGATGTTGAATTTTCTATCAAGAAACTCGTTGTTTCTTCAATTTTCTTTGAGTTGTTACCCACTATTATAACATCATCAACATAAATAAGAGCCGCCACAAATGTACTTGCTATTTTAAATATAAAAAGTGAGTGATCAGGCTTGGATTGTTCAAACCCAAACTCGTTCAAAGCAAATGTAAACTTTTGATACTAATTTCTGGATGCCTGTTTCAGCCTATATATTGGTTTTTTTAGATTGCAAACCTTACTTTCTTTCCCTTTTTCAAAACCTTGTGGGATATTCATGTAAATTTCTTCGCCCAGGTCACCATGAAAAATTGCATTATTGACATCCAACTGATGAATTATCTAGTTCTTCTTTACTACAACTGCCAAGAGTGTACGAATGGTGACAAGTTTCGCTACGGGGCACGAATGTATCATGGAAGTCAATTCCTTTCATCTGAGTAAAACCTTTTGCTACCAATCTTGCTTTGTATCTTTCTCTCTCCCGTTTGGCTTGTATTTTAATTTGTATACCCATTTTGAATCTATGGCTCATTTTCCCTCCGGTAGATCCTTGAGGGTCTAGGTACCATTAGTCTCAAGTGCCTTTATTTCTTTCTTCATTGCTTCTCCAATTTTCATCATGAGCTGCTTGCTTAAAAGTCTTCATGTAAAGCCCCATTCCCGGTAACCCTACTTTGGTGTTGGATTTACTCATAAACACAGTTCTAAAATCAGTGTTAATTTAAACTTTCGCGGAATAATTTAAAACTTCAAACATCACATTACAAACATTCATTTTCGTCTTAACATACAAATTTTCTTTTCATAACATAACATAAAATAGTCGTGACACTTCTTCATAGATGCCAGTCTCCTTAGCTCGTGCCATGTGTACCTCCTCAAGCCAGTTGCCTCAACCTATCTGCCTGCGTGCATACTCAGCTACGCTGAGTGAGTTCTAGTTAATCAATTAACATACAATACATTTTTATCCTTACTCATACGCGTCCGAAGATACGTATTCATACCTTACTTTGCTATTACTTCTTTCACACATACTTTATATACATGCATACGTACTTACATACTTTCTTTCATAAAACCCTATGGTATACCATAAGCTATTCTACATTAAACATCACATATATTGTAAGGGTCTGGTCCTATCATCATAGATATTATAAGGGTCTGGTCCCTAACATCACAGATATTATAAGGGTCTGGTCCCTAACATCATAGATATTATAAGGGTCTGGTCCCTACTGCCTCGAATAACCATACATTTATCATACGTGCATATTTTACCTGTCTCATGTATATAATATATATATATATATATACATGCTCATTCATACTATCATTATATAGTAATAACATCCAATACATAGTCATACACGTATCATATACTTATCAATTAAGTAAATGTATTAACTATCACAAAGGGGTATGCACACAGCCCCAAAAACATTTCAAAGAGAAATGGGGCTAGATCTCACCTATAGTCGATTTCTCTCACCGTTAATGGTAATTCCCTTCTTTAGTTGAGCACGGCTAACTGTACAATACATTACGCGTGTCAATTATTTATTACCACTATTTCCTACATCTAAATTAATGAAACTATCATCTAACGGGGGTCCGGGGGCAGCGCCCTGGTAGCGGGGTCTAGGGGCAGCAGCCCCTAGCAGGGTCCAAGGGGCAGCGCCCCTGGCTAGGGTTAAGCTGCCAGGTTAGCTCGGAAAAATTTTATTTTCATTAACAGTCCTTTAACAAAAATGCATCAGAAAATGAAATTTATAAAATTTCGCATGGAAGAATTTCGCTTCGCATGCAACTGTTTCGCTTAGCATAGAACTGTTTCGCTTCGCATGAGACTGTTTTGCTTCGCATAGAACTGTTTCGCTGCGCATAGAACTGTTTCGCTTCGCATGACTGTGCGATGCGAAATTACCTTTTTCGCTTCGCATGGTCATGCGATGCGAAATAGCCTTTTTCGCTTCGCATGGCTTATGCGATGCGAAATTCTTCTTTTTCGTTTCACATGGTCATGCGATGCGAAATAGCCTTTTTGGCTTCGCATGGCTTATGCGATGCGAAATTATTCTTTTTGTTCGTTTTTACCATTTAATGGCCATTTTACTTCGTGATTTTTCCTTAGGACCCGATTTTACCCTTTTTAGGGGTTTTGGGTTGTACCAACTTTGTATACTTGCGTTTTATAAGGCCCGAACATCACATTTTTACCATATAACATTCTCATGGGGTTATAACTTATCAAGTTCATGTTTTTCTTCCATCATATACCCCGATCTATCCTTCTATCGGTTTGTATGTCGAATCTGACCTAAAACTTAACCTTTAAAACCAAAACTCACCTTTTTTGGTCTCGGGTTCGGATCTGGACAGATCCGTGGAGCTTGGTGATGTTTCTTGTTGTTTTATGGTGTTTACACCCAAGATTCTTCCTTCCTTTTGCTTGGATCTGAATCCGAATTGCTAGAATGAAAGTGTGTGTTTTTTAGTGTGTGTGTCGTGTAAAGAAATGGTGAAAGGGTTGGGGATGGCCTTATATAGGGAGCCATGGGCCCCACCATCCACCTCCGTTCCAATTTTATCCAAATACAAACACGCACACAACCAAACTAACGACACACCGATAATAATAAAACTTTCCGTTATTTATTAATTCTCAAAATACGGATGTTACAAGTCTACCCTCCTTAAAAGGGGTTTGGTCCCCGAAACCTAACTATTATAACTAAACAATTGCGGGTAGAACTTGCGCATCTCTTCTTCAACTTCCCATGTAGCATCCGATCCCTTACGATGCTTCCATATTACTTTTACCAAGGGAATAACCTTACGACGAATCTGCTTTTCCTTGCGGTCAACTATCCCAATGGGTTGCTCGACATAGTTCAACTGTTTTTACACATGGGACGTGTCATCCTCTAGACATTTTCTTAAGTGAGAAACATGAACGGTAGAGTGGATTCCTTCCAGCTCATCGAGTAGATCAAGCTTGTAAGCCATTTCATCCACACGGGCCACGATCTTGAACGGTCCTATATATCTCGGACTCAACTTTCCTCTCTTTCTGAAATGAATGATCCCTTTCCAGGGCGAGACCTTAAGCATCACGTGGTCTCCAACATCAAACTCAATGGGCCGTCTCCGCTTATTCGCACATGACTTCTGGCGGTCTTGAGCAGCTTTCATCCTGGCCTTAATCTGATCAAACTTCGAAGAGGTTTCTTGCACCACTTCCAAACTTCCAATCTCCTTTTGACCAATCTCTCCCCAACATACGGGAGTTCTACAACGTCTTCCATACAGCATTTCGAAAGGAGGCATGCCGATACTTGAATGATAACTGTTGTTGTAAGAGAATTCTGCCAAGTGCAGATGATCATCCTAACTTCTTCCAAAGTCTAACACACAAGCACGTAGCATATCCTCAAGGGTTTGGATAGTCCTTTCAGACTGGCCATCTGTTTGAGGGTGATACACCGTGTTGATGTTTAGTCTTGTTCCCATGGCTTCGTGGAACTTCTTCCAGATCTTGAAGTAAAGCGGGTATCCCTATCAGACACAATCAATAACGGCACCCCATGCTTTGTAACCACTTCTTTGACGAACAAGTTTGCCAACGTTTCTGACGAGATAGCCTCTCGTATAGGCAAAGAGTGAGCACTCTTAGTCAAACGATCCACAATCACCCATATGGTATCATGACTTCTAGTTGTACGCGGTAGCTTAGTTATGAAATCCATGGTGATGTGTTCCCACTTCCATTCTGGAATCTCCAACGGCTGCATCTTCCCATACGGTTTCTGGTGTTCGGCCTTAACCTGTAGGCAGGTTAAACACTTACTGACATAATCTACTACTTCATTCTTCATACCCGGCCACCAGTAGTCTTTCTTCAAGTCTTGATAGATCTTGGTGGATCCTGGATGAATCGAGTAACGGGACTTATGGGCCTCATCTAGGATTCGACCTCTAAGTTTCCCATGTCGTGGAATCCACATCCAGTCAAACCTGGTCTTTACGCCATGAGTGTTATCTATCAACTCATTCTGCTGACAAAAAATCCTTTCTTTCTTCATCAACCCTTCATTTACCAACACTTCTGACTGAACCTTGCTGATTTCTTCAAAGAAATTAGAGTTGATTATCAGCTTATAAGACTTTATTGTCGCGATAACTTCTGTGTTCTTCCGGCTTAAGGCGTCAGCAACCACATTAGCCTTTCCCGGGTAATACTTGATATCACAATCATAATCCTTTATCAGTTCTAACCACCTTCTCTACCTCATGTTCAGCTCTTTTTGCTCAAAGAAGTATTTCAAACTCTTGTGGTCCGTATAAATAATACACTTGGTACCATACAAATAGTGTCTCCAGATCTTAAGAGCATGTACTACAGCGGCTAGCTCTAGGTCATGCGTCGGGTACGTACATTCGTGAACTTTCAATTTCCTAGACGCGTAAGCTATGACCTTCCCTCTTTGCATCAATACGCAACCTAACCCCTGATATGAAGCATCAGTGCAAACTACGAAATCTTCTTCTCCAACGGGCAGAACAAGGATTGGAGCTTGCGTGAGCCTCCTTTTTAGTTCTTCAAATGCCTCTTTTTGCCACCTACCCCAATCGAACACCACAGTCCTTCGGGTCATACCTGTCAACGGTGTGGCTATCTTAGAGAAGCCCGGAATGAATCTCCTATAATAGCCAGCTAACCCTAGGAAACTGCGTATCTCAGTCGGGTTTCGCGGAGTCTTCCAATTCTTTATCGCTTCGATCTTGGTTGGGTCCACAGTAATCCCCTCTGAATTGATTATATGACCTAGAAACTGCACCTCTCGCAACCAAAATGCGCACTTTGAGAACTTTGCATACAATTTCTCCTTCTTTAATACTTCCAGTACTTCCCTCAGGTGCTTAGCATGGTCAGACTCGGTCTTTGAATAAATTAATATATCGTCAATGAAAATGATAACAGTCTTGTCTAACATCGGCTGACGTACCCTCTTCATCATGTCCAAAAATGCCGCGGAAGCATTGGTTAGACCAAACGACATCACAAGGAACTCGTAGTGTCCGTACCGCGTCCGAAATGCTGTCTTAGGGATGTCCGCCTCTTTCACATTCAGTTGATGGTAACCCGATCTGAGGTCTATTCGTGAGAACCAACTAGCACCTTGTAATTGATCAAACAAATCATAAATCCGGGGCAACGGATATCTATTCTTCACGGTAAGCTTATTCAACTACCTGTAGTCGATGCACATTCTCATACTCCCATCCTTCTTCTTAACGAATAACACCGGCGCGCCCCACGGGGAAACACTCGGCCTTATGAAACCCTTGTCGAGGAGTTCTTGCAGTTGGGACATCAATTCCTTCATCTCAGACGGCGCCAAACGGTAAGGTGCTTTCGCGACGGGCTGTGTTCCTGGTATCAATTCTATCTGGAATTCCACTTATCACTCCAGTGGTAACCCCGGAAGGTCCTCGGAAAATACATCCGGGTAGTCACACACTACAGGAACGTCTTTCACTTCGCTCGTCTCGGCCGTAGCTTTGACAACACACCAGGTAGGCACTGCACCCTCGCCTTAACAAACCCTTGGCTTTTATCATCGAAATGACGTTAGGCCCTGCACTTTCTCTATCACTATAAACCGTTACTGAACTACCATCCGAAGACTTCAGTCTTACCAATCTACTCCTACACACTATCTGAGCTTCAAATTCAGACAGCCAATCCATCCCCAATACTACATCGAATCCTCCTAAGGTTAAAACATAGAGGGTAGCAGGGAATTCGTGTCCTTCCAATTCTATCTTACAATTCTTAACCAATCTCATAATTTTAACTGAGGTCTCATTAGCGGTTTCTACCATAAAAGTTTCAGGCACACGACAACATTTCATCTTAGCTGTCTTACAGAACTGGGTAGCTACGAAACTCCTGGTCGCACCTGACTCAAACAATACGGAAGCGGAAATACCGTTTACTAGAAATGTACCTGTCATGACGTCTGGGTTCTGTTTGGATCGCTCTTGCGTCAACATGTAGGCTCTGGTCCTTGGCCTAAACTGTTCAGCATCCTTCCTCCCGCTCCCCCCAGCTTCACCCTCCGTGCACTCCCTTGCAATATGACCCGTCTTTCCACACTTGTAACAGGCGGGTTTCGCGTTGCATTCGTTAGCGTAATGCCCCACCTTTCCACATTTATAACAGGCATTCGACCCTTGCCTGCATTCCCCACCATGGGCCTTACCACAATTGTTACACACCTCACTACTCCTACCCCACTTGCACACACCACCGTGCATTTTTCCACAAGTTTTAGACGCCTTTTTCTCCCACATTTTCTGCTTCTTATCCTTGGGGTTCCACATTTGCAACCCACTTCTTTTCTTTCTGCTCTTCCACTACCACATCATCCACAGCCAGGTCATCATAGACCATTTCTGCAAGTTCGACCGCAGAATCAAAAGTAGCAGGTTTACTGGCCCGGACAAAAGTGCGGATATTTTTTGGCAGTCCCCTCAAGTAGCACTTGATCCTTTTTGCCTCAGTGTTCACCATGTCAGGGACAAGTCGGGACATGCGATTGAACTCAGTGGTGTACTCACGGTGTGTCATCTTTCCTGCCTTCAGATTTAGGAACTTCATCTCCGCCCGCTCAACTTCAGCATCCGCACAGAACGTCTTCATGACCATTTCCTTCAGGTCCTCCCACTTCAAGGCCTTGATCTCAGTAGCGGTCTTCCTTTGCTCAACCGTTTCCCACCAAAACATAGCTTCTTCCCCAAATGACTGGGTAGCAAAACCCACTGCTTGGTCGGGGCTACACTCGCTAATTCGGATAACCTTGTCCATTGCGGTTATCCATTGGAGAGTAGCGATTGCATGCCCTGTACCAGAAAACTTTGGCGGGTCACAACCCTTAAACAACTTGTAGCTGCACCCACCTCGGCCTTTCCTACCATCATTGGCCTTCACAGACCCACCTTCACTTGATCCCTCTTTCTCAGCCTCTTCGTCCTTTTTACTACCCTCCCCAATCTCCTCAACAATTCCCGCACGACTCCCAGTTGGCTTTTCCTGTTGGAGATGCTGCAGTGCAGCAGCTACTGCTTGAGTTATAGCAGCTTGAATCGCCGGGTCAAGCCGATTCCCTTCGTCTCGCACAGTCACGCTTCTGTCTTCATCAGACTCGATAATCGGTTGCTCGGGGGCTACTTGGGTAACACGCTGTATACCACATCGACTCATGTGACTCCCTTGTACAGCAGTCTTCTTAGAACCAGCCATTCGTATTCTATTGGAAAACACAAACGTTGTCAGTACAGGAAATATTTAGCACGAGGATAGTAAGGCTAACAGGTAATAATAGTGGCCAGTTGTGATTAGCTGATCACGTTACTCTCCATGTCCTTTACACTTCCCTTTGTGAGTCCACTTGTGCTAGGTTCTACTTATAACAATTAGACAATCGTACATTTCACATCGCCACATATAACAAACATTTCTATATCAAGTTATTATGTTAGCTTTCTTACTCATTCTTTACTATTCACAAGATCAACTTACACAAGGTGATCACTTTTCTAATCTTGCTTGGGAGACACATGCATTCTTGGACTGGCAACTTCTTTCTTTTCTTCCTTAGGTCCCATTATCCGTCCGAGTTTAAGCATGAAGGACGCTTATTCTCTCGAACTTATACTCATGAAGGACGCTTATTCTCTCGAACTTATACTCTGATACCAACTTGTAAGGCCCCGTTCCCGGTAACCCTACTTTGGTGTTGGATTTACTCATAAACACCGTTCTAAAATCAGAGTTAATTTAAACTTTTGCGGAATAATTTAAAACTTCAAACATCACATTACAAACATTCATTTTCGTCTTAACATACAAATTGTCTTTTCATAACATAACATAAAATATTCGTGACACTTCTTCATAGATGCCAGTCTCCTTAGCTCGTGCCATGTGTCCCTCCTCAAGCCAGCTACCTCAACCTATCTGCCTGTGTGCATACTCAGCTACGCTGAGTGAGTTCTAGTTAATCAATTAACATTCAATACATTTTTATCCTTACCCATACGTGTCCGAAGATACGTATTCATACCTTACTTTGCTATTACTTCTTTCACACATACTTTATATACATGCATACGTACTTACATACTTTCTTTCATAAAACCCTATGGTATACCATAAGCTATTCTACATTAAACATCACAGATATTGTAAGGGTCTGGTCCCTATCATCATAGATATTATAAGGGTCTGGTCCCTAACATCACAGATAATATAAGGGTCTGGTCCCTAACATCATAGATATTATAAGGGTCTGGTCCCTACTGCCTCGAATAACCATACATTTATCATACGTGCATATTTTACCTGTATCATGTATATAATATATATATATATATACATGCTCATTCATACTATCATTATATAGTAATAACATCCAATACATAGTCATACACGTATCATATATTTATCAATTAAGTAAATGTATTAACTATCACATAGGGGTATGCACACATCCCCGAAAACATTTCAAAGAGAAATGGGGCTAGAACTCACCTGGAGTCGATTTCTCTCGCCGTTAATAGTAATTCCCTTCTTTAGTTGAGCACGGCTAATTGTACAACACATTACGCGTGTCAATTATCTATTACCACTATCTCCTACATCTAAATTAATTAAACTATCATCAAATGGGGGTCCGGGGGCAGCGCCCTGGTAGCGAGGTCTAGGGGCAGCAGCCCCTAGCAGGGTCCAAGGGGCAGCGCCCCTGGCTGGGGTTGAGCTTCCAGGTCAGCTCGGAAAAATTTTATTTTCATTAACAGTCCTTTAACAAAAATGCATCAGAAAATGAATTTTATAAAATTTCGCATGGAAGAATTTCGCTTCGCATGCAACTGTTTCGCTTCTCATAGAACTGTTTCGCTTCGCATGAGACTATTTCGCTTCGCATATAACTGTTTCGCTTTGCATGAAACTGTTTTTCTTCGCATAGAACTGTTTCGCTTCGCATGACTGTGCGATGCGAAATTACCTTTTTCGCTTCACATGGTCATGCGATGCGAAATAGCCTTTTTCGCTTCGCATGGCTTATGCGATGCGAAATTCTTCTTTTTCGCTTCGCATGGTCATGCGATGCGAAATAGCCTTTTTCGTTTCGCATGGCTTATGCGATGCGAAATTCTTCTTTTTCTTCGTTTTTACCATTTAATGGCCATTTTACTTCGTGACTCTTCCTTAGGACCCGATTTTACCCTTTTTAGGGGTTTTGGGTTGTACCAACTTTGTATACTTGCGTTTTATAAGGCCTGAACATCACATTTTTACCATATAACATTCTCGTGGGGTTATAAGTTATCAAGTTCATGTTTTTCTTCCATCATATACCCCGATCTATCCTTCTATCGGTTTGTATGTCGAATCCGACCTAAAACTTAACCTTTAAAACCAAAACTCACCTTTTTTGGTCTCGGGTTTCGGATCTGGATAGATCCGTGGAGCTTGGTGGTGTTTCTTGTTTTTTTATGGTGTTACACCCAAGATTCTTCCTTCCTTTTGCTTGGATCCGAATTCGAATTGCTAGAGAGAAAGTGTGTGTTTTCTAGTGTGTGTGTCGTGTAAAGAAATGGTGAAAGGGTGGGGGATGGTCTTATATAGGGAGCCATGGGCCCACCATCCACCTCCGTTCCAATTTTATCTTAATACAAACACGCACACAACCAAACTAACGACACACCGATAATAATAAAACTTTCCATTTTTTGTTAATTCTCAAAATACGGATGTTATACTTCAGCTCATCATTTAAGCTGATGGCCATTAAAAAAGCTTTATGCGAATCAGAAAATTTATCATAATAAAATTGGCAATAGGGTATGCCGTCGAGGACTATTGACTAGACTCAGGTGAAGCTTGATTGATAGATGGTGGGAGATTCACAACATAATCATTGAGTCGAGCAGGACGAGCTCTAGTTTGTTTTTCCCTGGTTGGCTCTTCAAGTTTAGTTTCTGTTTACGTCATGGGTTCAGCCTCATTAGCTTGCCCAATGTTTTCAGGCTGGGCCATGGGTTTCGCTACTTGGGTCGGTCCATCATTTTGTGCCAAATTGCCACACTTTGTATCATTTTGCATGAGAATATCACCTTCATGCATATTCTTGTTCATATTATTGTTTGGGCTATCAAGTTCTGGCATGCTCTCTTCATGTATATTGCTCGTGTTTTTGGGTGGATTTTGATCATCATAATACCATGTTAGAAACTCAAAAATCTTCGGTTTTCATTTTCTCTTGGTCAGTGTTTGAGTCATAAGGAAATGTGTTTTCAACAAACCTCACATATCCAGACACAATCATCTTGCCATTCTTTGCATCATAAATCTTATAACCCTTGGTACCCATTGGATAACCTAAAAATATTCCCGGTCTCCCCCATTCTTCAAACTTGTCACCCCTCGTTTCAGTGCTATGACAATATGCAAGGCACCCAAAAACCTTTAAACTTTCATAATCAGGTTTTTGTTCATAAACGATCTCATAAGGGGTCTTGTTTAATGACTTTTGAATGAAGTCGGTTTATAATGTAGCTACTGTCATGATGCATTTTCACCAAAAATGTGTGCGCAACTTAGCTTCAAATTTCATAGCTCTTGCTGTTTCGAGGAGATGACGGTGTTTTTGCTCCACCACTTCGTTTTTTTGTGGGGTATGTGGGTATGTGGTCTCTAGAAGAATACCATGCTTAGTGTAAAAATTGAGCATTCTATTTTAGGTAAATTCACCTCCATTGTCACTTCTAATTCTCTTGACTATTTTGTTAAACTACATTTAATCATTTTGTGAAAACCAATTAAGCAATCACTCGCTTCCTACTTGTGTTTTAAGAGGAACGCCCACACAGACCGACAAAAATCATCAAGTATGGTTAAGAAATAGTTGGTACCTGTGAGTGAAGGAGTTCTATATCTTCCCCAAATATCACAATGTAAAATTTCAAAACAACTTTGGGTTTTTATTGAACTTATTGAAGAAGGTAACCTGGTAAATTTGGCCCTAGTATAAGAATCACAAAGCATACTGTTTGTTCCCAAAGAGTCATTTTTAACAAAATCTAAAAGACAAAGTTTTCCATGCGAAGCATATCCAAGGCGTTTATGTCATAAATCACTAACAGTTGTCATAGCTTTTCTCGCGCTTCCCGCCATGCTCATCTGATAGAGTCCTTGCTTGCATTTACCTACCCCAATCAACCTCCTCGAGTTCAAGGCATGCATAACACAAAATTTGGAAAAAAAGGTTACAGAACACTACAAATTATTCGCCAAACGACAGACAGATAACAGATTACAAGTAAATGTTGGAATGTGTAAAGCATTGTTAATTTGTATTCCATTGGGTATCATGACCCTCTCCCTTCCATTCCACTGGAATGGATGAATGATATAACGTTTAATATATATAAATCCCGTGTACATTTTATTTAATATTTTATTAGTTTTGTTCGGTTTTGTTTAAGATTTGTATGATACTAACAAGATTTTATGTTTTAGGTTCCGGGTTTTAATTGTGGTGAAAAGAGGACGAACAATGAGCAAAAAAGAGCTGAACCGGAGAACCGGACCATTAGGACACGAACCGGATCAGATCAGAAGCGCACCGGACTGGTCAAGGACGCCCCTCTTCTCTAGAGGAGCGCCGCGTGAAGGGGAGGCCAGGGCCCGCCGCGCAGCGGGCTGCTTCCAGAATGTTCTTGACGAATTTTAGGGTTTAGACTTGTTAATGCCTATATAAAAACCCCTAATCTCACCCTTAATCATATCCTAAAGTTGCCATCCGAATTTGTGAAGTTCCGAGGCTTCCGATTGCATCTTTTAGCGACTTTGGAGTTGAAGAATCATTTGGTGGTACGCGTATTGGTTGAAGACAAAGAGCACCGGTTTTATTTTCTGTTTTCTTTCATTTTATTTTATATCCACCATGAATTCTTATTTGATTGTTTTGTTTAAACTTGAGATGTTAGGCTAAATTGCATGAACTACTTAGGCTTATGATGAACCTACTTTGATGTTTTGATTTGACTTGGAATTATTTATCGTTATGGTTTTTATGGTTTAGTAATAGATTTACTTATATTAAATTGATGCATATGGATGCTTTGGGTTATTGATGAGTTTTATTCCATAGTTTCCTTGATTATTGTTTGTCATATGATAGGTTGCTAATAGATCAATTACTTTGTGTTCTTGATTAATTTAGGAATGATTTCATAATATTGTCTAGTAAACCTAAGTGTGTTGCTAACCTAAAATCTGTAATGTGCTAAGTTATTAATAGATCTTTATTATTTAATCTTGCTAGATTTAGTTCTTCGTAAGAAGTCCGTCTATGGTTGATTATTTATTATTGTCTATTAAGTCAATTAAATATTTTAAATTGCCTTTGATTTCCGCGCTGTAAGGTAGGATTTCGTTATAAAGGAACTAGATTATAATTAATTAGGTGACCATAAGGGAACATGATTTTTAATACTGTTGTGCGTTAAAACTTATTAGAAACCCACAGGTGTCTCTTGAGAAGGTCAGGGGTCCTGTTTGGGTTTTCTCTTAAGCGTCTATTCTACGAACCCGGTTCATAACTAAATATTTTCCCGGTTAATCAATGAACTGAAACTTAAGGGATTCTAGCCTAGGTAGTTTTCTCATCATTATCTTATTTTAAATATCAAAATCCCGCTTTCGTTTAAATTACTTGTTTTCTTAATTAGTTTTTAATGATAGTCTTAAATCAGTATTTTAAATAAAAATCCTCCAGAAACAAATATAAAATAATAAGTTGTGTTTGTAGTTGAGTATGTCAGGACCGTTCAATCGGGTGAAACCTCTAAAGGTTGACAAGAACACACCGACTCTGTTAACCCAAAGGCCTATTGAATATCCCGGCGGAATAAGGATATCCAACAAGTGGGAACGAAGGAGTGAAAGTACAACAAACACGAAACGTAAATGAATGATTAGTAAGAACGATTTCAAGACAAAGATTCACTGCATTTAATACAACAGTGAAAGGAATGTCTAGGGTTTCGTGTGTGGCGGCGGCGGCGAATGTACGAGAAAACAAAGAGAATTCTTTTGAATGTTTTTCGTATTCAGTGTGTGCCAGCCTGTATTCCGTCTGGAAATCCGTGTCCTAAAAGGTATCCTAGGACCTCTATTTATAGACTATGAAATTCCTTCTAGAAGTTCCTAATCATTACATAATGAAATACAAAATAATACAAGTGTTGAGTCCTCGAGCAAGATTGTTGCTCGAGCAAGCTCACTATGCTAGGTATGCTCGATGAGTGTTTTCGAGCATATTTTACTTAGAATATATTCTCTTTCGGAGAATATATTCTCCTCTAGTAAGGTTCCTTCTTCTTGACTTATCCATGCTTTGCTCGGACTAGTCCATCGAGCAAGTGTTGGTGCATTTTGTAACCGTCGCTATGCAATTCTGATCAGCGGATACGATGTACGAAGTTAGGAACTTCGCCATAGGCGAAGTTGTAACAACTTCTGCCATAGGCGAAGTTAGAACAACTTCGCCTTAGGCGAAGTTGTAACAACTTCGCCTATTGGCCCAAGCCCAAGCCCGCGAAGTTGTTTCGATATATATATACATGTCTTGTTTAGGTTTGTGTATCCAGAAAAGTTAGAGTGTGTTTTGTGTAGTTCAATTGTCTAGAGAGAAACCGAGAGGGAGAGTCGTGTGGGACGGCCCGAGGTAGAGCTCACCTCGGGTCGGCCGTCATTTGTTTTCGTGTTTGGTGTGTAACGAGTTATGATTATTATATGAAAGGATCTGCAGATGTGTTTATCCCAGTCGTGTGTTTGTTCGTGTATGTGTATGTGTGTAATCGTGTTCTTCGTCTTCTACACCAATAAACGAGTCTAGGAGGATTCCGCACTCCTAGACCTCGTGCGGATCTCGTATCGATCGGCGACGCCCCGGGGGGACTTACAAGTGGTATCAGAGCCTTAGGCTCTTATGCTATGGTTCGAGATCTGCGTTTTGGTGTTTCTGGCACGTTTCTGATGCGTTTCTGGCTGATCAGCGCCGCAGGCGAAGTTATGGGGATCAGGCGAAGTTGTCGCTTAAATTTTAGGGTTTAGGCGAAGATATAAGGTTAAGCGAAGTTATTCACAACTTCTCCTACCTCACAAGTTCGCTTATCTTAGGCGAAGTTATCTGTCAGGCGAAGTTATGGGCAGGCGAAGTTAAGGAGGAGCGAAGTTGACTTTTAGGCGAAGTTAAAAAAAAAAAAAAAAAAGTGTTTGAAGTTTTCGTCTGTATGGCCAGGTGTACACGATTATTGTGAGACCGAAGACGTTGTTCCGTCAACGAGTGAAACTTGTTATCTCTTGGTCTTACGTGTGAACAAATACGTGTCAACTCTGGATATGGAGTTGAGGTTGTGAATGGGATATTGATTGAAACTGGATATTGACACATATTTGGGTGTTTGTGGGCAATGAAATTGTTGTTGTTCGAGGTTGACCAACTGAAGAAAGTCAAATTGAACTGAAGGTTTTCGTCATTACTGGATTGTGGTCAAAGCATATTATTTATGTTATTTTCAAGGCGTTCGAGAATTGGATCCTGAAACGTGATGCGTATTTATTAAAGTGAAAATTCTGGAACAAGTTGGATTTAATCGGGAATTAAAGTGTTTATGTTCTTGATCGTTATCCCTGGTGATTGAAGATGCTTCGGATTAATTAATGGTCATGTGTGTTAGATTCTGTCAAGGTGGTTTTGTGATGAAATTGATCACTTGATGTTGAGTAGTTGAAGATTAAACCTTATCGTATGCCGACGTGTTGGTGAAGTTGTGGAGGGAGCCCAACTTCACGTGTTGGTGAAGTCAGAAGGACTCACGTGATTGGTTGAGATGATCAATTAGGCACGGGGATGCATGCATTTCAAAGACCTCAATCTATATAGTCGGAGAAGCTTACACTGAAGGGGAGATCTGATATGGAAGACGCTGGGTGATTGGTGGATTTGTGAAGCTACAAGACAGTTTCAGACACGGCTGGTTGAAGAGCAAACAGAAGATCATCAGTTAAGAGGGAGTCTGTTGGTGCATGTTTTGTAACAGATGATCTTTTGTGTTTGTTAGAATTGAGAGCAACGGTCAAAGGGGAGTCTGTTGGTGCATTTTGTGACCGTCGCTATGTAATTCTGATCAGCGGATACGATGTACGAAGTTAGGACAACTTCGCCTACAACTTCGCCATAGGCGAAGTTGTAACAACTTCTGCCATAGGCGAAGTTATAACAACTTCGCCTTAGGCGAAGTTGTAACAACTTCGCCTACTGGCCCAAGCCCAAGCCCGCGAAGTTGTTTCGATATATATATATACGTGTCTTGTTTAGGTTTGTGTATCCAGAAAAGCTAGAGTGTGTTTTGTGTAGTTCAATTGTCTAGAGAGAAACCGAGAGGGAGAGTCGTGTGGGACGGCCCGAGGTAGAGCTCACCTCGGGTCGGCCGTCATTTGTTTTCGTGTTTGGTGTGTAACGAGTTATGATTATTATATGAAAGGATCTGCAGATGTGTTTATCCCATTCGTGTGTTTGTTCGTGATGTGTATGTGTGTAATCGTGTTCTTCGTCTTCTACACCAATAAACGAGTCTAGGAGGATTCCGCACTCCTAGACCTCGTGCGGATCTCGTATCGATCGGCGACGCCCCGGGGGGACTTACAGCAAGCTCATTCTTCTTGATGTCTTTAGCTTTACTTATTCAGCAATCTTTAGCATGCTCGGATGTAAATCTTGCTCAGGAACTGAACTGTGCTCGAAGTCCTTGCTTTGATCACGTGAATCTTCTTATTGCATCCATGCTTGTCCCCATGTGCTCGATCATCCTGTGCTCGTAACACTTGGTTAAAACTTGTATGATCAAGCTGTTTGCTCGATTGGCAATCCATGCCCGATAGAAGAATACTCTTGCTCGTTGAAGTGTAGCTTGCTCGAAGCCTTAACACTTAGAAGAATTAACCATTTAAGGTTCGGAAGACCTTGCTCGAAGTAGTAAAACCATGCTCGATCGTCTAAGCTTGCTCGAAGTCCATACTTAGCCATTTTCGGAGGAGGTTGAGAAGATTCCAATCTTCATTATCAAAAATCCGACCCAACAATCTCCCCCCTAGATTGGAACAAGCTCAGATGCACCAAAACAAACCTGCATAGAGTTACACATGTATCAGACATAGAGTATATATCATTTAAGAACATGTCAATTCATTACATAATGAGGAATTTTGCCACCTAGGCATTACAAATTAAAGTTTTTACAAATTTAAACCAAAATACAAAGATAATCAGAAATAAAATCTATCATCTATTAGCTCCTTTCTGTTATCTTCTTCCTCTGCTCCTTGAATCAGATCTTTCTTTCAATCTTTTGACATTGGCAGCCCTTTGTTTTAGCATATCAAGCTCTAAGGAATCGGATACATCACTTGGAAATCTTGCATCAATTAGATCTTGTAAGTCTTGTGGATGCATGAACTTTAGGTCTTCATCATGTCGTATTACAGTAATGGGAATTCCAGACATATTTCTCAGAGTTGTGGAATCATCAAGCTGATTGTACGTTATGTATGTGATTCTTCCAAGTTGTTGCACCTCTGAGTTTGGTTCCTTCATGACTTCTCTCATAGCTAAGCACTCTTTCAAAGTCTTCCTTTTGTGGTGAGAGCTGCTTGTTTGAGTTCTTTGTTTCTTCAATTCAAAGAGGGAAAGCTCAGAAGTGTGTACTTCATTTATCCTTTTATTCCTCTCTTCCCTCTCTGTTTGACTCTTAATCTCTCTCTTCTTCTGCTGCAAAAATGGGAATCCCTGCCTGTTCATTTAAAAATTTATAGAGATCATTCCTCTGTTGACCAGATGGCTGACTTCTGATTTGATTGTCATACAAGGTCAGTTCAGTCATCTTGGTTAGTTGTTCCTTTGTAAAATTTCTCAAATCATCCCTGAAGATGATGAGATGTTCTTTTTGATCTTCAGTCACAGCCCTTAAGGTCTTTGATCTTTTGTCGAAATAGAGATGTGTGGGCAAGTTTAAGTTCCTTTGTGGCACGTGCCTCACACTCTCAGACCTTTGAGTTCTGCTCATGCTCCCTGACTGAGTTGTCCGTTTATCAAGTCCTTCTTCTATATACCATCTCTTAATCGTTTCTTCTGTCTGTACCAACAATCTTGACATTTTACTCCCTTCTTGTGGAGAGCACTTATCATTTCAGCATGGACCTCCTCTTCAGCTCTTCTCCTATCCACCTGCAACTTTCTTTGTGTTTCAATATACAGTTTCTGCTATCTATTATATATTTCTATTAATTGTTCAAGAGGCATGTTTTGAAACTGTTCTTCTGACACTCCCTTTTCCATCACAATTCTTTTTAACAGATCTACTACCCTTTGAGGGTCTTCAAACCATTTCTTCACCTCTTCTTCCTTCTTCTTAGTCTCCTCCTTTTCTTTTGCCAGTCTCATTTTTTACTCTTGTTCACTTTGATATTCTTCCTGACTTTTCTTGTCTTTATGAGAGGCTTTTACAAGTTCAATTTTTCTTTTAATTTCTTCATGAGAGAGGTTTATTAAATGATTATACTTGTAGCCATATAGTTGGAGAAATTTGATATCTTTGTGTTTAGACTCTAATGATACATATTCTTCTTCATCCTTTGATTTCTTTTCAGCCTTCTTTTTGCTGCTGTCAGATTCTTTCAAAGCTTTTTCACTTTCTTCTTTCTTCTTTGATACTTTCTTCACATAATCAGAAACATCATCTATCAGAGCTCTCTTGTACATTCGGTCAATTTTATCAAATGGCTGAAGGTTAAGGAATGCACTTTTGTGACCAGCCTTCATTAATAGTTCTCTCTTTACTTTCCTTGTTCTCCACCCCTCAGCTTTTTTTGTTAAATCTTCCTTTGATAGTCTCTGTAGATATAGTGGATCATATCCCAGGCTAATCAGATACTCATTATCTTCATTTATTTTCTCACTTTCCTTTTCTCCTTCCTTATCTTCATTCTCAACATCTAAGTCAACCACTTCTTCAAGGTTATGAAGAGCCTCAATCATTGGTTCATCACTTTGTGTTGATTGAGCTCTTCTTCTTTCTTCAAGCTTGTCTTTCCTCATCTTAGACACCATTTTCTTAACAGATTTTTGTCTTTTGGACTTTGGTGTCTCAATATTAGTTGTGTCATTCCTTTTCAAACTTGATTGAGTTGGAGTGGATGTATCAGGTTGTTCTTGTAGGTTCCCAGCCGAATCTACACGAGATATCGCGTACTACGCAGGTGCGGAATCCCTACGTAAGACGTTTCGAGTATAGAAAACAATACGATTAACACACGATACGATAATCAAACACGTTGTACACCAACCTTAAACACGTGATACGAAGATCACTTGATTACAGACTCTCTCTCTCGAATACTCTCTGGAAAACTGTGTGTAAGTTATAAAATAAGCCGTAACCTAAACCTTATATAGACAAGACAACTTCGCCTGGCATGTTCAGGCGAAGTTGTCACTAACTTCGCTTGTCTAACAAGTTCGCCCATATCAGCGAACTTGTTAGCAACTTCGCTTATACAAAACATAAAACATTACAAACGCGATTACAGACACTAGACACTGAACTACTGACATCCTGCACCAACAGACTCCCCCTTGGCAGTAGCTTCATCTATTTAGCTTCAAACACGTGTCTTGTAATCTTCAACCTTGTATCTTCACGCATGCACTCCTTCTCGAACACAAACAGAGACAACTCTTTGATATTTCCTCGCTTCGTCTTTCCAAGCAGGAATATAAAAGATTTTCTTCTCATTGAGCACCTGCAGATCAGCTTGCGATAAGTTTACCAAATGCATCGGATCGTACACTCTAAGCAGCTCTTGTTCATCTTCGTCTTCCATCACTGCCTCAGCTGTCTCACAATCTACAAACCACCACTTCAGGTCTTTAAGCACATCCTTGGGCATTAGCTTCATCGGTACTTCTTTCAAACACCGGATCGTTTTATACTTCATAATCATCCAAGGCTTTCCATCAGCTCTCAAACCTCTATCCTTGTCTTTAACAAGCTTTCCCTTTTGTGGCTTCAACAGCTCAAATTTCTTCTCTTTTATACTTTCTTTCCATACAATTTTCCCAATGACTCTAGCCATATTATCGTCACTTCTGTTTATCAATCCCAATCTGGCTAAGTCTTTCACTTCACATTCTGGCAGTGTATTCAACGATCTTAACATCCTTCTAAAGTACTGAACACCGTCATACCTTTTAATCACGAAGAGCCTCAACTGCTCATCATATATCCAGCAAATAATCCCTTTCTTCGCTTCAGCATAGCCTTTAATGTTGTAACTCTTCTTAAACATTGTAGGGACCGCCGGTTTCTTCGTTTTGACGAACCACTGAGCATAGCCTTCCTTCCACCTAGGCTGCTCTTCCCATTCAGACTCATCATTCCCAGTCTGTTGACTCATATCTACGTTCTCGACTTGCGGTATCTCATGCTCCACATTCTCCTCTACTATCTCTCCCTCTTCTATCTCTGTATCAATCACAATCTATTCACCAATTTTCTCTATCACATCACTCGGTAGAATTTCATCATCACCAACCAAAACATCATCCATCTCTTCTACATCCACCACCACCACATCATCACCACCAGCTGCAGATGTCGACTCCCCCTGAGTTGTGGAAGTTCCAAGAGCTTGATCAGTTCTTGGCAACTCACCACCTGCATCTTTCGATGCATTGGGATCATCGTCTCTATCATTTCGTCTCTTCGTCCTCAACTCGTCGCCTTTACAGCTCGTCTCCCCCTGAGATGCCAAGAACTCCTTGAAAGCATCTATGATTTTACCATGTTGTACCAGGAGGGACGACTGCATATGATTCTCTGTAACTAGGCGCTGAATAGCATGGGTCTGGATAAGATTAATCCTTGACTGCTCTGCCACGACCCGTTCCAGTGCTGCTATTCGTTCTGAGTCTGATAGGGTTGCATCGAAATCGAACCTCATATGCGATAAATCGTGAGTGTACTGAGGAGGGATTTCCGATGTCACCGGGACCTCAGAAGTAGAAATAGACGTAACCGCAGGTGGTATCGTCATTGATAACCCTGCAGTGGCCACAACAGTCGACTCTATAAATTGTGCCACGACCTCCGATGGAGTAACGGTCGGAGGCGGCAATGAAACGATCTCAGGAGTCGAAAGTTGGAAAGTAGTGGGTGGGAGGCCAAAAGTAGATGAGGTAGCCACTACGGGAACACCCGTAGCGCTTGGCCTTGTAACCTGTAGTGATGAGGGAACCATTGTCATACCGGATAGTGCTGGTGGAGTGAAACGTACCACCCTAGAGCTCTCACCGGCTCCCGATCCTGCACCTATCCGTTCCCTTCTTGACCTCCTTATCAACTGTTGTACCTCTTCCTCATAGTCTGACTCGTCATCATCATCTGTTCTCTTTATTTTCCCATGTAGTCTTTCTCGAGTCACCATAATCCTTCTGGCCTCTGCCACTTCATCATCAGAATCAGAACCAGCCGCCATAGCAGTTGTCCTAGTAACACTGACAGTCGAAGCACGTTCAACTGGGACCTGTACATTCTCCTCTGGATCCACCCGATCCATATCAAAGAAGCCTTGACCACCAAATTCTGCATCAAGGTCCACATTCTCCTCCGGTGACACAACAGGAGCAGCAGGTATAGCTTGAGGTGCTCCTGCCTGTTGTGGTGCCGGGTCCCTAAACTCATCCCCACGAGCAGGCACATACCCCGGGTTGATTAAGTACCCAAAGAGTGGAGTATGGCGAGGACGGAGCTCAGGTTTGCTCCTCGCACTGGAGGATCTGCATTGGGCGAAGATCCGTTTGTTCACACTCTCAACGTAACGGATCGGACGGCGCTGAGGAAGCGTTGGAGCAACATGATTCAAGATCATTTGAAGGAATCTTGGATACATGATGAATCGCTCACGCGCCATCGCTCTTCGTTGACGATCAATCTCTTAAAAGACCATCTGACTAAAGCTGAATCGCTTGTTGTATGTCAGAGCAGTCATCGCTGACTGCATGGTCGCGCCCATGCCATCAGTGCCCGCCTTTCTCCCTGACATGCATATTATCATAACATGCATGAGAAAGCGCCACTGGTCAAGCAGAAATCCCTTCCTTCTCTGCGAATCCCCCAAGGGACCAGAATAAACCATCCTCAAAAATGCTCCATCACGGAAAGGAGCTACAAACTCTGTCGGGTCATCCCTTGTTTCATTTCCAAACCGCAGAGCCGCCCGGATATGTTTAGAAGAGAACTGAACAATCTGATTGTTTACTGTTGCGCGCATCACCGGGGGTTCGACTCTACAGTCATATTCCACGGTCTGCCAGAAATCCTCAATGTTGGGTAAGGATATCGGCAGAGTTGTTGTAATGGCGTGGAATATCCTCGAGCGTAACAGAAATGTGATGATTTCGCGGAAATCATCAACTCCGCTCGCCTTCGGGTCTAAGGTGATATACAGACCCGGGAAGAACTGTCTTTGTTGATCACCTCCGTCATCACCGCCTGCACCACCTGCTCCAGCAACAGCAGCCATATCTGCAACAAACAGGTTAAGTTAGATAAACGTCAAAGCGAATCACAAGTTCGCCTGTTACCATGAGCGAAGTTGTGATCTATTATCTACAGGCGAAGTTAAAGGTGGGGCGAAGTTGGGAAACAACTTCGCTTCAACTTGAACTTCGTCTGATAACTGTTATGTAAAATGGTCCAGGCGAAGTTAATGAGAACTTCGCCTAATCACAACATCGCCTCTTAAGATAAACCTTAGGCGAAGTTAAACCTCAGGCGAAGTTACGAATAACTTCGCCTAAACTGTAACTTCGCCGAATTCGAATCGGCAACAGTTAAGGTTGTTGAATCGAATCGATTTGGAAAGCTTTGAAGATTTAGGCCAGTTAACACATGATTTTAGTCGATTTTGACGATTAATATGTTTACTATCACGTGAAAGAAATTTGAAAATCGGGTGATAAGGGTCGAAAGACGAGGTCGATAATCGAGTCGAAACGACCGATGATTAACCTCAAAAACAATGATATTAGAACCCTACACACCTATAATCGGATTAGAATCTGAAAAGAGAACACAAATTGATCGATGAAATATGATCGATAAGTTCGCCGAGGTTGACAGAAGATAAGTTCGCTGATTTTGAAATAATGATCAAGTCTGACCTTAAAACTTCTTTATATAGGGCCACAGATGTATCGGCGAAGTTGTGGATAACTTCGCCTATCAGGCGAAGTTATGCCGAACTTCGCTGATATTAAAATTTTTCAAAACAAACCCCATAATTTGAACAATTTGCAATTAAGTTTTAAAACATCCTTTAAAGCGTTAAATGAAACGATCAAGACCAAGTAACCAGGTATAAAATCATACAACTCCAAAAATAGAAAAACTTTTAAAATAGAGGTACACGGGATCAAATTTCAGTCTCGACAGGGACTACCATGTTTTAGAAAAGATCCGAACAGGAATCATACTAATTACGTGACTGTCACACAGATCCGTGTTCAGCTGTATTATGACATAAAGAAACAGGTTGTAAGCAGATAATATACTTAAAATGGTTTTCATCGTTTCTGTGATACGAGTTAGGTTCAATTAAGCTCAAAACTTAAGTGGGCAACAACTCAGAGATTATGATGCCTCCTATCTATTCTCAAGGCGTATTTGGCTTTCCCCAAGTCACCCCGAATTGACCTTGACCCGTAGTGTCTGATTAAGTAGTAATTACTCTTCGATCTTAGACTCTGCTTCCCGTTCACCTTCTTGTGTCTTGATTGATAATAATTATCATTATGAACTCTAGAATTTTTTTTTTTTTTTTAACTAACATGTATATACACAATTTCAAGTAGAAAATAATTGCAAGTCCCGAATCTGGATCACTGCAGTGTCTTGACACGCTATCTTCACGGGAATCAGAACACTCACAGGCTCGTGTATGACTGGGTAATCGCTTTTCTGCCTATCATTTGGAAAGATATGTATGAAGACAAGCACAACTCTTAAGGAGTTTCCACAAAAAATCGAGTAGATTTAGTTAGTATCACTTCTACTTTTACGCACCATAAAAAGCTACCATGACATACAATGACTGTTCTAAAGTCTTTTATGCCTAATAACTTCACTAGTTAAGCACACACAATTAGTATATCTATCACTTTCCAAGGTTGGATCAATTTTCTGTTAATCATAGTAAAGTAACTTCTTACGAAGTAGTAGACTTGAAAAATAATTTCATCTCCCGTAAAGAAAAAAAAATTTTAACATCAATCGCCCCGACCAACTCAAAGTCTTCAGAGAAACGGCTATCCCGAAGATCCAATGGATCAGCTGGACCGACCACATACTAGTATGTGTCCTTCTAACTAAGTATGATCGACTAATTTTCAGCGAAAGAATGAAAACACATCATAAACCGCCCCGGTCACTTTCAGTCATCTGGTTAATGGCTATCCTCATATTCTACAAGTAGAAATGAGGACCAAACATATCCTAAGACATGTCCTTCAAACTGAGGCAACCGACATAATTCTAAGCGATAGTGACGTTTTTTTTTTTTTTTTTTTTTATATAAACACAAAGCATGGTTACTCGGGATTGATCATCCCATTCAGCTCAACAAGGTTTTGAAATCTAGTTTTGTCAAACGCTTTCGTGAATAAGTCAGCGAAATTATCTAACGTGTCAACCTTTTCGAGCTCAATCAGCTTCTTCTCAGCACAATCCCGTATAAAATGATGACGTATGTCAATATGTTTAGTTTTACTGTGCTTCACGGGATTGTTAGTTACTGAGATAGCAGCAGTGTTATCAATGCAATTAGGAGTAAGTGAGAAATTCAGACCATAATCGCGCAACTGTTGTTGAATCCAAAGAACCTGGGAGCAGCAGTTGGATGCTGCCATGTATTCTGCTTCACATGTTGAAATTGCGACTGAAGTCTGCTTCTTGCATTGCCACGACACCAATCTGCCACCAAGAAACTGACATCCACCAGTTGTAGATTTCCGATTCTGATTGCACCCTCCATAATCAGAATCTGTGTAAGCGACTAGCTCCAAGTCTCCTCCTCTCGAGTACCACAACCCCAGCTTCGGCTTGCCTTTGAGATACCGCAGTATCCTCTTCGCACCCTTCAAATGAGATTCTTTTGGGTTAGCCTGAAAGCGTGCACAAAGACAAACAGCAAACATTATATCAGGCCTAGAAGCAGTTAAGTACATTAAAGAACCTATAATAGCCCGATATTGGGTTGGGTCCACATCTGCATCGTTGTCTGAATCAGCACCCAATTTGTGATTGACGCAGACTGGAGTATCATATGGAGTGCTGTCCTCCATCTTGAAGCGTTTGAGAACATCATGGACATACTTCGTCTGATGAATGAACATCCCGTCTATCTTCTGATCAACCTGCAATCCTAAAAAGAAAGTTAGTTCACCCATAGCACTCATTTCAAATCTCTTCTTCATGACTGCCTCAAACTCCTGACACATGGCGACCTTTGATGCAGCAAAGATAATGTCGTCCACGTAGACCTGCACCAGTAGAAAGTCGCTACCCTTTCTCTTGAAGAACAATGTGCTATCAATTTTACCTCTTTCAAACTCATTCTCAAGCAAGTAATCTGATAAGGTTGAATACCAGGCACGAGGTGCCTGATGTAGTCCATACAGCGCTTTACATAGCTTGTACACGTGATCGGGAAAGTCAGGGTCAGGAAAACCCGGAGGTTGCTCAACATACACAACCTCGTCGACTTTACCGTTTAGGAACGCACTCTTCACATCCAACTGAAAGACCTTCATCTCCTTATGAGCAGCAAATGCCAAAAACAGCCGAATGGCTTCCAATCTTGCCACAGGAGAAAACACCTCATTGTAATCAATCCCCTCTTGTTGATTAAAGCCTTTAACAACCAGCCTCGCCTTGTTCCTGATAACAATCCCTTTCTCATCTCTCTTACATTTGAATACCCATTTTGTGCCTATCGCATGCACATTCCTTGGTTTTGCAACCAAGTTCCATACTTCCATTTTCTTAAACTGAGCTAACTCTTCTTGCATGGCTTCGACCCACGAGCTGTCCTTAAGAGCCATTTGATAGTTCTTTGGTTCAATCTGGCTGATAAAGCAGGTGTACAAACACTCGTTGATTATGCCTGATTCTTTAATGCTTGTGTAAATACAGGTGTGCTCATTCAAGCTTTGTCTTGTTTGTACACCGGCGGACAGATCACCTGTCACGTTCTCCAAAGGATGATCTTTGTGAATTCTCGTAGTCGGAACCGAACTGACATTCATATTATCTTCCAAGTTCGAAGATAGCTCATCAATGGGTGATTGATGTTGAGAGTGAAACGGATTGATGAATTCCTCTTCAGTAGAGGAAGCAGGGGTATTGACAGTATTTGACGAGGAAGGCTGACATTCATCATACTGTGGTCGTTGCACCAAAGTGTCTTCCTCATCACATATCATCTTCGTAGCAATTCTTTCCTCAACTTCTGCAAAATCCAGATAAGGTATGTTAAAAGATTTAAAGAGTCTATCATAGTCAAAAAACCCAGTGGGTCCCGAGCTTGGTTTTGGTGATTTGTAACTTGTGATATCAGTGTTACACACCACCTCAACCTTGCTGTTCGATGTATTAAAGACCCGTCTGTTGGGAGTCCCAACAACGTATCCGACTAAGATTCCTTCATCGGCTACTTCACCAAATTTAGAATTGGTCTTTAATATCGAACATGGGGACCCGAATGGTTCCAGACCACTCAAGTTGGGTTTTCTCCCATGCATAAGTTCATAACAGGTTTTATTTAATCTTTTAACAGTTAACACTCTATTAAGGATATAACAGGCTGTTGCAACAGCTTCAGCCCAGAACACCACAGGAAGCTTCGAATCAGCCAGCATGGTTCTGGCTCCTTCAATTAAAGTTATGTTCTTCCTCTCAGCCACTCCATTTTGTTGCGGAGTATACGGTGCGCTGTATTGATGTTCTATCCCCTTCTGTAAGCAGAAGATCTCCATCTCATAGTTCTTGAACTCAGTTCCATTGTCACTCCTGATGAATTTAACCCGTTTCCCATGATATTCTCCACCTTGGTAATCAAATTCTTTACCATCTGCACTGTTTCATCCTTTGACTTCAGGAAATATACCCAGGAATATCGTGAGAAATCATCAGTGATCACCAAGCAGTAAGATGTTCCTCCTAGACTTCTTACATTCACGGGACCGAAGAGATCCATGTGAAGTAATTCTAGGGTACTGACAATTGAATTGACCTTCTTGGTGAGATGGGATTTCTTGTGTTGCTTTCCCTTTTTGCAGGATAAACATTTGTCTTCGAAGTTGAAATTCTTCAAGGGAACCCCCAACACAAGCCCATTTTTGACAAGGTAGTTCATCTTACGAAGATGAATGTGCCCCATTCTCCTATGCCACAACTCGGACTCCGATTCAGTCGCTTTTGACAGAAGACACGATTCTTCTGTGGTCATTTCAGTCGATCTCATATCCATGATATACGTATTCTTCACTCTTGGAGCCTTCATAACAATCCAATCTTCTGGTATCTTAAAACCAGGATACAACACAATCGCTTCATTCTTTGTAAAATGTACGGTGCAGTCTTTGTCACAAATCTGCGAAACACTCAGCAGATTGTGCTTCAGTTCTTCGACAAAGTTTACTTTCTCCAAAGTCATCTTTCCATTTGACACCGTCCCTATTCCTGTAATTCTTCCACCGCTCTCTCCTGCGAAACTCACCCTTCCTCCTTGAACAGGTTTCAAGTCGTGTAACAATTTCTTGTTACCCGTCATGTGCCGGGAACAGCTGCTATCCACAACCCATTGATTGTTGGCAGCCCTGTTCAACTGTTCCTGCACGATTAAAGCAGATGATTAAAATCTGGGGACCCAAGACCGATTGGTCTTGGGTCGATACATTCCGTGCCTTGGCTGTCCAAAGTTAGTATTATAATGATTTCTGTGAGTCCTAACAGGATACCTTCTTGTGGATTGTCTATGAGGCCATCCAAACCGTCTTGAATTAAATGAATTATTAGTTATGGTTTGGTTGTTAGCAGTGAAAAACTGAGATCCTTTTCTTTGAAAACCTGAATTAGACCAATTTCTGAATTTTGATGGGTTTTCAGTTTTAACATTATCGTTAGTTCTATTCTCAGTTCTCGAAGGCCTCACACCTCTGAATCTCTGCTTCAGAGGGCAATCAGCAACAAGATGTCCTTGTTGATTACATCTAAAACAACACCTGTTTTCAACTTTCTTATCAAAAGTTATCTTAGATGTTGAGGCTGTATTACTGCCCGTTTGTCTCACATATGGTGGGATATACGGGTTTAGTGGAGACTTCTTTTCAGATGTTTTCTTTTTCTCTCCACTTTTTGGTAACACTTCCCTTGATTTGTCTCACTCGACTCAGAAGACTTGTCCGAGTTAGATGAGACAGGACTCGGAGCAGAAATCTTAACACTTGCAACAGGCTTACTAACTTCTGGTTCTTTAATCTTTACTTTAACCGGAACTGTCTGACCATAGACAACATCGACAGATTTCTGATTACTAGGGTCAAAAGTGTAATTATGATTGAAAGGTGGTGGAACTTCATGATAACCAATTCCTCCCCTTTTTGGAGAACCTTGATCACTAACGAGGTGATAAAGTATAGCGGAGGAATTTCTGAATTGTTCAAGTTTCCTGTTAAGTTCCACCACTTTTACCTGGTGATCAGCTATCTGTTTTTCCCTCTCAGCTATTAGTTTGGTTTTCTCTTCTAGAACTTCATAGCTAAGATCAATCACTTTAATTTTTTCAGCAAGCTTTGCTTTAAGACTTTTAATATCTGTTTCACTAGCTTTAATTTTTACTTTGTAACTATTTTCTCTAGCTTTAGTGAAATGATGATCTTCTTTTAAAGTTTTATATTGCGCATCCAAACTAACAAACTGATCAGTTAGAGTTGTCAGTTGTTCAGACAAATGTTCACACTTAGTACAAGGGAGTTCGGTACTTACCTCGGAGAGCTGGTCTGCTACATCTTCCATGTAGGCTTCATTTTTGCCAGTTCCCTTCTCACTATCTGCATTTTCGATGTTTGCCAAGTTAGCCTGTTCAAATACTTCTTCAACATGCAGATTCCAGTTGTACTCCTCGTTCTGTCTGGAAATCATGGCTCTATAGTCATTACCACTACCACTTTGCTGTGTAGATCTGTTCTGACTGCGTTCTACACGTTCATTCTTGCATTCTTTTGCAAAGTGGCCATTCTGCTGACAGTTGTAGCGGCGAACCTTCGTCTTATCAAACCCTGGCCTCTCACCGACAAACTTCCTGCCAGTCTTCTTCATGAACCTCTTCACCCTTCTGACAATCATAGCCATCTGCCATTGCAGATCCATCTTCTCCAGATCATCAGCATCGATCTGGTCATAGTCTTCATCCAAAACTGCAGGATCAACGATCTTACCCTGAATGTAGTTCTCATACGAAGCAATAAAAGATGCATAGAGAGCAAACTGCTGTTCAGCAGATTTGACACTCATGGGCATCTTCGAGTAGTTGTTGTTTGACACACTTGGGGAAAAACTACTCTTAGTCGCTTGAGGTTGAGAAGCATTTGATCCTCCAACTACATAGCACACATCACCGTTCATGTTGAGAGATACATGTCCCTCATGTGTTGAGCTCGCGCCTGACTCTCCCTTAGAGTAATAAGCAGATGATTCAATTTTCGAACTTGATCCAAAGTTAACCTTTGCACCATACATACCCGAATCTTGAACCTGATCGGTAGGTGTCTCCTTTCGTACCATGTTCAGTTCAAACGTTCTTAGCTTGTTAACTGCTGTCTCCAGGTCATAGTCAGCAAAGTCTTTATCTTCTCTCATCAACACAGTATACATCTCCCATTTCGGTGGGAGAGCATCAAGAAGCTTTTCAACTATCTCATCTTCTTTGTAAGCAATTGAATAGTTGCTGAGTTCAGTCATCAGATGATAATATCTAGTGATGATATCATCAAGTGATTCATTTTTCAGATACTTGAAGACCGAGAATTGGGTTTTTAGAAGTTTAATTATCGATGCACGGATTCCCACATTGCCCTCAAACCGGTTCTCAAGTGCGTCCCAAAGCTCTCTAGCAGTTTTATACTTTCGGAAGGTGTGAAGTATCGCTTGTGGAAGAGCCATTGTAATTGCTGCACGAGCTTTGCTTTCGGCTTCATACATTTTCTTCTCTTCATCTTCCATCTCTTTGTACTTCTTGATCTGATCACGACCCTCATACTCAGCAGTAGGTGGAATGTAACCATCTTGTATGCATACCCACATCTTGGCATCTTGATACTTGACATATTGTTCAAAACGATCTTTCCACGCTACATAATCAGTTTTCTTAAGCATCTTAGGTGCCTTTGTAGCCGAACCTGCTTCTACTTCCATCTTTACTAATTCGGTAATGTTTATCGAAGACATCTTTTTCTAAACTCAAAGAAATCCGAAAAAATAAAAAATTTATTTTCAAACAGCACTGTAGGCGAAGTTGTGGATAACTTCGCTTAAATCTTAACTTCGCGTGAATTTGTAACTTCGCTCACTTTCTTAAATTCGCCGGATTGGCGAAGTTGAGAATAACTTCGCTTAAGTTGAGCGAACTTGGGAGGTAGGCGAAGTTGTGGGTAATTTCGCTTGAGGTAAGCGAACTTGAAGAGGTAGGCGAAGTTGTGGATAACTTCGCTTAACCTTATATCTTCGCCGAAACCCTACTAACAGTGACGGCAACTTCGCCTGATGAACACGAAGTTTCTGCAGATTAGATTTCTGGATTTTTCGAGGTTTGTGAAGGTGTTATGGGTTGTTTAAGATTGTAGGAGGAGAGTATAGCACAAAAGCTCAGAAAACTCGTCCCGCGAATAGTCGAACGGTATGATTTCTATACCCGCGTGATAATCCCGAACCACACAATCGAGCAAAAGCTCTGATACCAATTGTAGGTTCCCAGCCGGATCTACACGAGATATCGCGTACTACGCAGGTGCGAAATCCCTACGTAAGACGTTACGAGTATAGAAAACAATACGATTAACACACGATACGATAATCAAACACGTTGTATACCAACCTTAAACACGTGATACGAAGATCACTTGATTACAGACTCTCTCTCTCGAATACTCTCTGGAAAACTGTGTGTAAGTTATAAAATAAGCCGTAACCTAAACCTTATATAGACACGACAACTTCGCCTGGCATGTTCAGGCGAAGTTGTCACAAACTTCGCTTGTCTAACAAGTTCGCCCATATCAGCGAACTTGTTAGCAACTTCGCTTATACAAAACATAAAACATTACAAACGCGATTACATACACTAGACACTGAACTACTGACATCCTGCACCAACAGTTCTACTTCTGTTTCTGGTCTTCAATGATTATTTCCTCATCCACTGACTCGATACTTCAATAGCAGCTTCATCTATATGATTTTCTTCAGTTTCTTCAGTAACTTCTTGAATAATGGGCTCATTTACTTCAACATTTTCTTCAGTTCTTGTTTCTTCTCCTTCACTCAAATTGATAAAGTCTTGTTGGGCCTTTCTTGCTGCTATCACAATTTCTAGATGATGTCTCTCTGGATTATTCAGAATCAGTGTAAGATCCTTCATTATAATCAATTTAATCATTGTACTTGCTGAGACTTCAATAGTTTCATCCTCTTCATGAATGACAGGACCCAAACTAAGTTCATCTTCTTTGTTTGTCTGTGGTTCAGGTTCCTCATTTTCAGGCTCAGATATGACTGGCTCAGATGGTGTGGTCTCTTGTTCAGAATGCATAGGCTCAGTTTGTAAAGGCTCTTATGTATCAACATCTTGTCTAGCATTCAGAGCCTCCATTGTATCTTTTATAGCATCATCTGCTTCTTTTAATCTCCTTTCATCTGCCTCTTCCTTTTCTTTCATGTTTATCAAAGCTTCTATGACTTCATGAGGAATTCCTCCTCCTCTTCATTCATCTTTTCTCTTTCTAGGGCTTCCAACTCTTCATTCATTAACTTGATTACAGTTTTTACTGATTCAGCTTCTGCTACATCTGGGTCAACTACATTTTCTTTGAACAGTAAATCTTCAGATTGAACTGGATGCTGGGGGAGGGGTTGTAAATCATCATCAGTAAGTGCAACCCCCTTTTCCTTTTGTTTTCTCTTCATTTTCTCTTCTTTCGTTTCTTCTTCCACCTTATTCTCCCCCTCATCCTCAGAATCTTCTTCATCATATGCTTGATTTAACATGTGTAAAGCATTTGATGGTCCCACTTCCACTTTGTCTTCCTCCGAACTCTCATACATCTCCCCAATCACCTTTAAGCTCTCTATTCCTTCAGGTTTCTCCCCCTGTTTTGGTGCATATGAGGTCTTCTCAACCTCAGACTACCCCTCAAGGGTTCGAATTTTCAATAACGCTTCATTTAGAGCAGCCTCCAAAGCCGAGTTCCATTTAGCCAAAATGGCATTCTTTTCTCTCAACATAATGTTTTCAAACTCAAGCTTGGCATTTTCACAAACAACATCATAAAGGTTAGGACCTGATGGTGGGGTTTCCTGAGCCGGTTTTGGAGCGGGTTCTGAAACAGGTTCAAATTCAACAGTTTCAGGAGATGGGACTTTATATGGTTCAGAGTATGGGGTTGGTTTAGGTAGAGAAGAAGGTTCGGTGACAGGTTGATCGTCAATGGGGTGGGTTGACTGAGGTGGTGAAGGAATGTTTTCTGTTGGCTCAGTGTCAGAAAAGGTTCAGTGGTTGCTGGGGAAACAGGAATGTCATTATGAACATCATCTAACTCCACAGAATCTGTATCATGTTGTGCAACTTCCTCTTCTTGCACCTCAACTTCTGCATCAACTGCCTCATAGACAGCCTGCTTAATTAATGGCACATCTACCCCAATCATCTCCTATGCAGCATCACCATCACCAATCAACATGCCATTTCCACCCTCATGACCATCATTATCATTATCATCACCATCATCATCCATACCAACTTTATCTTCCTCGTCACTATTGCCAGGGGTGCTCGGTACATCAATGGCACCCAGTGCAGGCACTAGTAACCATGGGAGGACATCCCATTCTTCATTATCAATGAACTACTCTGGGCATCCTTCATTCTTTTGCATATATTTGGATCTTGCAACCTCAAAATCTACCCTGTCCTTTGAATTTCTGGTAGAGCTCTGTTTATTAAGATCTGCAGGAAACGTGGATAGATCATGAATCTTTGATTTACTGGCTTCTCTGCATTTGAAATCAACCCTTGAAAGATGAGTCTTGAAATGTTGAAGGGTTGCTGGTAAAGAATGGCTACAGTGAGAGTCCCAAGCTCTCGACTTAGCAAAGTCCAAGTCCCTCTTCTCGGAGAAAGAGACTGAATCACGTGATGAATCAAGAACCTGTAGAGTAATGGAAAGCTCCCCTTCTGAAATTTCCCTTCTATAACTCCTCCTTGATATCCCATAGTCTCTTGAAAGACTCTTAGAAGTCTTGGGACCGAGTAAGACGACTGAGCCCCAAAATTGTCATTTAAGTCTAGATCAGCCCGGATTGAAGCTTCTGTTATCTCAATTTCATGGTTTAGAACCGAAGCCTCAATTCTTTCTCCATTGACATCGTTGACATATGCTGCGGAGCCCCAAAAATCAGCAATGTGATTTCTGTATATCGTGGGGTTTTCTGTCAATGCCACTCACAGATTAGAGTTGTTCAAAAAATTTATCATCGGCTCCAACTCGCGATTTTCATCGTCTATCTCTAGTTGCGCACACATATTGTGCCATTTTTCGAACTTAAGAGCCATCAGTTCTGCAAAAATAAGAGAATGTCAGTACACAAAGTTGCAAAACTGGTATATGAGAAAGGATAGATGAGTAATGGCGTCTTTGATTAACCTGTTCCGTAGTAATATGTGTACCTGTCATAACAAGTAATCAGTTAGTCAATTTGTTCAATTAGAAACCCTAATTTCAAAATCGGTGCGATGATTTTCGAATAACAATGTCTTACCGAAATCGAAATAGAGCTAATGGCTATAATCGAAGTGAAGTTAAGCAAGCAATAAAACAGCGAGCAAGAGGGAGATAGCACGAGCAAGAAGGCTTTCGTTTAGGTTTATTAGAGAGAAATGTGTGAAAAACTTTCTAAGTCCCCTTTTTATACCTAACGTTTGGGTGGTACAGTACCTTGGTTTGTCGTCTAGCACACGACAGTTGTCATTTAATTTCAAATTTAAATGTACCTCCCTTGCTCGAGCATACAGCCAAAATAAAAGCTGGCTCCCCCCTGTACCCGAGTACATGGTACAACTCTTGCTCGATGTACTTTGAATATTCTGTCCTTGCTTGAGTACATGGTACAACTCTTGCTCGATGTACTTGGAATATTTTGTCCTTGCTCGAGTACATGGTACAACCAATGAGACAAAGCAATGTTCCTCTAGACTTGTGCTCGATTACCTTTTAAATTAATTTACTGAAAAGCATTAATTCACACTCGAGGTGTAGTGTGCTCGAATGGACTTGTTAAAATTCATTCAATATTAAATCCTAAGTCACACTAGGAAGCTTACTTTACTCGACTATACATCATGCTCGAGTGTACTTAGAAATTTCACTACTCTATGCTCGAGATGTATTCCAATGTTGGAAACTTTGCTCGACTCTATAGCTCTATGTGCTCGACGTACTTCTATGCTCGAAAGCCTTAGCAGATTTAATCTTTCCTACTCCTGTACTCGAGCTCATAGCCTAAGTGTCTAGCCCTTCAAGTTTGCTCAAACTATTTCACAAAATGATCAAATTCCTCAGCTCGAATGCTTATACCTAACTATCTAGCACACAACGATGCTCGAAACACATAAATGTCTCCTTTCAGGTCTTTGTGCTTGTCAGGACCGTTGAAACTTCTTGGTCTTCCATATCAGTTGATCTGGAGTTTGCAGTAGTGAAGACGGAGTAAAGCTTCAAGCTTTTTCACAACCTTCTGTCCCGTGGCCTTCAGCAAGCTTACTGAAGCTCTGATACCACTTGTCAGGACCGTTGAATTGGGTGAAACCTCTAAAGGTTGACAAGAACACACCGACTCTGTTAACCCAAAGGCCTATTGAATATCTTGGCGGAATCAGGATATCCAACAAGTGGGAACGAAGGAGTGAAAGTATAACAGACACGAAACGTAAATAAATGATCAGTAAGAACGATTTCAAGACAAATATTCACTGCATTTAATATATCATTTAATACAATAGTGAAAGGAATGTCTAGGGTTTCGTGTGTGATGGCGGCGGCGAATGTACGAGAAAACAAAGAGAATATTCTTTTGAATGCTTTTCGTATTCAGTGCGTGCCAGCCTGTATTCCGTCTGGAAATCCGTGTCTTAAAAGGTATCCTAGGACCTCTATTTATAGACCCTGAAATTCCTTCTAGAAGTTCCTAATCATTATATAATGAAATACAAAATAATACAAGTGTAGTCCTCGAGCAAGATTGTTGCTCGAGCAAGCTCACTATGCTAGGTATGCTCGATGAGTGTCTTCGAGCATATTTTACTTAGAATATATTCTCTTTCGGAGAATATATTCTCCTCTAGTAAGGTTCCTTCTTCTTGACTTGTCCATGCTTTGCTCGGACTAGTCCATCGAGCAAGCTCATTCTTCTTGATGTCTTCAGCTTTACTTATTCAACAATCTTTAGCATGCACGGATGTAAATCTTGCTCGGGAACTGAACTGTGCTCGAAGTCCTTGCTTTGATCACGTGACATCTTCTTATTGCATCCATGCTTGTCCCCATGTGCTCGATCATCCTGTGCTCGTAACACTTGGTTAAAACTTGTATGATCAAGCTGTTTGCTCGATTGGCAATCCATGCTCGATAGAAGAATACTCTTGCTCGTTGAAGTGTAGCTTGCTCGAAGCCTTAACACTTAGAAGAATCAACCATTTAAGATTCAGAAGACATTGCTCGAAGTAGTAAAACCATGCTCGATCGTCTAAGCTTGCTCGAAGTCCATACTTAGCCATTTTCGGAGGAGGTTGAGAAGATTCCAATCTTCCTTATCAAAAATCCGACTCAACAGCGGAAGCGTGAATAATGGTTGTTATTAACGGTGGAGCTCGGATCTGAGCTAGGATCGAATCGTATACACTCTTGAAAGGTGTTTTGGACGGATGAGTGGTGTTTGGGAGAGAGCCTGAATCGATTACAATGAACAATAGACTGGATGAACAAATATATGTAATCGAAACACAAATAAAGAAGTGGTAATATGATTTCATTAGTCAAAAGATTGTCATACAAAGCACTCATACATATACACATACATACAGTAAAGATCAGCCACCTCCAGGAGAGCTCATCCTGGAGGCGACGGCTCTCTCTAAGAGATAAAACCCTAGATCTCATACAATACACAATACACTCATGCAGGACAAATTATCAAATACATCTATTTATACTAGTCTAGCATGACTTGGTCTTTAAGCCATCTACCCTTGGTTGAGAACAAAAATATTAATTATTTTTCACCCATAATAATAATAATTCAATGGGTCGATCTAAAATATAAGTCCCAACAATCTCCCCCTTAGATCGATGCCATCGAATTTCTTCCATGATCACCTCAAAAACTCTTTGTCTTTATTGAAATTCTCCCCCTCACGTTAAGCTTCTCCCGTTGTTCATTTTAGATCATTTCTCCTATATCACATTCGGATACATTTGTATGGGCATATGAACGAGGCTTTGAACTTCAAAGATCAACTTCAAGTAACAAGGTCATCACAAAAAGAAATAAACTCAATGTGATCATCAAATAATCTTCCATTCTTCAAATCTATTTCTTCCCTTGTAAATCGTCTTCAAACCATTCCCTGAATCAAGATAGCATTCAAGTCAACCATAACCCGTTCTTGAATGTCAAGTGAATGTTTTCATAGGAGGTTAAACTCTACTGATCATCCGTTCACCATGTTACTAGTGATGATTCTATCTTCTCAACCGTACTAGGAAATCTGAAAACTCACAGACATTGAAACATCTCTAAAGAATCTTGGATTATCGATCTTGATCAACTTTTCCTTAACTTGAGTCTTTTCACTTGATTTGAAGCAAGCAATTTGCAATGAAATTCAAGAATTTTTACTCCCCCATATTTGTTGCAATTGTCTTTGAAAATTGTGTCTTCAAATCAAGTATGTGTGAAACAACCTTGACCATCCTTATCAAGATTGTTGATTCTATAATAAACAAAGATAAACAAAACATTATGTTGGTTGACACTCATAAGTGATTAAATCCTCAAGCTTGGTTAACACTTGTTCTTGTAAAGCTCTTTGATGAAGTTTGTGAAAAATTGATAAGGCTTTGATTTCCTTTTGCTTGTTGATGATTGGATAAAATTACCAAAATACCCTTGTATATATCTTCCGTAAATGTCAGCTTGGTCAAACAGTCAACGACACCAAAAATCTCAACTGTAATTCATTTACGAGCATGGATTCAGTCCACGAGCACACATAAGTCAAAGTCCCTTCACGAGCATACACAGTTTTTACTCAAGCATGCTTGAAAACACTTGTGTTTTTTTTTTCATTGAGCATGCTGGGGAGCTTGCTCGAGGGCTTGCTCGAAAACACTTGTGTTTTTCTTTCATCGAGCATGCTGGAGAGCTTGCTCGAGGGCTTGCTCGAAACCTTGCTCGAAGCCTTGCTCGAGAAAACACTTGTATTTTTCTGTCGTTACTCGAGCATGCTTTTGTCTTTACTTGAGCATGCTCGAGACCTTGCTCGAAAATAGTAAGTCTTTTTCTGTCTTTTCTTGATCATGCTCAAAAGCAAAAGTGTGCTCGAAAACACCTGTAATTTATTTTTCTCTTTTCATGGGCATGCTCAGGAGCCAAAGTGTGCTCGAAGAAGGTTTGCTCAAGTAGAACAAAGTGTGCTCAACACCAAAAGATAGATTGTTGAGATAAACAAGGATGTGCTCGGGATTCATGTGCTCGAATCCAAACTTGATGTGCTCGACTTTGCATGCTCGAGCAATCGATAAGCTATCTTTTGAGTAAACATATCGATGCTCGAACAACATAATCATTCCGTTATGCTCGAAAGACTTCATGAAAGTTCAGGACTTGTCCATTGTGCTCGAGCAATAGATAAGATACCTTTCGGGTAAACATATCGACGCTCGAACAGCAGAAACATTTCCTTGTGCTCGTAATACTTCATGACAGTTCAGGACTTGTCCACTGTGCTCGAGCAATAGATAAGATACCTTTCGGGTAAACATATCGACGCTCGAACAGCAGAAACATTTCCTTGTGCTCGTAATACTTCATGACAGTCTTGTCTATTATGCTCGAGCAATAGATAAGATACCTTTCGGGTACACATATCGATGCTCGAACAACAGACCTTTCTTCTGCATCATCAATCAATGATTTTCCAATACAGAACCTGCTTGAATATTCCCTCTGCATTTTCCATCTGCTGCTACGTGATGTGTGTCTAATAACCCTATAATAATGACCCTCACAACTAAGCTTTAATATTAAAACGAAAATCCTAAAACCACACACAACCGGCAAGTGTACCGATCGCAAGTAGTATAGACTTAGGAAGTCCGAGTATCGAACACGTGGACACGTTAGAACGCTAAAGATCACTAACCCTAGACAAGACCTACCTTAAAATAATATTATATTGATTTTTGATTTTTTGATTTTTAAATACTTAACTGAACTAACTGGACTAACTAACAAAACTTACCAAAAATAGAAAACTTAACGTAAAACTAACTGTGTTAACTTAGGATGGAGAAAAACGTCTACCTAGGTCTGAATCAAATTGTAGGTCTAACAAGCTAATGGATTGAATGATATATAGACACCGGTCCCTAAAGATGACACGACTAAGGATCGCTCGGGCTCACTGGATTACCTCTCGGCCTCACACAACAAACCCTAACTACTCAAAATCGGCTAAAACGACCAAACCGGGAAACAATTGCTAACGTGTTCTAATGCTAGATCACCTCTCGGTCTCACCAACACTTGACCCTAATGGCAATGAATACTACACAACCAAGGATAGAGGAACAATTCAACTTAAACCAAAATAGATCAACTAGTCGCTCAAACACCTAAACCTGACAAGAAACGAACTCGCTCTCGCGCAATCCTTATTCTAGCATGCAAAGGTAATGAGACAACCCTAACTTCCTATCACCTCTCGGTCTCAAGAAAGGTGTTTAACCGCTGTACTTAATCCAATTAATCATGCAACAAAACCCTACGGTGGTACCTACCGCAAACAAACCCTAAACACAAAGTCTAGAATCAAACAATGCACCGATCAATCAATACAAAACTAATCAACCGACACACGGGGTTTATGCAATGAATCACCAAATTTTCCAGCCCTTAAAGACAACCTATTTCATGTCTAAATCAAACTTTACAATAACAATTAAGGTCTATTAATCAAACAATCCATAAAACTCATCAAAACCTAACAATTATCATCATTCCTAGGTAGAACTAACAAGATTAGCCAAGCATATTAATTGGACAGCAGCAAACACTCAATAAAATCATCATAAAACTCATACCAACCATCTTAAAAATCGTCCAACAATCAATCCTAATCATAAACAATTCAATCTCTCAAGTAATTGCAAAACAATTCAACAATTAAGCAAGAAACTAAAAGTGTATGAACAATGAAAAAGAGGTAAGGATATGAGGTGTTCCGGGGCTGCTCTCGGCTGTAAAAAACAGTGGTGAATGATCCCGAGGCTTGATTCTTGCTTGTTCTTCCTTCCCTAGCCGTCACACGATCAAAACCCTAGCACACAAAAGCTTTTTCTTTCTTTTTTCTTGCTGGAAATTCCGATCAGCAGCTATTGTGCTGCTGTTGGCTACTGTGGTGGTGCTGTTGCTGTTGTTGTGCTGCTGTTGATGCTGTTGTGCTGCTATTGATTCCGAGCAGCAGCTATATTTGGCTGATTAGGGTTTTATTTTTTTTATATAATATAATATAATATGGTCTTGGGTCTCCATGATGCATACGGGTCGGGCCTTGAGCTTTGTCTTGAACATGTATGCGTAAAAGGCTCGTAAAAAGCTCGAAAAGTCCCGGTTTCTTCCTTTCTTTTACCCAAAACCTACAAGGTTATTAAACTTACGTAAAACCTAAATAAATCAAGTAAAAACACATAAAATATAATATATTACGTAGATAAAAGGTACGGAAAATACTAGTGTTTTACAACACATCACTACGAACAATGATTAGATTGCTCCTAGTACCTGTTCATTCTTGACTTCTAGATATCAGATTGTACCAGCAACAATGTTCTTCAATATTCCCTTTACTGTTCAAGCAACAAACTCATATCAGAAACAATTATGAGCACATAAAACCCTAATTTTCAGATCAAGAACCAAGCTTCTTCAACTAAAATTAATCGTTGTAGCAATATCCCAGTCATCACGATATCAACCATCTATCTTCAATCTATCAACAGCCATTACAGATCTAAAAATCATCTTCAATAACAATTTTGCCCCAAAACGAGCTAAAAACACTGTTACATCAGATCTGGACCGATATGACCAAATAAACATGAAATTGATGTTGAATCTCCGAACGAGTCATCAACCCAAACATCAATCCACATAAATTTTACCCAAATCATCAAATAATTTCAAAACCCTAAAAATTTTTCAATAAACCTCATCGGTTTATCGTCCATGGTGGTTCAAGACGAGATGAATCAGATTCAGTGGTTAGTCTAAACGATTCGGCAACCCTGCTCTAATACCAACTGACAAGACCCAAGCCCCGGTGTGGAAGCGTGAATAATGGTTGTTATTAACGGTGGAGCTCGGATCTGAGCTAAGATCGAATCGTATTCACTCTTGAAAGGTGTTTTGGACGGATGAGTGGTGTTTGGGAGAGAGCCTGAATCGATTACAATGAACAATAGACTGGATGAACAATTATATGTAATCAAAACACAAATAAAGAAGTGGTAGTATGATTTCATTAGTCAAAAGATTGTCATACAAAGCACTCATACATACACATATACATACAGTAAAGATCAGCCACCTCCAAGAGAGCTCATCCTGGAGGCGGCGGCTCTCTCTAAGAGATAAAACCCTAGATCTCACACAATACACAATACACTCATGCTGGATAAATTAACAAATACATCTATTTATACTAGTCTAGCATGACTTGGTCTTTAAGCCATCCACCCTTGGTTGAGACCAAAAATATTAATTATTTTTCACCCATAATAATAATAATTCGATGCGTCGGTCTAATTTTTAAGTCCCAACAGAGTCTAATTAGCTAATAAACGTAATTTAGAGAGTCTCGTGGGTTTGATATCCGGACTTACTTAGCTTTACTAGAGTCGATCTGTTCAATTGCCGGTTAGTAGTTTAGTCGAGTTTTAGAGAGTCTAGAGTATTACTTAGTGTTTAGTTTTAGTTAATTTAGTTGATAATTATTAAACTACTTTTAGCACATCAAAGAACCGTTGGGTATAGTAACAGGAAACTCACATGTTTTCCTCAAATCATTATCAAACCAATCAAGTCTACAAGTTATGTGATATGTAGCACCTTAATCCACAACCCACTTACTACCAGTGTCAAATTTACCTTGTATGTTGACGATGGGCAGAGCTTTGGTTTTAGTCGAAGCATCTGTAGTAGCAAATATTCTAAGAAATGTTGGTATTGCTTGTTGTTTAAACCGAGAATAGGACTATTCTCGGTTTCCTCGTGGTACATGTCTAATATTATTTTGTTTGATATTTTTTAACTATTTGTTTCTGAAACAAAATAGAGTAAGCAATTATGTCCACTCAACTCTGACAAAAGGCAACACCTCCATGACTTCAATTATTATGATTCTTTTCTTCTATAGACTCAAGATTAGCATACATGTGGTTTTGGCTTTGAAGAAAATAAAATTACTTCACATATCTTATATGTTTTTTTACACGCGCGCACACACACACATATCTATGTTTTTCTACCTCATATAAATTTGTTATTACATAAATTTTATACATATGTAAATTTGTGATTTATATATGTAATCAATTTTTTTTTTAATATGATAAAACTAGTCTTAAATAATGTTAATATATATATATATAATAAAAAAAAATGTTTGATTTTTATGAGTTTCTAATTGTTCTTAACGTTTTTGAGTTTTAAAAGGATACCAATATATATATATATATATATATATATATATATATATATATATATATATAATTACATACATAAAAATCCTACGTATTGCGATGTGGTTGCTCCTCACCCCCTCTCGGGCCACAAGATTGCTTCATTCGTGAATGGTGGCTTCTTATGCGTTTGACCCAAATTTGCGGGTATGGGTCTTACTAAACCCGGATAATCCTTAAACGGGTTATAACATTTCATGTATTTATAAAACTTTGCATCATTAAACAATAATTTTCACGGGCCATGGATCTCACCAAACCTGGATAATTCTTAAACGGGTATAACATCTCAATTATTTGTGAAACCCTTTAATCATCAAACAATAATTTTCACATGTCATGGGTCTCACCAAACCCGGATGACCCTTAAACGGGTTATAAGACCTCATTTATTTGTGAAACCTTTTTAAAATCAAACCTTAATATAATTTCTCTCATCTGCATATTCAATAACGCCGGTCAATCCTCTCAATCATTGGTTTACTTATGATTATCAACCACCATCATCAATCTCCTCTCTTATACATCAACTACCATCGTAATCTACATTAACCGCCCTTTTTTCATAAAACAAATATTTGGGTTCATGTTTGTTCGTTTTAAAAAAATCAGCATATTCGTGTCGTTTATGCTGGTTCGCTAAAAATCTAAGAACCCTAACATTTCAATTGAAAGAGTCATAACGTTAAATAAATTTAATTAACGTAACAAACTACTATATACGCATTATTAAAACAAAGCTATGTTAAAAAATAAAACAAATTATTACAAAATATAAAAATAATTAAACGATTAAAAAGAAAAACCTAATTGTTATGCCTCAATAATATTTTATTGACAAGAGTAACGCGGTCTTCAGGAAGAGCAACCATTGTTTATGGCTGGTTTATTTTATCAATCTTCTTAGTGGAGTGACGAAGATTGTTATACTTATGCCTCAATAATATTTTCTAATAATTATGAAATGGTTTTTTTAGCAATTATTAATTTTGAAAATTTGAAAGTCATATATATTTTTTTATCATTTATGAGTAGCACATCCTATTTAGTTCTTGCTTAGCATGATTATAATCTTGTTATTAAATTTCAAAATTGTTAGTGATAAAAGAACATTTATCTTACGGTATTTATTTTATGCACAAAAAAATTTAAACACGATCATGTCTTAATTTCCTTTAGGTTGGTGGCGTCATCAAGTTGTCTTTCAGTTGAAGACACCATTTTCTTCACTCAATAGGAATAACGTAAATACTTATGAAATTATGTTTGAGGTTTCTAAAGAAAATTTCCACTTAGGATGTGTTACGTAAACTTAAAATTGCTTTATGATTATTTAACTGATCATCGCATGCAAGGGAGGCTCGCTTGATTCCTTTCAGAAATATATGGTTACGGTTCTTTTTAGTTTTAAACATTGGTGAGACAATTCAAAATTGTGGAAATACTTGCATCGTGTGAATATTAAACAATGAATTTGATACGCTGAATAGTATATGTGTCTGATGCATGCACCTCGTGCCAAATTAACTTCAGAAATAAGTATAACGTGTGATATTTATAAAACCAATTATTAATCTCTTTGTCGAACCTATCAGGCTATCAATGTCACACATGACACCCATACAATCTTATCCTCTTGTTTCTTTGTCGAGACAACTGTAAAATGAAATATACGAATTAAAATGCGATTCTTTTTAATATATATTCGAATTAATGATAGATATATTAACAGGATTGAAATGACAAAATAAATGTTAATGATAGATATATACACATAACTAGTAGTTTTACCACACTTCGCTACACGGGTGTTTTTTTTTTTTTTTTTTTTTTTTTTTTACGATGAGGGCTTTGCAATTACGCTACAGGTTCATGATATTTTTTATTAATTCTACATTGTATTGGTTTACAAATATTTCGTCATATTTTACTTTGTAATGACTGCATCATCTAACAAAATAGCCTTCGCACATCGAATCTCAACATTGATATCCACCACAGAAGCCCTACTTTTCTCATTTCTTGCAGTCTTAATATTCTGAACACAATAACAAAATCAAAATCAAGTAAACAAAAATTAAAAAAAAATAGATACCAAAAACAAATTAATACAGATCTAAATACAAAAAGGGATGAATCGTGTTTCCGATTTATGCCGATTGAGAAGACATAGAGACATGTCGCAGGCGATTACGGTAAGTGTGACATTCGTCATTGTGACAGTAAGCAGGTGGAATCGAAGGTATCAACCGGTTCTTGAAATCGATGGGGGGCGTGCTCCGCCTCTCGGTGTCGCCATCACCGGCACCTTCTTCGATTGAAGAAAGAAACGGAGTGCAGCAAGTACATAAAGCATTGATGTTTGTAAAAACATTGAGCATTTACAAATCTGAGGATGCACAAATTGTAACTAGGAATGGCAACGGGGCGGGTTTGGGGCGGGTTTTGCTTAACCCGAACCCGAACCCGAAACAAAAACCATCCCCGTACCCGCCCCATTACCCGTCGGGTTTAAATCGGGGATTCCCCGTTTGGTTTTTTGTACCCCCCCGACCCGCCCCGTCCCCGAACCCGAAAACCCGAAACCGATCCGACCCGACCCGAAATTGGTTCATCACATAACTGAACATTTATCGAAATAAACTTCTGCATCACACACATGAAAGCTGAAACAATGTGTTACAAAGGAAATAAAACCAAGTCTACATGGCCGAAAAATCATGCCAAATACACAAACTACAAACTTGCGACCAAATCTAAATACCAAATCAAACCAAATCATCCAAAGTCGTCGTGCCACTTTCTTTAGTACCTACCTACATTAAGAATATTTATCAATAAATCAACCAAGTTAAAAGAATAAAAGCTATGTTACAAAAATAGTAAATTTTATAAATATTATTACCTCTTCCACATCCATTTCATATTCAATGGTGCGGCAATATGCCTCGGTCTCTTCCGAACAAGTTTCTATATTTAATAGTAATAACATAAACATATATTCATGATTATGAAGATAAATAACATGAGTAATAATGTAATATTCAATATAGCGTTACCTCGAATCTCATTCAACAACCAACTTTGAGCACACATTAAAGCCTCCAAAGTTTTTGGGTGAAGTCGACTTCGGTGAGGACTTATTAATCTTCCACTTGTACTGAACGCAGATTCAGAGGCAACGGTGGAGGCTCGACTGCTTTCTTCTATTATAGAATTTATAGAGGAATCAATGAGATTATACTTCATATGAACAGGCTTATTCATTAGTGGTTATGTCAATCATATTATTTAAAACACAAGAGAGTTAGCTTTAAACCTATTTTTCTTCAACTCACCTCTGCTTAATACTTGAAAATTTCTAAAAACATTATCAAGTTTCCTATCCAAAGTAAAGAGAACTAGAGAAGATTATATAGAATGGACTAGTGGCTCATGATTGCTAGTTGCACAATGGGTCTATGTATACCTGCTACACTACAAATTATTTGGCTTAACTGCTTTCTTCTATTGTTGAATTTATTCAAGAGTAAACAATGAGATCATACTTAATATGCGCAGGTTATTCACTGGTGTTTACATCTATTAATTTATTTAAAACAAAAAGAATTAACTTTAAACCTATTCTTCTTCGATTCGCCTCCGCTTATTACAGCTTGAAAATTCCCAAAATCACCATTCATAATCAATTTGAGACGTTGATTGTATATGGTTAGCATGTGTTTATCTAAACGGTTTGCATATTTGACTATTGAAATAGATTTGGATTGGAAACTAGAAATGTTTCTCAGTGTATGATTGATGGCTTCTTGGTGAATGAGATGGCGATTTAGGTTAACTTGATGAACTCTGACATGACATGACATGACTTCCGCTCGTTGTATTAAAAGGAGCGGTGGAGAATCGAATTAGCTCCTTCTAACACGACGACGACACAAAAACAATAATTAACAACCTAACGAAACACGAAAATCATCAGAGCTAAAAAAATTATTCAATGCAGCAGCTAATTAGCTAACCGAAATCAATAACTTCAATACGACTTACGTGTTACATATAATTCAATCGGAACTCATGTCAGAGTTAATCAAGTTAACCTAAATCGCCATCTCATTCATCAACAAGCCATCGATCACATACTTACAAACACTATCCAGCTCCAATCCAAACTCATCTCAATAGCCACAACACGCAAACTGCCAAACTGTCTAATTTGACTACACGTACTCACCGAATACAATCAACAGTCAACTACAGTCTAATTATTCAATGCATGAGCAGTTAAATAGCTAGCTAGCAGAAATCAATAAGTTCAATACGATTTACATTAAAACATGCAATTCGATCGGAATAAGTTCGTTAATATTTACGTTAACATAAGTTGGAGTGAAAACAGGTGAAATAATAATAATAATAATAATAATAAGAGAATTAGGGATCTTACAGGTGGTAGGATGAGAAAGCGGTGGAATGAAACAGAGACCGAGAGGCCATAGAGTAAGAATATGAATATAATTGAGGATAATATTAATATTAATATAGTCTATTATCATGGAAAGAGGAAACCCCAAACCCCTAAAACAAATTAGATTCCCCAAATCAATTATCATGTCAATCATCAATCGCAAAGAGAACGGTGTATCATACGATATGCAACAACAACAAAATTAGGTCAATTTCAAATGAAAAACCCTAAAAAAGGAGAAAACATACTTCGGTGTGTGTGTGATAGTGGGGAAGAAAAGAATGGTGTGTGTGTGTGATTAAAGAGTGAGATTACATACTTCGGCTGGGATCAAAACGAGGAGGAGGAGGGTGGTCCGGTGGTGCAGACGGCGATTGAGTGGATGGTGATGGTGGTGCAGACGGCGATTGAGTGAATCGGGGGCGGACTGGCGGTGGCGGAGTCTGGATGAGTGGATGTCTGGATGTAGGTTTAGGTTTTTATTATATATATATATATATATTATTTATATTTATATTTATATATTATATCGGGGCGGGTCGGGGCGGGGGTACCTGAACCCAAACCCGAACCCGAACCCGAAACAATCCCCGAAACAATCTCCGAAACCCGACCCGAAACCGAAAAAACAAAACCCGACCCGACCCGAAATAAGCCGGTTTTCGGGTTTCCCCGTCGGATTCGGGGATTTTTGCCATCCCTAATTGTAACTGCCAATCTTTAGCTTTGCAACGTAGAAATTAATAATTGGCTTAAATTAAAGTTTGTATTTATTGAGAACAATTTTGAAACAAAAAAAACTCAAAAATAAAAAAAATCAAGAAACAAAAAAAAAACACAAAAATTAAAAAAATTAAAAAATCAAAGTTCTTATTTATTATCCCAGTTTCTAAAAAAAACGTAAAAAAAATCGCGGTTTAGCTAAATTATAAATATATATACATATATGTTTTTTTTCCTATACACATATGTATAATTTAAGGTAAATGATAATGTACATATGCGTACATTACGTAACTTGATATTAAATTAAAGTATGCATATGTGTATAGGTATAATACGAATTAAAAAAAAATTCATTTTTTTTAATCTCAGTTTAGCTAAATTATACATATATGTATAATATGTACACATATGTTTTTTCCTATACACATATGTATAATTTAAGGTAAATAATAATATACATATGTGTACATTACGTAACTAGAGATTAAATGAAAGTATACATATGTGTATATGTATAATACGAGTTAAAAAGAAAAAAATTTTCGGTTTTTTTAATGAAACCGGAATGAACTATAAGAATTTTGGTTTTTTTACTTTTTTAAAATTTTCGTTTTTTTTTGTTTTATAATTTTTTAATTATTTTATAGAGGTTTTTTTAGTAGTCCAAAATAGTTTTCAAAGTTCTCAATTTGCCAATGGTTCTCTTAGGATCCTTACCATATATATATATATATATATATATATATATATATATATATATATATATATAGGGGTGAGATATAGTGAAAACTCCTTTTAAAGAGAAAACATAAAAACTCCAAAAAAAAACTATTTTTAACTTAAAAATTTTTTTTTTTTTGAAGTTTCTTTTTTTTTCTCATTATTCTTATATGTTGTTATTGGTTCCAAAAAACAAAACAAAAAAAACCCTTGTCGGTAACCTCGTTGGTATAGTGCGCATGTGTAATAGTGTGCACTGCATATATGCAAAAGTGTTTGTATTGTATAGAATACAACACTATTACACATATTTGATACACACTATTGTTTATATGCAATATAATACTAATACACACATAGAATACACATTAGTACGTATGTGTAATACAGCATTAACGCACATATGCACCACATCGACTTTTATTTTTTTATTATTTTTTTCCATATAATACAACACTACTACACATATACAATACACAAATATTGAATATATGAAATTAAACACTATTAAACTAAAAAATACATAGTAATACACATGTGTAATACAACAGTATCGCACAGTAATATGTATGTGCATTACAGCGGGGTTTTTTTTATTTTTTTCGAGCAAAGGGTAAAAAAATATAATAATAGTGGCAAAAACAGAAATTTGAAAATATTTTTTTATTTTTAATTAAAAATAATTCTTTAGGAGTTTTTAAGTTTTCTCTATAAAGATGAGTTTTTTCTTAATCCTCTCCCTATATATATATATATATATATATATATTAGGTTTCATCTTCCGTATTATGAGGCTTGTTTTACATTTTTCATTTTTTAACATTTATGTCTTGGATTTTAATTTTTTTATTGTAAGAAGTTTAATAATATACTTAGGGTTTGATGAGGAAAGAGTTTCACAAATAAATGATATGTTACAACCCGTTTAAAAGCTATCTGGATTTGGTGATCCGTGAGCCGCATATGTGTTACAATAAATTTTTTTTTAATTATAAATAATATCATTTTTTTAACAATTCGGATATTAATTTTTAGTATATCCCTATTTTCTAGGATTTTTTATAAAATGTTTGGTAAGATTAACTTTTAATTTAATGAGATGTTAAAGCTCGTTTAAGAGCTCTCTAGGTTTGGTGAAACCCATACCCATGAATTCGGGTCAAATGCATTAGAAGCCTCCATTTACGAATAAAGCAATCTGGTGACTTGAGAGAATTTAGGGAAAAACCAGAGAGGCCTTTTAAATGTTTCATTTATATAAATTATAGATTACACACACACACACATTATGGGGGTTGTTTTACATTTTTTGTGTTTTAATATTTATTTTTTGGATTTTAATTTTCTTTATTGTAGCAAAGTTAATAATATACTTAGGGTTTGATTATTAAAGAGTTTCACAAATAAATGATATGTTATAAACCGTTTAAAATCTATATCGATTTGGTGACCCTTGAACCGTTTTTTTTATTATAAAATTGTTTCTTAATTATAAATAATACATATTTTTTAAAAAAAAATCGTATATTAATTTTAGTATGTCCCTATTTTATAAGATTTTCATATATAATATTTGGTAAGATTAATTTTTAATTTAATGAGATGCTATAACCTGTTTAAAAGCTATCTGGGTTTGGTGAGACCCATATCCGTGAATTCGGGTCAAATGCATGAGAAACCTCCATTTACAAATAAAGCAATATGGTGGGTCGAGAGAATTTAGCGAGCTTTTAAAGCAGCGAACTTTACCTTGAGTAGATCAATAAGAATCGGTTGTTCGTTTAAGATGATAGGACAGTTTTGGAATATTTAGTTAATAATTACCGATTTACCGGTAGTGAGTTCTATATCATAGGGATCTATTAGTTCACTAACTGGCATATTTTTCCAGGGACAAGAAGTTAATGGAAATAAGTCTACTATCGGTATCTATATCAAACGAAACTGAAGCACATTAGTCAGAAGTTACGAATGTATTCTTTCACCACAATTAAGTTTTGTCATGTTCTATCCTATCCAATCACTAAACGTGGCCTCCAGCCGAGTTAGATGTCGATACGTGTTCTTGGTTTAACCAGGGATGGTTCTTTTTAGAGCGTTTCGTACTTCCACACTCATAGCAAGCATGAGGGTTTGTCATAGGTTGTGGGTGAATTGGTGGCGATTGGGATAACTGTAAGTGGTGAGGTTAAAATGGTCGGTTTAAAGAATGGTTCCACAGCTACAGGCATAGAATCCAATCTTCCCGCTTTTATGACATGTCTTTATTCGACATACCCTTTGGCGAAGTTCATTGTATATGTTTCATTCTGAACTAAAGTTGATCGCCGTATTATTTTGAGTTGTAGGGCGCACACGTTTAATTGGTTGTAGCTCTTGTACCCCTGTTTCAAGTTTGGTTTGTTTTGTACTAGTTGATTCCCCGGTACTCTCAACACACCATTTCTGGCCAAATCCAAGGCTATCACACCGGTTTGTGTTACGGCATTCTCAAAAGTTATGTGGTTGCTAAATTAACTAGAGTCTCTACTTCCGGGCTACTAACCACGGCATCTATCGAACTAGATCGTTAAAATGGTTTGTGTATTCAAGCTAATCCGCACCTTTCGGTTTTGATTTCTTGGATTCGTGTTCTAATTTCTCGATTTCGTTCTGATGTGCTAAAAGTAGTTTAATATTATTAACTAAAATTACGCTAATCTAGACACTAAGTAATAAATTCTAGACTCTTAAACTTAACTAAACTACCAACCGGCAAGTGAACCGATCGACTCTAGTACAGCTAAGTAAGTCCGGATATCGAACCCACGAGACTCTTTTAATTACGTTAACTAGCTAAATTAGACTCAACTACAAACACGACTATTTATTTATTATTATTTCTTAAAAGGGGGGTTTACTAAAACTAAAATTAAACTAATTAATAAAACTAAGGACATAAAAATGACTTAACCCTAGACTTAATTCAGATGATGACAAGATAACTACCTAGGCTAGAATCTCCTAAATTTCAGTTGTTACTTAATCGGGGAAATATTTAGTTATGGATTGGGATCGTAAAATAGACACCTAAGAGAAAACCCAAACAGGACCCCTGACCCTTCTCAAGATACACCTATGGGTTTCTAATAAGTTTTAACGCGCACCAGTATTAAAAATCAAGCTTCCTTATGGTCACCTAATTAATTACAAACTAGTTCTTTTATACGAAATCCTACCTTACAGCGCGGAAATAAAAGGCAGTCTAATATATTCAATTGACTCGATAGACAAAGTTAATCAATCAAACCTAGACGGGCTCCTTACGAAGAACTAAATCTAGCAATCCTGATCAACAAAGCACCTTACAGCTATTTAGGTTAGCAACACACTTAGGTTTATTTAATTAATAATTATTATTCCTATGATCTTAATGCATATCAATCATAAAATAGTCAAAGCACCTTACAGCTATTTAGGTTAGCAACACACTTCGTGTTCATCAGGCGAAGTTGCCGTCACTGTTCGTAGGGTTTCAGCGAAGATATAAGGTTAAGCGAAGTTATCCACAACTTCGCCTACCTTCTCAAGTTTGCCTAACTCAAGCGAAGTTCTCTACAACTCCGCCTACCTCTTAAGTTCGCTTACCTCAAGCGAAGTTCTTCAGCGAAGTTAAGACTTAAGCGAAGTTATCCGTAACTTCGCCTACAGTACTTTTCAAAAAAAAAAAAAAAAAAAATTTCGGGTTTCTTAGTTGTTGAGAAAGATGTCATCAATTAACATCTCTGAGTTAGTAAAGATGGAAGTAGAAGCAGGCTCAGCTACAAAAGCACCAAGGTTGCTGAAGGGAACCGATTTCGTTGCATGGAAGGATCGGTTCGAACAATATGTCAAGTACCAGGATGCGAAAATGTGGGTATGCATCCAGGATGGTTATATTCCACCAACTATGGAGTACGAAGGTCGTGATCAGATCAAGAAGTACAGCAAAATGGAAGATGAAGTGAAAAAGATGTATGAGGCCGAGAGCAAGGCTCATGCTGCTATCACTATGGCTCTTCCACAAGAGATCCTTCATACGTTTAGAAAGTACAAGACAGCAAGAGAGCTTTGGGAAGCTCTTGAGAACCGGTTTGAAGGAAATGTGGGAATCCGTGCTTCGAAGATCAAATTGCTCAAAACCCAGTTCTCAGTCTTCAAGTATTTGAAGAATGAATCTCTAGATGATATCATCACCCGATATTATCATCTGATGACTGAACTGAGCAACTATTCAATTTCTTACCGAGTAGAAGAGATAGTTGAGAAGCTTCTTGATGCTCTCCCACCAAAATGGGAGATGTACACGGTGCTGATGAGGGAAGACAAAGACTTTCCCCAATATGATCTGGAAACGGCAGTCAACAAGCTCCGAACCTTTGAGCTTAACATGGTTAGAAAGGAGACACCTACGGATCAGGTTCAAGATCCAGGTATGTATGGTGCTAAAGTCAACTCTAGCTCAGGTTCAAAGACTGAATCAGCTGCCTACTACTCGAAGGGAGAGTCGGGTGCCAACTCATCATATGAGGGGCATGTGTCAGTCAACACGAATGGTGATGTTTGCTTTGTAGCAGGTGGATCTAGTGCTTCTAAACCGCAAGCAAGCAAGAGTAGTTGCTCTCCAAGTATTCCTAGCAACAACTACTCTAAGATGCCTATGAGTGTCAAATCTGCTGAAGAGCAGGTTGCTCTCTATGCTTCTTTTATTGCTTCCTATGAGAACTACATTCAGGGGAAGATTGTTAATCCAGCTATGTTGGATGAAGACTATGACCAGATTGATGCTGATGATATGGAAGAAATGGATCTGCAATGGTAGATGGCTATGATCGTGAGAAGAGTGAAACGGTTTATGAAAAAGACCGGAAGAAAGTTTGTCGGTGGAAGGCCAGGGTTTGACAAGACGAAGGTAAGATGTTACAACTGTCAGCAAAACGGCCACTTTGCTAAGGAGTGCAGAAATGAGCGTGTAGAACGTGGTCAAGGCAAGTCTACACAGCATAATGGGGGTAGTAAAGATTATAGTGCTATCATTTCCAGAGAAGATGGTGAATACAACTGGAACCTGCATTCTGAAGAAACTTTCGAACAGGCCAATTTGGCGAAGGTTGAAACTGAAGGAAATGAGAAGGTTACCGGAGAAGAAAAAGCTCTCATGGCAGATGTTAAAGACCAGCTCTCCGAGGTATGTTCTAAACCTACTTGTTCTAAATGTGAAAACTTGTCTGAGCAATTAGCAACTATAACTGATCAGTATGTTGGTTTGGATGCTGAGTTTAAAACTTTAAAAGAAGATCATCACTTTACTAAAGCAAGAGAAAATAACTATAAAGTTAAAATAAAAGCTTGTGAAAAGGATATTAAAAGTCTAAAAACAAAACTTGCTGAAAAAATACAAGTGATTGATCTAAGCTATGAAGTTTTGGAAGAAAAAACCAAGCTAATAGCTGAAAGAGAAAAACAGATTGCTGATCACCAGGTGAAAGTGGTGGAACTGAATAGAAAACTTGAGCAGTTCAGAAATTCCTCTGCTATTCTTGATCACCTTGTTAGTGATCAAGGTTCCTCTGTTAAGAGGGGAGGAATTGGTTATCATGAGGTTCCACCACCTTATAATCACAATTACACTTTTAATCCTAGTGTTCAGAAATCTGTTGACTTTGAGGTTGTTCAGACAGTTCAAATTCCAGTTACTACTAAAGAACCAGAAGTTAGTAAGCCTGTTGCAAGTGTTAAAATTTCTGCTCCGAGTCCTGTCTCATCTAACTCGGACAAGTCTTCGGAGTCGAGTGAGACAAATCAAGGGGAAGTATTACCAAAAAGTGGAGAGATAAAGAAAACATCTGAAAAGAAGTCTCCGCTAAACCCGTATGTCCCACCTTATGTGAGACAAACGGGCGGTAATAATGCCTCGACATCTAAAACACCTGTTGATAAAAAGGTTGAACATAGGTGTTGTTTTAGGTGTAATCAATTTGGGCACCTAGTTGCAGATTGCCCTCTGAAGCAGAGATTCAGAGGTGTGAGGCCTACTAAAACTGAGAATAAGTCTAATGGTAATCATAATACTGGTAAAAATGAAAACCATTCAAAATTCAGAAATGTGACAAATTCAGGTTTTCAAAGAAACCAATCTCAGTTTTACACTGCTAATAACCAAACCACAAGCTATAATTCTTTCAATTCACAAAGGTTTGGAAGGCCTCACAATCAATCTACAAGGAGGTATACTAATAGGACCTACAGGAATTATACAGAGACTAACTTTGGAAAGCCAAAGTTCGGGATGTACAGATCCAAGACCAATTGGTCTTGGGTCCCTAGATTCTAATCTTTTGCTTTAATCGTGCAGGAACAGTTGAACAGGGCTACCAATAATCTTTGGGTTGTGGATAGCGGCTGTTCCCGGCACATGACGGGTAACAAAAACTTGTTACACGATTTGAAACCTGTTCAAGGAGGGAGAGTGAGCTTTGCAGGAGAAAGTGGAGGCAAGATTACAGGAATGGGAACGGTGTCTAATGGAAAGATGACTCTAGAAAAAGTAAACTTTGTCGAAGAATTGAAGCACAATCTGCTGAGTGTGTCGCAGATCTGTGATAAGGAGTACACCGTTCATTTTACAAAGAATGAGGCTATTGTGTTACATCCTAGTTTTCAGATACCAGAGGAGTGGATTGTGATGAAGGCTCCACGTGATAGAAATACGTATATTATGGATATGAGGTCGACTGAAATGGCCACGGAAGAATCATGCCTTATGACAAAAGCTAGCGAAACGGAGTCCGAATTGTGGCATAGGAGAATGGGGCACATTCATCTTCGGAAGATGAACCACATTGTCAAGAATGGACTTGTGCTGGGCGTTCCCTTGAAAAGTTTCAACTTTGAAGACAAATGTCTACCGTGCAAGAAGGGAAAGCAGCACAAGAAATCCCATCACACCAAGAAGGTCAATTCTATTGTCAGTACTCTAGAATTGCTTCACATGGATCTCTTCGGTCCCGTGAATGCAAAAAGTCTAGGAGGTACTTCTTATTGCTTGGTGATCACTGATGATTACTCACGATATTCGTGGGTATATTTCCTGAAATCAAAAGATGAAACGGAACAGATGGTGAAGAATTTGATTATCAAAGTTGAGAACGTTATGGATAAAAGGGTTAAGTTCATCAGGAGTGACAATGGAACGGAGTTCAAGAATTTTGAAATGGAGATCTTCTGCCTTCAGAAAGGGATTGAACACCAATACAGCGCTCCGTATACTCCGCAACAGAATGGAGTGGCTGAGAGGAAGAATAGAACGTTAATTGAAGGAGCCAGAACTATGCTGGCTGATTCGAAGCTTCCTGTGGTGTTCTGGGCTGAAGCTGTTGCTACAGCCTGTTATATCCTGAATAGAGTCTTGACTGTTAAAAGACTTAATAAAACGTGTTATGAGCTTATGCATGGGAGGAAGCCCAACTTGAGTGGTCTTGAACCATTCGGGTCCCCTTGTTCGATTTTAAAGACAAATTCTAAATTTGGTGAAGTAGCCGATGAAGGAATCTTAGTCGGTTATGTTGTTGCGACTCCCAACAGAAGTGTCTTTAATACATCGACCGGCAGGGTTGAGGTGGTGTGTAACACCGATATCACAAGTTACAAACCGCCAAAACCAAGCAACGGACCTGCTGAGTTTTTCGACTATGATAGACTTTTTAAGTCTTTTAACATATCGTTTTTGGATAGTGCAGAAGAAGAAGAGAGAGTTGCTACGAATATGATCCTTGATGAGGAAGAAAATCTAGTGCAAAGACAGCTGTTTGATAAATGTCAGCCCTCCTCATCAAATGCTGTCGATACCCCTGCTGCCTCTCCTGAAGAAGAATTTTTCAATCCGTTTCACTCTCAGCAAGAAACAACCATTGACGAGCTCTCTTCTAACTTGGAAGACAATTTGCATGTCGGTTCTGTTCCGACCACGAGAATTCATAAAGATCACCCTTTGGAGAATGTGATTGGTGATGTGTCCTCTGGTGTACAAACAAGACGTAGCTTGAATGAGCACACCTGTGTTTACACAAGCATTAAGGAGACAGGCATAATCAACGAATGCTTGTACACCTGCTTTATCAGCCAGATTGAACCAAAGAATTACCAAATGGCTCTAAAGGACAGCTCGTGGGTCGAAGCCATGCAAGAAGAGCTGGCTCAATTCAAGAAAATGGAAGTTTGGACTTTGGTTGAAAAACCAAAGAATGTGCATGCGATAGGCACAAAATGGGTTTTTAAGTGCAAGAGAGATGAGAAAGGGATTATTATAAGAAACAAGGCGAGGCTAGTCGTTAAAGGTTTTAATCAACAAAAGGGGATTGATTATAATGAAGTGTTCGCTCCTGTGGCAAGATTGGAAGCCATTAGATTGTTTTTGGCATTTGCTGCTTATAAGAAGATGAAGGTATTTCAGTTGGATGTGAAAAGTGCGTTTCTAAATGGGAAAGTTGATGAGGTTGTGTATGTTGAGCAACCTCCGGGTTTTCCTTACCCAGACTTTCCTGATCACGTGTACAAGTTAAGCAAGGCGTTGTATGGACTACATCAGGCACCTCGTGCCTGGTACTCAACCTTATCAGATTACTTGCTTGAAAATGGGTTTGAAAGAGGGAAGATAGATAGCACGTTGTTCGTCAAGAGAGAAGGAAGCGACTTCCTGCTGGTGCAAGTCTACGTGGATGACATTATCTTTGCTGCATCACAAGTCTCCATGTGTCAGGAGTTTGAGGCCGTCATGAAGAAAAGGTTTGAAATGAGTGCTATGGGTGAATTAACTTTCTTTTTAGGATTGCAGGTTGATCAGAAGAAGGATGGGATGTTCATTCATCAGACCAAGTATGTCCATGATGTGCTCAAACGTTTCAAGATGGAGGACAGCACTCCATTTGATACTCCAATCTGCGTCAACCATAAGTTGGGTGCTGAGACAGACAATGACGCAGATGTGGACCCAACTAAGTATCGGGCTATTATAGGTTCTTTAATGTACTTAACTGCTTCTAGGCCTGATATTATGTTTAGAGTTTGTCTTTGTGCTCGTTTTCAGGCAAACCCAAAGGAATCTCACATGAAGGGTGTGAAGAGGATCTTGCGGTATCTCAAAGGCAAACCTAAGCTGGGGTTGTGGTACGCGAAGGGAGGAGACTTGGAGCTAGTCGTTTACACAAATTCTGATTATGGAGGGTGCAATCAGAGTCGGAAGTCAACAACTGGAGGATGTCAGTTTCTAGGTGGCAGATTGGTGTCGTGGCAATGCAAGAAGCAGACTTCAGTCGCCATTTCAACATGTGAGGCAGAATACATGGCAGCATCCAACTGCTGCTCCCAGGTTCTGTGGATTCAACAACAGTTGCGCGACTATGTTCTGAATTTCTTACTTACTCCTATTTGCATTGATAACACAGCTGCTATCTCAGTAACTAACAATCCCGTGAAGCACAGTAAAACTAAACATATTGACATACGTCATCATTTTATACGGGATTGTGCTGAGAAGAAACTGATTGTGCTTGAAAAGGTGGATACGCTTGATAATTTCGGTGATTTATATACTAAAGCGTTTGACAAATCAAGATTTCAAAACCTTGTTGAGTTGAATGGGATAATCAATCCCGAGTAACCATGTTTTTTTGTGCATATTAAAAAAAATAAAAAAATAAAAATAAAAAAACGTCACTATCGCTTAGAACAATGTCGGTTACCTCAGTTTGATGGACATGTCGTAGGATATGTTTGGTCCTCATTTTCTACTTGTAGAGTATGAGGATAGCCATTAACCAGACGACTGAAAGTGACCGGGGCGGTTTATGATGAGTTTTTCATTTTTTCGCTTAAAATTAGTCGATCATACTTAGTTCGAAGGACACATACTAGTATGTGGTCGGTCCAGCTGATCCATTGGATCTTCGGGATAGCCTTTGACCTGAAGACTTTGATTTGGTCGGGGCGATAGAAGTTAAATTTTACTTTAGGGGAAATGAAATTATTTTTCAAGTCTACTACTTCGTAAGAAGTTCGTTTGCTATGTTTAACAGAAAATTGATCCAACCTTGGAAAATGATAGATATACTGATTCTGTGTGCTTAACTAGTGAAGTTATTAGGCTTAAAAGGCTTAAGAACAGTCATTGTATGTCATGGTAGCTTTTTATGGTGCGTAAAAGTAGATGTGATACAAACTAAATCTTCTCGATTTTATGTGGAAACTTCTTAAGAGTTCTGCATGTCTTCATATATATCTTTCCGAATGATAGGCAGAAAAGCGATTACCCAGTCATACACGAGCCCGCAATTGTTCTGATTCCCGTAAAGATAGTGTGTGAAGAAACTGCAGTGATCCAGATTCGGGACTTGCAGTTGTTTACTACTCTGAAGTCTATGTAAATGTTTATTTAAAAAAAAAAAAAACCTTATGAGTTATTGAAACATTCTAGAGCTGACAATGTCAAGACTTCTCAATCATGGAGTAAGAAAGAGAACGGGAAGCAGATGAAGAGTACTTACAACTTAATCAGACACTATGGGTCGAAGTCAATTCGGGGTGACTTGGGGAAAGCCAGATACGCTTTGAGAATAGATATGAGGCATCATAATCTCTGATTTGTTGCCCACTTATTTTTTGAGCTTAATTGAACTTAACTCGTATCACAGAAACGATGAAAACCATCTTAAGTTATTTACCTGCTTACAACCTGTTTCTTTATGTCATAATACAGCTAAACACGGATCTATGTGACAGTCACGTAGTTAGTATGATTCCTGTTCGGATCTTTTCTAAAACGTAGTAGTCCCTGTCGAGACTGAAATTTGATCCCTTGTACTTTAAATTTTTAAAAGTTTTTCCTATTTATGTAGTTGTTGATTTTATACTTGGTTACTTAGACTTGATCGTGTCATTTAATTCTTTAAGGAAGTTTTAAAACTTAATTGCAAATTGTTCAAAATATAGGGGTTGATTTTGTAAAATTTGATATATCGGCGAACTTGTGAATAACTTCGCCCTAGGCGAAGTTATCCACAACTTCGCTTGTATAACTCCGCTCCTATATAAAGGAATTTTTTAAGGTCAACAGTTCATAATTTTCAAAACAAGCAAACTTATCCTCCGTATTTACAGCGAACTTATCTGATTACCAGCGAACTTGTATTTCGATTTCATCTTTGTTCTTTTTCTCAGTTTCCGTTATCGATTCAAGGTTCGCAGTGTCGTCATAGCTTATAATCTTTGTCATTGTTGTTAATCCTAGGTTGTTTCGACACCCGGTTAGTGACCTCGGACGTTCGATCCTTAAACCCGGTTTCAAACTTGTTTTAACGTGGTCGTTCACACATTGAACGTCTAGACCATCATAAAATCGAGTTTTACGGAGTCCACAATCGTTAAAATCACCAACTGCACGTCGTTTCGTAAACCTAACAGTCGCCGATTCAGATTCAGGCGAACTTAAGGATTAGGCGAAGTTATCCGCAACTTCGCCTGAGGCGATGTTGTGGTGAGGCGAAGTTATCATTAACTTCGCCTGGACCTTTTTACTTATTAGTTATTAGACGAACTTAAAGATGAAGCGAAGTTGTTCCCAACTTCGCCCCATCTTTAACTTCGCCTATACAGACTTTATCACAACTTCGCTCATGGTAACAAGCGAACTTGTGTTATGCCTTAACGTGTATCTAACTTGGTTCGTTTGTTGCAGATATGGCTGCTGTTGATGGTGCTGGAGGTGCTGGTGGCGATGACGGGGGAGATAACCAGAGACAATTCTTCCCTGGGCATAATATGTATATTACGTTAGACCCAGAAGCGAGTGGTGTGGAGGATTACCGCGAAATCATCACTTTCCTCCTTCGCTCGCGGATATTCCACGCGATCACCACTACTCTGCCGATATCCTTACCCAATATTGAGGATTTTTGGCAGACGGTGGAATACGATTGCCGCGTTGAGTCCTCGGTTATGCGAGCAACCGTCAACAATCAAGAAGTTCAGTTCTCTTCTGAACAAATCCGGGCGGCTTTACGTTTCGGGAATGAGACCAGGGATGACCCGACGGACTTTGTGGCTCCTTTTCGAGATGGAGCGTTTTTACGGATGGGCTATTCTGGCCCGTTGGGCGATACACAAAGAAGGAAGGGTTTCCTACTCGATCAGTGGCGCTTCCTCATGCACGTAATGATTGTCTGCATGTCAGGGAGGAAGGCGGGTACTGACGGGATGGGTGCGACCATGCAGTCGGCGATGACTGCTCTGACTTATAACAAACGTTATAGTTTCAGTCAGATGGTCTTCTATGAGATCGATAGACAAAGACGGGCAGTGGCGCGTGAGAGGTTCATTATGTATCCAAGATTCATCCAGATGATCTTGAACCATGTGGCTCCAAATCTACCTCAGCGCCGCCCGATCAGATACGTGGAGAGTGTGAACAAACGTATCTTCGCTCAGTGCAGGACATCGAGCGCGAGGAGCAAACCTGAGCTCCGTCCCAGGCATACTCCACTCTTTGGGTATTTAATCAACCCGAAGTATGTTCCTGCCAATGGGGACGAGTTCAGATACCCTCGACCACAACAGGCAGGAGCACCTCAACATATACCTGCTGCGCCTGTTGTGTCACCGGAGGAGGAAGTGGACCTTGATGAAGTGTTTGGAGGTCAAGGCTACTTCGATATGGACCGAGTTGATCCTCAACAAGATGTACAGGTCTCGGTAGCACAAGTTTCGAGGGTGGATGTTACTAGAGCAGCTACGACGGTGGCTGACTCAGATTTTGATGATGTAATGGATGAGGCAAGACGTATGATGGTGACTCGAGAAAGAACGTATGGGAAGAGAAAGAGGACGGATGACGACAGTGAGTCAGAAGAAGAAGAAGAAGACATTCATAAGTTGATCAGACGTTCAAGAAGGGACAGGACAGTTGCAGGTATGGGAGCTGGTGAGAGCTCTAGAGTTGTACGTTTCGCTCCGCCCGCACTGTCAGGTATGTCAATTGTCCCTACATCAGTACAGGTTACAAGTTTAAGCGCCGCGGATGTTCCCGTGGTGGCTACATCATCTTCTTTTGGCATCTCATCTATCACTACTTTCCAGCTGACGACTCCGGAGATTGTGTCTTTACCACCTCCAACTCTTACTCCTTCAGAGGTGGTTGCACAATTTGTTGAGTCGACAGTCGTTGCAACTGCAGGGTTGTCGGTCACGATACCACCTGCGGTTACGTCCACAGCTGCTTCTGATGTCCCGGTTTCATCGGAAATCCCTCCTCAGTACACTCACGATTTATCGCATATGAGGTTCGATTTCGATGCAACTCTATCAGACTCGGAAAGAATAGCCGCACTGGAACGGGTCGTGGCAGAGCAGTCAAGGGTGAATCTTATCCAGACCCAGGCTATTCAGCGCCTAGTAGCAGAAAATCAACTACAGTCGTCCCTCCTGGTTGAACATGGAAAAATTATAGATGCTATGAAGGAGTTCTTGGCATCTCAGGGGGAGACGAGCTGTAAAGGCGACGAGCTCAGGACAAAGAAGAAGAATGACAGAGACGATGATCCCAATGCATCGAAAGGTGCAGGTGGTGAGTTGCCAAGAACTACTCAAGCTCTTGGGACTTCCACAGCTCAGGGGGAGTCTGCAAGCGCAGCATGCGGTTCTGGTGGTGATGAGGTGGTGATGGTTGATGACGAGGAGATGGGAGATGATGTGATCGATGCCTTGAAGGAATTAGATGATGATATGATGGATGATGAGTTTATGTGTGAAGATGATGTTCTACCAGTCGAAGAGATTGAAAAGATTGGTGCTGAAATAGTGATTGAAGATGATGTTGAAGAGGGTGAAATAGTTGAGGAGAATGTTGAACACGAGATCCCTGAAGTTGAAAAGTCAGATGTATGTCAAGACACAGCAGGTGATGATACAGAATGGGAGGAGCAGCCTAGATGGAAGGAAGGCTATGCTCATTGGTTTATCAAAATTAAGAAGCCTGCTGTTCCAACCATGTTCAAGAAAAGTTATAATATCAAAGGCTATGCTGAATCAAAGAAAGGAATTATCTGTTGGCTATATGATGAACTGTTAAAAGTGTTCGTGGTGAAAAGATATGATGGGATCCAATACTTTAAGAGGACGTTGAGATCTCTCAATACATTGCCTGAATGTGAGGTGAAGGATTTGGCTAGATTGGGGTTGATTAATAGAAGCGACGACAACATGGCCAGAGTTATTGGGAAGATCGTGTGGAAAGAAAGTATTAAAGAAAAGAAGTTTGAGTTATTAAAGCCACATAAGGGAAAGCTAGTGGAAGATAAGGAAAGAGGAATGAGAGCAGATGGCAAGCCATGGATGGTAATGAAGTACAAACCGATTCGATGCATGAAAGAGGTTCCAATGAAGACTATGCCTCAAGATGTGTTGAAAGATCTTAAATGGTGGTATGTTGATTGCCAGACTGCTGAAGCCGTGATGGAAGACGAAGATGAACAAGAAGTGCTAAGAGTGTATGATCCGATGCATCTTGTTAACTTATCGAAAGCTGATCTGTAGGTGTTAAATGAAAAGAAGATATTTTATATTCCTGCTTGGAAAGACGAAGCGAGGAAATATCAGCGAGTAGTCACGGTATGCGTGAGAGAAAGAGTACATGCATGAAGACCAAGAGATTGAAGATTACAAGACACGTGCTTGAAGATCAAGACATGAAGCTACTACCAAGGGGGAGTCTGTTGGTGCATAATGTCAGTAGTTCATAGTCTAGTGTCTGTAATCGAGTCTGTAATGATTAATTATGTTTTATATGCCTTAAGCGAAGTTACTGACAAGTTCGCTGTTTAGGCGAACTTGTTAGTCAAGCGAAGTTATGGACAACTTCGCCTGAACATGCCAGGCGAAGTTGTCGTGTATTTAAATAGGTTACGGTTTTGTTTGAAAAAAGTTGTTGAAACAGTTGTTAGTTGAACGATAGTTGAACCAGAGAGTTCGGGTCTGTAATAGTGATATCGTATCACGTGTTTTGGTTATAATATAACGTGTTTGTTTATCGTATCGTGTTTGATCTATTCGTGTCTTCTACGCTCGTAACGACCTACGCAGGGATTCCGCACCTACGTAGATCGAGATATCTCGTGTTGATCCGTCCAGGGAACCTACAACACACCGACTCTGTTAACCCAAAGGCCTATTGAATATCTCGGCGGAATCAGGATATCCAACAAGTGGGAACGAAGTAGTGAAAGTATAACAGACACGAAACGTAAATAAATGATCAGTAAGAACGATTTCAAGACAAATATTCACTGCATTTAATATATCATTTAATACAATAGTGAAAGGAATGTCTAGGGTTTCGTGTGTGATGGCGGCGGCGAATGTACGAGAAAACAAAGAGAATATTCTTTTGAATGTTTTTCGTATTCAGTGCGTGCCAGCCTGTATTCCGTCTGGAAATCCGTGTCCTAAAAGGTATCCTAGGACCTCTATTTATAGACCCTGAAATTCCTTCTAGAAGTTCCTAATCATTACATAATGAAATACAAAATAATACAAGTGTTGAGTCCTCGAGCAAGATTGTTGCTCGAGCAAGCTCACTATGCTAGGTATGCTCGATGAGTGTCTTCGAGCATATTTTACTTAGAATATATTCTCTTTCGGAGAATATATTCTCCTCTAGTAAGGTTCCTTCTTCTTGACTTGTCCATGCTTTACTCGGACTAGTCCATCGAGCAAGCTCATTGTTGATGTCTTCAGCTTTACTTATTCAGCAATCTTTAGCATGCTCGGATGTAAATCTTGCTCGGGAACTGAACTGTGCTCGAAGTCCTTGCTTTGATCACGTGACATCTTCTTATTGCATCCATGCTTGTCCCCATGTGCTCGATCATCCTGTGCTCGTAACACTTGGTTAAAACTTGTATGATCAAGCTGTTTGCTCGATTGACAATCCATGCTCGATAGAAGAATACTCTTGCTCGTTGAAGTGTAGCTTGCTCGAAGCCTTAACACTTAGAAGAATCAACCATTTAAGATTCAGAAGACCTTGCTCGAAGTAGTAAAACCATGCTCGATCGTCTAAGCTTGCTCGAAGTCCATACTTAGCCATTTTCGGAGGAGGTTGAGAAGATTCCAATCTTCCTTATCAAAAATCCGACTCAACAGCGGAAGCGTGAATAATGGTTGTTATTAACGGTGGAGCTCGGATCTAAGCTAGGATCGAATCGTATACACTCTTGAAAGGTGTTTTGGACGGATGAGTGGTGTTTGGGATAGAGCCTGAATCGATTACAATGAACAATAGACTGGATGAACAAATATATGTAATCGAAACACAAATAAAGAAGTGGTAATATGATTTCATTAGTCAAAAGATTGTCATACAAAGCACTCATACATATACACATACATACAGTAAAGATCAGCCACCTCCAGGAGAGCTCATCCTGGAGGCGACGGCTCTCTCTAAGAGATAAAACCCTAGATCTCACACAATACACAATACACTCATGCTAGACAAATTAACAAATACATCTATTTATACTAGTCTAGCATGACTTGGTCTTTAAGCCATCTACCCTTGGTTGAGAACAAAAATATTAATTATTTTTCACCCATAATAATAATAATTCAATGCGTCGGTCTAAAATATAAGTCCCAACAATCTCCCCCTTAGATCGATGCCATCGAATTTCTTCCATGATCACCTCAAAAACTCTTTGTCTTTCATTGAAATTCTCCCCCTCACGTTAAGCTTCTCCCGTTGTTCATTTTAGATCATTTCTCCTATATCACATTCGGATACATTTGTATGGGCATATGAACGAGGCTTTGAACTTCAAAGATCAACTTCAAGTAACAAGGTCATCACAAAAAAAAATAAACTCAATGTGATCATCAAATAATCTTCCATTCTTCAAATCTATTTCTTCCCTTGTAAATCGTCTTCAAACCATTCCCTGAATCAAGATAGCATTCAAGTCAACCATAACCCGTTCTTGATTGTCAAGTGAATGTTTTCATAGGAGGTTAAACTCTACTGATCATCCGTTCACCATGTTACTAGTGATGATTCTATCTTCTCAACCGTACTAGGAAATCTGAAAACTCACAGACATTGAAACATCTCTAAAGAATCTTGGATTATCGATCTTGATCAACTTTTCCTTAACTTGAGTCTTTTCACTTGATTTGAAGCAAGCAATTTGCAATGAAATTCAAGAATTTTTACTCCCCCAATTTTGTTGCAATTGTCTTTGAAAATTGTGTCTTCAAATCAAGTATGTGTGAAACAACCTAGACCATCCTTATCAAGATTGTTGATTCTATAATAAATAAAGATAAACAAAACATTATGTTGGTTGACACTCATAAGTGATTAAATCCTCAAGCTTGGTCAACACTTGTTCTTGTAAAGCTCTTTGATGAAGTTTGTGAAAAATTGATAAGGCTTTGATTTCCTTTTGCTTGTTGATGATTGGATAAAATTTACCAAAATACCCCTGGTATATATCTTCCGTAAAGGTCAGCTTGGTCAAACAGTCAACGACACCAAAAATCTCAACTGTAATTCATTTACGAGCATGGATTCAGTCCACGAGCACACATAAGTCAAAGTCCCTTCACGAGCATACACAGTTTTTACTCAAACATGCTTGAAAACACTTGTGTTTTTTTTTTCATTGAGCATGCTGGGGAGCTTGCTCGAGGGCTTGCTCGAAAACACTTGTGTTTTTCTTTCATCGAGCATGCTGGAGAGCTTGCTCGAGGGCTTGCTCGAAACCTTGCTCGAAGCCTTGCTCGAGAAAACACTTGTATTTTTCTGTCGTTACTCGAGCATGCTTTTGTCTTTACTTGAGCATGCTCGAGACCTTGCTCGAAAATAGTTAGTCTTTTTCTGTCTTTTCTTGATCATGCTCAAAAGCAAAAGTGTGCTCGAAAACACCTGTAATTTATTTTTCTCTTTTCATGGGCATGCTCAGGAGCCAAAGTGTGCTCGAATAAGGTTTGCTCAAGTAGAACAAAGTGTGCTCAACACCAAAAGATAGATTGTTGAGATAAACAAGGATGTGCTCGGGATTCATGTGCTCGAATCCAAACTTGATGTGCTCGACTTTGCATGCTCGAGCAATCGATAAGCTATCTTTTGAGTAAACATATCGATGCTCGAACAACATAATCATTCCGTTATGCTCGAAAGACTTCATGAAAGTTCAGGACTTGTCCATTGTGCTCGAGCAATAGATAAGATACCTTTAGGCTAAACATATCGACGCTCGAACAGCAGAAACATTTCCTTGTGCTCGTAATACTTCATGACAGTTCAGGACTTGTCCACTGTGCTCGAGCAATAGATAAGATACCTTTCGGGTAAACATATCGACGCTCGAACAGCAGAAACATTTCCTTGTGCTCGTAATACTTCATGACAGTCTTGTCCATTATGCTCGAGCAATAGATAAGATACCTTTCGGGTACACATATCGATGCTCGAATAACAGACCTTTCTTCTGCATCATCAATCAATGATTTTCCAATACAGAACCTGCTTGAATATTCCCTCTGCATTTTCCATCTGCTGCTACGTGATGTGTGTCTAATAACCCTATAATAATGACCCTCACAACTAAGCTTTAATATTAAAACAAAAATCCTAAAACCACACACAACCGGCAAGTGTACCGATCGCAAGTAGTATAGACTTAGGAAGTCCGAGTATCGAACACGTGAACACGTTAGAACGCTAAAGATCACTAACCCTAGACAAGACCTACCTTAAAATAATATTATATTGATTTTTGATTTTTTGATTTTTAAATACTTAACTGAACTAACTGGACTAACTAACAAAACTTACCAAAAATAGAAAACTTAACGTAAAACTAACTGTGTTAACTTAGGATGGAGAAAAACGTCTACCTAGGTCTGAATCAAATTGTAGGTCTAACAAGCTAATGGATTGAATGATATATAGACACCGGTCCCTAAAGATGACACGACTAAGGATCGCTCGGGCTCACTGGATTACCTCTCGGTCTCACACAACAAACCCTAACTACTCAAAATCGGCTAAAACGACCTAACCGGGAAACAATTACTAACGTGTTCTAATGCTAGATCACCTCTCGATCTCACCAAAACTCGACCCTAATGGCAATGAATACTACACAACCAAGGATAGAGGAACAATTCAACTTAAACTAAAATAGATCAACTAGTCACTCAAACACCTAAACCTGACAAGAAACGAACTCGCTCTCGCGCAATTCTTATTCTAGCATGCAAAGGCAATGAGACAACCCTAACTTCCTATCACCTCTCGGTCTCAAGAAAGGTGTTTAGCCGCTGTACTTAATCCAAATAATCACGCAACAAAACCCTACGGTGGTACCTACCGCAAACAAACCCTAAACACAAAGTCTAGAATCAAACAATGCACCGATCAATCAATACAAAACTAATCAATCAACACACGAGGTTTATGGAATGAATCACTAAAATTTCCAGCCCTTAAACACAACCTATTTCATGTCTAAATCAAACTTTACAATAACAATTCAAGTCTATCAATCAAACAATCCATAAAACCTATCAAAACCTAACAAGAATCATCATTCCTAGGTAGAACTAACAAGATTAGCCGAGCATAATTTTTGGACAGCAGTAAACTCTCAATAAAAACACTATAAAACTCATACCAATCATCTTAACAATTGTCCAATAATCAATCCTAATCATAAACAGTTCAATCTCTCAAGTAATTGCAAAACAATTCAACAATTAAGCAAGAAACTAAAAGGGTATGAACAATGAAAAAGATGTAAGGATATTGGGTGTTCCGGGGCTGCTATCGGCTGTAAAAAACAGTGGTGAATGATCCCGAGGCTTGATTCTTGCTTGTTCTTCCTTCCCTAGCCGTCACACGATCAAAACCCTAGCACACAAAAGCTTTTTCTTTCTTTTTTCTTGCTGGAAATTCCGATCAGTAGCTGTTGTGCTGCTGTTGGCTGCTGTTGTGCTGCTGTTGTTGTGCTGTTATTGATTCCGATCAGCAGCTATTTTTGCTCATTAGGGTTTTATTTTTTTTATATAATATAATATAATATGGTCTTGGGCCTCCATGATGCATACGGGTCGGGCCTTGAGCCTTGTCTTGAACTTGTATGCGTAAAAGGCTCGTAGAATGCTCGAAAAGTCTCAGTTTTCTTCTTTCTTTCACCCAAAACCTACAAGATTAATAAATGTATGTAAAACCTATCTAAAACGAGTAAAAACACATAAAATATAATATATTACGTAGATAAAAGGTGCGGAAAATACGTGTGTTTTACAACACATCAGTGTGGCGAGCGTCCCGAGCCTGAAGTTCTGATGATCCGTTTCCCCAACAATCGACGTATAGTAGAAGTGCTGTTCAATCAAATTATTAAGCTTTATACTCCAAATACCCGATTAAGGTAAGCTTAGACCCTAGTCGAGGGTATAGTTTAAATATATTTTAGCTTTTCACAAATAGATGTTATAGTCAAAATAATGTTTCTTCATAACTAAGAAACGTAAGTTTTACATAAGTTATGGACAAATTGACGTTTTCTCTTCGAGAAGAAACGTAAAAAAAATATTTTTATATAGACGTTTCTTAAATAGTAAGGAAATATAGCATATAATTGGTAAATAGACATGACAACTACGATAGCGTTTGGTATAAAGGAATGAGAGATGGAATGAAATGGTTCATTCCAAAGAAATAGAAAAAAACCATGTTTGGTTGTCATGTGGTAATGAAATAAACCATTCCACAAGAAATGAAATTCCTTCCAAACATAGGATTTTCATTCTTTAAGGTATAGATGTTTTTTTTTTTAATTTATTCAGAGAATGGAATCTATAACAATAATAATTATCATAATATATTATGATTTATTTTTATATTATAATTATTATTACATTATCAAGGCTATTATATTATTATTATTAATTTTATTATATTATCATTATTTTTGTATATTATAATATAACAATTATTAAATTAGACTTATTATCGTATATATTAACAATATTATTATTATTTGGTGACTCGACGCTTCATAACACGCATGCGTGGTCCAACATTTTTATAATTGCTTTTATCCGTTTAATGGTCTCATTAAAGCGCGCAGGTCTTAAAAATGAGTTAATATGAATATTCATATTATTAATACTTACATTAACATTTTTTATTATATATTATTATTACCAATAGTAATAATAATATTAATAGTAGCAGCAGCAGTAGTAGAAGTAGTAATAATAATAATAATAATAAAAAATAATAATAATAACAATAATTAAAAGATGATTATTCCATTCTTACGTACATGGTAACCAAACACGACAATGAATGGTAATGATTTATTCCATTTCTTTGTCCATTCCATTCCCACGTCCATTCCATTCCCTCATCCATTTCATTAAGGCATACCAAACAGACCCTACAAGTCTAAGGTAGCGTATGATATACAGCAATGACAGGGGGAATGGAATGATTCATTACGTGGAAATGAAAAAAGTGATGTTTGGTTGCTCAATGGAATGGAATCATCCATTACACATGGAATCACATTCCATCAAAAACATTTCTTCCCACCCCACTTTTTTTTCCATTCCATTCCTTAATCACCCTACTTTCTCAACAACACCACCACCACCACCAACACCGCCGCCACCACTTTCGCTGCCACCATCGCCACCACTACCACCTTACAACCAATGTTACCACCGCCACCATCATTGCGGTAACCACCGCAACCATTGTCTTCGCCTCCGCTTGGCCATCACCGCTATCATCACTGTCGCTGCCTGACCACCACCATCGTTGCCGCCACCCTACCATCGCTATCACCATCAATGCTACCATCGCTTGACCCTCGCTACCCCTACCACCACTGCCGCCACCACAATCATTGCCCCTGCCGCCTGATCGCCGCAACCACCACCACCGTCGCCACCCCACTGCCATTTTCATCACCGGAGCTAACACAACCATCGTCGCCAATGTAGTTTTTTTTTTATTTTAGTAAAAAAACATTATTTTGAGATAGAAATGTTTTTATTATTTCTATTTTATTCTTACAATTTTTTTGGATACCAAACAAAATAAAGCAATAATTCATTTCATTCCTATGGGTTAACCATATAAGACAAAAAAATGATAACGATCTATTTCATTCCTTATCCATTCCATTCATTCTTCCATTCTATTCCTTCTTCATTAAACTAAGCATACCCTAAATAGTTTATTTAAAACAAATACTTTGTCAAGGTTTAAACCCAATTAATAATGTCATGAACCATGGTAAAAAGTTAAAGGCCCAATTAATGATGCCATAAACCAAGTTGGCTTCCTATATCCTTGGACTACTTATTGCATTATAAAACCAGATGATCATCGCGCTCATCTCCATCTTCCATTTCCTCACTAACTCAACCCTCACACCGTCGTCTTATTCGTCATGTCGTTACTTCAAACCCGACTCAAATTCATCCTCCAAAACCGACCGGAGCGGTGGCATTACGCCATATTCTGGCAAGCCACCGAAGACTCGGACGGCCGTCATGTTCTTTTGTGGGCGGACGCTTATATCCTTGACACAAATACTAACTCCATGTTTGAATGTGAAGATATTTCCGACATCCATTGGTTGGCTATGTCTTCGGCTGTGTCGTCTTTCCCAGTCGGACAAGATGTTGTTGGCCAGAGTTACAGTTCGGGATCTTGCCTGTGGTTGGATGGGGAGATGGAGTTAAGGAATTACAATACTAAAAGAACTGAAGAAGTTAGAGTTCATGGAATCAAATCCTTGGTTTGCATTCCAACTTCTAATGGTGTTGTTGAATTGGGTTCTTGTGATTCTGCAAAACAAGACAGTGGTCTTGTCTGCTTAACGAAATCAGTTTTCGACCATGATAGCCTTTTGGATATTAACCGCTGTAATCAAGAAACTGAAGGACGGGATGAAGTGATGTGCACGAAGAAGATGAAGATGTCATCATCTAATTTGGATAAAAGTTTCGTAAGGTATATTTTTTTGTGTTAGATCAAACACACAACCAATTGTTAACATAATATTTTACGCTACTTAATTTGCAGTAGTGTAATGCTATATCAAACACACAACCAATTGTCATCATCTATAGTAATTATTTTACGCTACTTAATTTGCAGTAGTGTAATTCTATAACAAAAAGAAATAACGATTATTACTCCAAATCAAAACTGTAACGTAATAATAACTACTCTACCTTTACATTTCTTAAGTTAAGATTTATTTGTATTGGACTTCACCTCTATATGTTATATACATACTCTTTAAAAAATAAATTAGAAAGAACACATAACTAAAGCATTTCTTCTTATTAGGGTGTGCGATGTTTTCCCGCCGTCACCGCTGTCTACCTCCTCACCTAAGCTCTTCGGTTCCCTTCCTCAATCTGCCACCTGGCCCTTTCGTCATTGTTCCCGCAACGACACGGCCCCCGCCCTTATGAAAGATTATATACATTATATCATAACTAATATATTCTCTCTACTATGTATGTGTGTGGGACGGCTAGGCATGCAAAAGAAAGTTTTTTAGAGGAGCACACAAAATAAAATAAGTCATTCAATTATTAAACTTAAAAAAAATTAAAATAGTAGAAATGGTTTCCTCTACTACGTACCATCATGTTGAATTTCTTCAATACGACGGAAAATGAATATCTTATGAATGGCTTTGCCTGTGCCGGCCCAGGTTTTGGAGCCAGAGGAAAATGTAATCTTTATTAATCTTTTCAAAAATTAGAAAAGAAAGTGTGAAGAAATTTCGATTAACATAGAAGTTGCACAAGTATAAGTCACGTGTACATAATGTGTATATATAGACCATTTAAACTTAAATATATAGAAACAAATTAGTTTATATGTGAATGTAGCATATGCATGTGTGTTTAAGAATAATAAAATTTAAAAGTTTTATGCCATTAACCAAAAAATTAAACGATTTAAATATGTTATTTTTGTTATATATCTGGCTAACATATCTCCTTAAATCATTTGAAACAAATAGCTCACCGCCATCAGTCACCAACGTTACATCCATGCCAAAGGGGAGGCAAAGACGAGCTAAGGGGATGGGAAGAAGAGCAAAGGGTGTTGTTTCCCAGGAAACCATGGCGACGGGTTCCCATCAGGAGGCTGAGCGGCAGCGACGAGAGAAGTTAAACCACCGGTTTTATGCCCTCCGAAGCGTGGTTCCATATGTTTCAAAAATGAACAAAGCTTCTCTACTAGCTGATGCAGTTACCTACATCAACGAGCTTAAATCCAAGATCCAAACATTAGAAAAGATGACGGGACCAGAATCAATGCCAGTAAGATCAAGAAACAATAATCAATTAATGAACCATGTTCATAATTCACGAAGTGCCACCGTTCACTCGATGGCTAACCGGGCTGAAGTCGAGGTGACGTTATTAGGATCAGAAGCCATGATTAGGGTTCAATCCACGGATGTTAACTATCCTGCAGCAAAGTTGATGGATGCACTTAGAACCCTTGATTTACGAGTTCAATATGCGAGTGTTTCAAGTGTTAAGGATTTGATACTGCAAGATGTTATAGTGAAGATTCCTAATGGATTCACATGTGAAGAAGACACTTTGAAACTTGCTGTTCTTAAGAACTTGTAGTTACGTTAGTTAGTAATGATCATATGTTAATTAGTCCCATAATTTCTTCTCTGTGTCACTCCTAGTTGTACTGATATTGTTAAATATTCTACGGCCTGTCCAATAGGCATGACTTAAAACAATTCGGCCCACACAAACATATATGACATTGTTTTAAGGCCCAATTAAAAGCAAATACATTGTTCTTCGCCCATAAAGCCATAACAAAACACAATAAATAGTAACACCTAAAGAATTCAAATGAATTATTTTTAAAGATGAAGCCACTATCTTAACCTTAATCTTAAATATAACAGAAAAGAATTCAAATGAATAGTAATAAACAAGTCACTTTTTAATCTTAAATATAGTAACAGAATTCAAATGAATAGTAACAAACATAGTAACATAATTCAAATGAATTATAGTAGCAGAACTCAAATGAATAGTAATAAACACATTGTTAGATTCCATGTTACATACGTACGGAAAAAGTATAAAACTTTATATATATATATATATATATATATATATATATAGGTTAAGTATAAAATAAAAACCCACTTGAGTTGTGAAAACTCTAAAAACTCATTCTCAACTACATGTTTTTAATTAATGTTTAAATCTTGTGGTACACAATTAAAGTGAATAAAAAATGTAAATATAAATATAACTTTTTCCCTCTCCTAAAAACATATATAAAAATTAGTAAAAAATGTTAAAAAATAGCAAAACATTTTTTTTTTATGTTTCGATCTTTTGTATTAAATGTTACAACATATATTACATGTAACAAAAAAAAACGATGTTACATAGGGTTTTCGCGGGTTTTCACAACTCAATTGGGTTTTCATTTTAACCTTAACCTTTATATATATGTGTGTGTGTGTTTGTGTGTGTGCGCGCGTGCAGGCATGCGTGTGTGTTATATACATTTTAAGAAATTGTAAACGTCAAATGATTATTATTATTATTATTATTATTATTATTATTATTATAAGGTATCGCATTGTTGTTTAAATTAAAACAATCCAAAATACAAAGACAAATAGAGAAAAATAACCATTTAAAGCATAATTCTAACTTATGCCTTATATTTTTAGACTATGAAGCGTAAACATGTAAATGTTGTAACACAATTTGTGTGCTATAAAAACTATATTTATTGAAATTATAAAACATTTAAGTACACAAGATAAAAAATGCTAAAAATATCAATATAAGTATATAACAATGAAATATAATTATAACTTTTATTAAATCGCGCGTTTAATAAAGCAACAATCTAATCCAAACCTCGTGACTTAAACCACCATTTCAATCCAAACATCCAATCCAAACGTTCATAAATAATTTTCCAAAATCCAAACAAATAAAATAACAAAGTCTCAAAATTTAAAAAAATAACAATGAAAACAATTACTTGTCTTTATTATTCATAACAATTTATTTTGAAACTTTCTTCAACTTAGGAGTTAATGTTTAAAATTAATGTTCAAATTAATATGTGGAAATCACATAAATGGAAAATTGATGAGTTGGAAGCCTATGTGGACATGATAGTTGAATGCCATATGGAAATCTTGTATTGCTTTAATAGTATATTTAATAGTATAGTAAGATTCATATGGAAACCAGTTTAAAACTCAAAATCGGCTTGGGTTAAAACCGGTTCGGTTTGGTCAACAAAAATCAAAACCGGTTTATGATCGGTTTCGGTTCTGGTTGAAACCGGTTTCTTACAATGTTACAATTGGTTTAGGTTCTGGTTTTGACCGGTTTTTGCCCTGTTTTGGCCGGGTTCGGTTCGGTTAACCGGTTTTGGTGGAGAAAATTACAAACCGGTTCCGAACCTACGGTTTCAATTGGTTCCAAACCGGTTTCTACATAATCAGTTTCAAACCGGTTCGGTTTCGGTTTAGTTTTCGGATCGGTTCGCTTAACCGGTTTATTTACCCACCTCTAATCTTATTGTTAAATATAATAACATAATTCAAACGAATAGTAACAAACATAGTAACAGAATTCAAATGAATTATAGTAACAGAATTCAAATTAATACTAATAAACATAGTAACAAAATTCAAATGAATTAATTTTAAAGATGAAGCCAGTATCTTAATCTTAAATATATTAACAGAATTCAAATGAATAGTAACAAACAAGTCACTATCTTAATCTTAAATATATATAAACCAAAATTTTAAAAACTCTTTGATTTCCTCCTATATCCTCTCAAGCTATCAGATTGTTTTATTTGTAAATGGAGACTTCTCATGCATTTGACCCGAATTCACGGGTTTGGGTCTCACTAAACCTAGATAACCCTTAAACGGGTATAACATCTCATTATATTAAAAACTAATCTCACCCAATATTTGATATAAAAATCATATAAAATAGTAATATACTAAAAAATTAATATCCAACTTAAAAAAAAGATATTATTTATAATTAAGAAAAAATTATATAGTAAAAAAAAATAAGCGGTCACATAACTTTAAACGGGCTATAGCATCTCATTATTTGTGAAACTCTTTATCATCAAAATCTAAGTATATTATTAAGTTCTCTATAATAAATAAAATTAATTTTAAAAAATATATATAAATATTATTAAAAAATAAAAACAACCATAGAAATATATAATTAAGTAACTGAAATTTGAAACGAAAAAGAAATATTACAAATCTCAAAAGTCAAAGCACAATTACCAGGAGAGTAGAAGGTGCCTGCATTCACCAAGTCAATAGCTAGCGGCCTTCTAGTATGGCTGTAGGAGACAGTTCATGCGAGGTGGTGTTTTGCTTGGTGGTCCCCACTTCAAAATATCGTGCCCCCTCTTTGCCTTGTGCTATGCTTATTTTGGGTTAAAAATAACGAAATAAGAGCATTCCCAACCCATCCCCCATAATTATGTGAGGGGATTGGTAAATTATATGGTAGAGTTTTGAATTGTTGTGAGTGTAAATTATAGGGTGGAGAGAGAAATGTAGTGATTTTTTGTAAATTTGGGGAAACATTTAGGGAACATTGTTTGCCTCTATTTATTTTTTAATATTTGTTGAATTGGTTGTGAGTAGAGGAGAGAGAAAACTGTAATAATAAAGATATAAAAATTATTATTTAATTAAACAGGAAAGAAAAATGTAGTGTTTTGTAGTGTAATTATAGGGATAAGGATGGGGGATGGACTGTGAATGCTCTAAGATAGGCTAAGTACCCCTTCTTACTTGTTATAAATTTCATGTTGTTTAAATAATAATATAAAAGACTTAATTGTAGTTTTGATTCACTATGTCACTCCCCAATATAAGAAGGAAAAGCTGAGGCACAAACAAATTACTCATAGCACAAAGACACTAACAATAATAATAATGTCAATAAGTATTTAATTTATTTCGTTCAATCCAATACATCAGTTCAAACAACCAAACAAAACAAATATCCGATAAGATAAAATAAAATAAGACAAAACTGTTAATTTATTTAATATCCTAAAGTCCAACATCTGTGTTTCTTCATCCACTAAAAATCATCCAATAAAAGCACCAACAATATACGTAAAAATAATATAGGTTGTCAACAAACATGTTGAGTGAAAAAACCACCAATTTGATATATAATAATACTGAAACAAACAAATCATGTGCGTTAATGTGAGTAATACAATTGATATAACATATAAGTGTTGTTTGGTCATGATTCATCAACCACAATCATTGGCTATTAAGACGGCATAAATAACAAATAGAGATGTCGTTTGGCCATGATTCATAGAATACGATATATGGCTACTATGATGGCGTATTATCATACTTAATGAGATAAACTATGATGCATCTCTCCTAATGCGATAAAATAAACAGATAAATCATATTGCACATAACATCAAATTGCATACAATACCATAAGCAAATAAAGATTCGTGATTTGAGATTTGATATAATTAAACATTTAAGTTGGTATGCATAAAGTCCCCAAAAGGGAAAAGTGAAAATGGGGATAGTGATTAACTCACTTTAATGAATAGGCGAGATAAATAATAAAATAAGAAAAATAAACGAGTCCAGAGCTTTTAATCCGCTGACCGATCCAATCCGAACAGACCTAAAACTTTGAGACAATAAAAAGAAATTAAAAACGTGAACATAGCCGCCGGAATCAGGTCACACGGATGTAAAAACTCAAGATATGAAATATTTAATTTTCAAGCGAACTGGTACTATTCAGAATTCGAACTTCAAATCTAAAGTTGGATTCAGGTTAGTACACTCAAAATGTTATAACAAACATGAAAGTCTTCTGGCTCAAAAGTTAATTTTGACCAGAAGCAGTAGTAATCGATTAAACACAATAATTGACTTTTATAACCCTAAACGGGTCGGGGTCAAATTAACCCATGAAACTCCATCAATAACTGAAATTGAGTGAGGGCTTTTGTTTAATGAACAAAAACACACAAACTCACATCAAACAACTTACCCTAATGATGGTTAGAATGATGAGAAAAATCGAGTCAAAGACTTTTGAAGCACCAATGTCAAAACGAGAATAAGGTCTTGAAGAAGAAACCGAGCTAGCACAAAGACAATACCACGCATGAATTTTTTTTATAGGTGGAGACTAAGTTTTGAATAAGCATTTTAGGGTTTTTATAGTTTAGTTTATATAGTAAAAGTCTAAAACGTTAATTTTAGTCAAATAACTCGATTAAACAATAGAATAAGCCTTTAATGACGAAATCAAATGAAATAAAATACCAAATTCGTTTTTGATAGCAAGGGAATGAATATGGACATGCCTAAGGACCAAGGGAGTTTTCTTATAGCTTAGTTCACGAGATCTGAACAAAAATAGCACGATTTAGCATTAAATGAATATTTTAAACGATTTTGATCAACTGACCAGCATGCTGTTCGTGTCGCGCGACCTACCTAGGGTAGTTCCCCGCTTGGCGTGGCTTGGGGTATTCGTCAACAAGTATCGTTTGTCACTTTTAGTCCCTGTAGTTGCAAAAAAAATGTGGCTTTTAGCAAGTTTAAGTGATCTTAAGGGTTTTTAACGGGTATTTGACTAGTTTGAGTAACATGAAGGTATAAAATGAATTAGACAACTTAAATACAAGATTTTAATAACATGAAAAATTTAAAATGGTACACCAAAAACGCAATTTTCAACCCCGTGATCATTTTTTTATCGTTATGATCCCCTTGGTGGTCATTTTTTTGCAACAGAGTTTACCATTAAATCTCCGTCTATGTGTTTCGTTAAACCGAAGGGTAAATCCGTCTTTTCACACTAAAGCTTAATAAATATAATATAATGATAAAAATATTAACAATTTAGACCGATTAAACCACCTAACAATCTCTCTTTTGTCTCTCAAACACCACCAGTCCACAACATACATCAACCACCACCGCCATTTGATTTTTTCGGCGAGAGGAGGGGAGCGAATCAGATAACATTTAGCTGACACAACAACATATCAGCGCCGCCTACATTGCCAAATATGATATGTGTTCAGAACGAACCGTCGATCCACTCCATTTCATCTTCTCCAGCTTCGTTTCATTGTGAAAACCTCAACCACGCCATTCCGCCGGAGATCCGCGTTCGTCAAACACTTTGTGTGCAAGTTATCCTACACTCTCCCCTTCACATGGGTTTCAACTGAGCAATCAGGGGTTAGGCTTTGTGTTTCTTGATGAGTTTCTTTTTGGGTTTGGTGGCGTGTGAGAGGAATTGAGACTCCAACATTAACGGTGGTGGGTTTTGAGGTGTTGACTAGATGGATAATTGGGATGTAATTGGTGTCCAGAGGTTTTGATGAAACAGTTGAAAAAGGAGAACCTGACTCTGCCTTCTCACCAAACCTACCTCTTTTATTTCGAAACCCTAATTCCCCAAATCTAGTAAATGGGTCAAATTTGGGAGACGGTGGATTAGAAGCTAAGGTTTATATGTGATTTTGGAATGAATTGTGGTGTATATATTTGTATAAACATAATCAAACCTTTATCACTAATCAATTTACTCGAATTGGTTGTTTGTGGGGCGTCCGTCTGTCTGTTTGGTGGGAAAATTGTTTATATTTGTCTGCTTAATAAACGAACCATGCACGGACAATAAAATTTTGTTAGGTAAGCTTAACCGACAAACACATACAAATGCTGCGCTCGTTCAATAGTGTTCGTGAACGTCCGATAACATTTGTTTAATACTGTTGTGTGTGTTGAAATTCCTTAAAAAATGAAGAATATGAAGCTTGTTTCTCGTGAAATACTAGAAATTTGTGGATTTTGAAAACCAAAATATTATTTTGATATGATTATATGTTTGGTTACCACATTAAGTGTTAAGTATTTTTGATTTATCATGTGGTGAAATGTTCAATAGTGTTTATGTTAAGTATTTTGATATGCTGATGTTTGTTTGTCCATCAAAATTCATTAGTGTCCATTGGTATTTGTTTGTCCATTAGTGTTCGTTAGTGTTCAGTTGTCCATTAGTGTCCGTTTACAATATTAGCGAATGGATACAAACGGACACGGATAAGCTCAATTCCTTAATGGACGGACACGAATTTTCGTTCGGTAGGGTGTTCGTGAACCGTCCGTTTGTTTGCCAAAAGCTTAACGACGAACACGGACAAGGTCTCTTCTAATTTGCTAGACCTGGGTTTGAAACCCATGGTGCACGGTTTTGTTATTTTTGGAGGAAAATCGTTTAACATAATAAGGGTCCAAATTGCATTTATTTAAAAATCATATTGTTGCAAATTGCAAGTGTATTTGTGTCTTTTTATATAAAAACTAATGTTGTGACTTGACGGTGGATCCAATTGCAAAAAAAAAATGACCATCACGGGGACTATAATTGTAAAAACAGCCCCATTGTGTTGAAAGCCGCGCTTTGGATTCCACTACAAGGATCAAAACTGCAATTAAGTCAAAAAATAAAAATAAAAATAAAAAACTTATCATACCTCCTAAAAAAATAAAAGAAGTTGCCACATCTTCCCACTGACCACTGTAATTATTTAAAACGCTTTTTCAAAAATGGTTCGAAAACATACATTGTAAAAAAGTAAATTATAAACGTATTAAAAAACTATTATACAAAAATTCAAAAAATATTTCTGGAAGTCAATTTTTTTTTATAAAATGACTAAAAATGTTTTTTTTCAAGTAAACAAAAACGCTTTTTTAAATAAGATAATTTTTGTTATAAAAAAATACTTTCTCTAAACAATTCAAAAAACATTGTTAAAAACAATTTATTTAAAAACGTGAAGTATTATAAATAAGAAATTCAATAAACAAACTTCGTTTTAAAGAAGTAAACTATATAAAATACAAAACACGTTAAATCTAAGTGAGTATTTTTTTTGTGTCATATTTTCTACGTATGGTTTATTATAGTAATAACATTAAACTGAATGAGTCCATTTATAGACTTAAGCAAGCATCTCGCAGCTGAAGTCTTTATTTTGACAAGAAATTCAAGAGTTTGATTTTATCAAAAATGAAGATGAGCCTTGTGTTTACAGAAAGGCTAGTAGGAGTACTATATCATTCCTCATCTTGTATGTGGATGATATACTGATCATTAGAAACAACATTCCTATACTTAAAGAAGTCAACCACTGGTTGGGATCTTGTTTCACAATGAAAGATCTTGGTGAAGCAACTTATATTCTAGGAATCAAGATCTACCGGGATAGATCTAAGCCGTTTCTAGGGCTTAGTCAAAGTACATACATAGACAAGGTAATGACACGCTTCTCGATGGATAACTCCAAGAAAGGAGGTGTTCCCATTGCTAAAGGAACCGTGCTGAACAAATCACAATCTCCTTCAATGGACATTGAAACTAAGAATATGCAAGCAATTCCATATGCTTCAGCTATTGGTTCCATTATGTATGCTATGTTATGCACTAGACCTGACGTCTCGTATGCTTTAAGCATAACTAGTCATTTTCAGTGAAGTCCTGGTGTTACCCATTAGATTGCAGTAAAGAACATTCTATGGTACCTGAAAAGGACCAATGATATGTTCTTAGTGTATGGAGGAGTGGAAGAAGAGCTCACTTGTAACATCCCGAAATTTCTAAAGTAATATTTAATATATTATTTTGTCGGGTGAAATAAACGAGTTAGTGGAACGATAATAGTAATAGCACGGGAATGTTACAACAACCTGAAATCCCACAATGGAAATGGGAACAAATTACCATGGACTTTGTGACACACCTTCCTAAAACCTCCCGAGGACACAATGCTATCTGGGTAATTGTTGACCGATTAACCAAATCCGCACACTTTATTCCCATCCGTAACAACTACACCACCGAAAAACTCGCTCAAATTTACATCGATGAAATTGTATCCCGACACGGAGTACCTCTTTCGATTATTTCAGATCGAGACAGTCACTTTACTTCACATTTCTGGCAAGCAGTACAAGAAGCTTTGGGAACCCGAATCGACCTAAGTATGGCTTACCATCCCCAAACCGATGGTCAATCCGAACGAACCATCCAAACCTTAGAAGATTTACTTCGTGCTTGTGTACTGGACTTCAAAGGGAATTGGGATCAACACCTCCCGCTCATTGAATTCTCTTACAATAACAGTTATCACAGTAGTATACAAGCAGCACCTTATGAAGCTCTATACGGACGAAAATGTAGATCACCACTATGTTGGACGGAAGTGGGTGATACCCAAATTTCAAGGTCAGATTTAATTCAGGAAACCATCGATAAGATTCACCAGATTAAGCAAAAATTGAAAGCTGCCCGCGACCGACAAAAGAGTTATGCCGATGTTCGCAGAAAACCGTTATCCTTTGAAATAGGTGATAAGGTGTTCTTAAAAGTATCACCATGGAAGGGTGTTATAAGATTTGGAAAGACAGGTAAAGTAGCCCCGAGATACATCGGACATTTTGAAATTATTGCAAAAATTGGTCTCGTAGCTTACCGATTAAAACTACCCTTAGAACTGAGCACTATTCATGACGTGTTTCATGTATCGAATCTGAAAAAGTGTTTGACTGATGAAACTACAATAGTACCACTGGAAGATGTTCAGATCAACGAAAAACTCAACTTCGTGGAGGAACCGGTAGAAATTGTGGACGGGAAAACCAAACAGTTACGACACAACAAAATTTCATTGGTAAAAGTTCGGTGGAATTCAAAACAAGGACCCGAATATACTTGGGATCGAAAGGATGAATTCCGAAAGAAATACCCACACCTGTTCTCTAGAAAACCGATGACACATTATATTTCGAGGATGAAATTTCTTAACGGGGGTGAATGTGACATTCGCGACAAAACGAGGTATACTGTACTCACAACGTAACAAGTAAACGATAAATCAGTTAATTCGTAGTGCTTAAACGAGTAACCGACCGATACTAATTATAACCCATATACATACTGAGGGGTCATATACGAGTTATATATATGTTATAGAGGCTAACATATTGATATTTAGGCCCCAGTACGTTTAAAACTCTTTAAACGAAAAAGGTTTCGTTTATCGATACACTATAAGCTTAAACGCAATCGTTAATATCAAAACGAGCATTGTAGCATCCGTTAAGCCGAAAAAGATTTATAAAACACTTATATGACATGTTCTAAGCAATCCGTGAAAATATTTTGGATTTTTACAACGAGTCAGTACGTTTTTCTTATTTTACAAAACTAGGCTGAAAAACACTCGTTTTCGCGCTGGTTTTCGCACTCGAACTAGTTTTCTTGCGAAAAACTGAACCCGAACTAAATTTTGGACCGAATTTTACGCGTGGCACGAAAACCGAGGCACCATTGGGCCAAAAAGAGGCCCAATGGGCCCTTAGAAGCTTGCGGCCGCTAGAAGGGGAAATGGGCCCCCTTTGTATAACTTGTTATATAAGCTAGAAATTAAAGTTATAAACTATACCAAACACATCCTAGAACCCTCTTACCTGTGTTCTTCAAGTTCCAGCCAAGGTTTGAGGTAAATCATTCAATTTTCATTGATTTCATTCTTGATTAACATAGTTTAACCATGAAAAATTAATCCTTGATTAGTTTTAAACATGTTTAACCATCCAAAAATCATAAAAATCAAGTAAAATCATGTTTTGCTGTTAAACATGTTTACAAACCAGGAACATATACTTTTTTGGTCAAAAACGTGGATTAGAACATGAATACAACGTTTTTACGGTTAGAAAGTTCGGTTTGAACCCAAAACCGAAACCCTAATTATCAAGGCTGTCACATGGATGATTTATGCTTGGTTTGATGTTATATGATATGTAGTTACATTGAGTTTGCAACCCGAGACCCGGAGAGTCGTTTAAGCTAGCAAAACTCATCGAAAACCGACAAGGTAAACCCGTAACACTCGTTTAGGGGCTGTTTAGTATTAGGTTGTGACGTGCTTCTTATTAGCTTGTGAAAATTTGCAGGGACATTAGGGATCATATAAATGAGTCCCTGTTCAAATTTGGTAATTTTTCGATAAACGGAGAATATTTGGTGAATTTATTTCCGTTTATGAGCGTTTATTTGGGAAAAATAGCTAAACATATTGAAAAATTATGAAACTTGATTTTGGAGTTTAATATGTGATTTTAAGATCACTGGTAAATTTTGGGGATCATTGGAAATGCCTAAGTATGGTTTGTGCAATTATGGTTTAACCGAATTTTAACAGCCGAAAAACGTACAAAAAGGCATTTTTTCAAAAGAGTTAGGTTCTGTAGATTTTTCAGGGGCTATTTAATAACATTGAGGCCATTTGTTAAAATTATCGGATTTTTTGGAGGTCGTTTGATATAAACAGGCCATTTATTACACGATTTTAACCTATTAAATGAATTTTTATAAATAAATAATTAATCATAAAATTTCTGAAAATATTTTTATAAAATTCTCCATGTCTTAATGTATTTTTACAAAAATTTACATAATTTATATATAAGTACATATTTTGTTATGATTAATCAAAGATTTAGATTATAATTGTTTTAACGAAACCGGCAGTTTTGTGTTTAACGGACTGACTGGTATGTCAAAATGTCAAAAGTGGTCAAATATCATATTTTTGAATGATATTGATAAAAACGAACTTTTTCTGAGAATTCCGGACAATTCGGGTGGATTGTGCGCGTTTTGTATAATCAAACCCGTGTGAAAACGGAAACGAACCCTGCGATCAAACCAGATACCGAAACCTTAAAATTCTTTAATAAATCAAATCATTTTATCAATCAATATATTTACTTAAGTTTATGTGATCTTACCTAATCCCAAAACGTATAAACAACCAACTTGGCTAGGCTCGGGAAACGGTGAAACTGAGCCAAATCCAGTTTTAAACATTTCATAGTATACAACGTCACAATCTAAGACTATGGTCATGTTCTGGGCCTAACAGCTATACCCAGACTATCTATACAGCCCGACTTAGCTTGAACACTGTACTAGTATTAACGATACGATACCGTTTATAGGAATCAGGCTATAAGCGAGGCACCTGACTTATTGCTACATAATTTTCGTGCGAACTACGATAAGGTGAGTTTCACGACCCCCACTTTCTAAACTGTTTTACGAACTTTTGGGGTGAAAAGCATGTTTACATATACTTATATACTTGGAAACGTGTGATGATGTGGATTATCTAAGTACTAACACTTGACAAGTCCCCACAAACACAAGTGATTAACTTCGTGCCGGTGACGTGTGGATAGTACTATCGGTTTGACAAACCCAACTGACAGAGCCGGAGGGGTATGCCGGAACATATGTAAACCCAGTTGCACATTGTCATTATATTTTTACATACTACTATGTGGTGTTAGACATAGTACATACTTGGGGCAAAGTGGCTGTTAAATGCCAACGGGAGTGCATGGGCAGTGGAGGCCATGCGTTATAGCTCGTTTCGGTTTCACTTGTGGCTTAGTATAATACATCATACACATACATATACACATACACATACAAACTGTAAACTTTATGAACTCGTGTACTGATTTCATTGATACTCGTGAAACTTGAAACTCACCAACTAGACGTAGTTGACCCGTTTTAACATGCTTTTCAGGTAAAGCGAAAGTGGAATGAATTACGTACATGCTTGGTGTTAGAAGGAGAGTTGAATAGCTGTGAATAGACGCAGACATATAATATTAAATAAAAATCTCGTAAACCGGTTATGTGATTCTCATCTAGTTTGTAAACATAGTACCAACCCATGTAATATGATGTAAATTAGTTGTTGAATTTCTTTATAAACAATGTTGTTGATACCAGTGTTATCTGTTACATTCCCGTATTACGCTTCCGCAACTACCTAGTCGGGGTGTGACATCTTCATCTTCTATCACCGCTTCAGCAGTTTGACAATCAACATATCACCACACTTGAGATCCTTCAACACATCTCGAGGCAGAATCACCCAACACACTATCATCCAGACTCTCAACTACCTGTAAGCCACTGTTAATCTCAATTTGTTCGCCAATCTTTTTAATCTCACTGAAAGATAACGCATCTTCAACCAAGTCGTCTTCATCATCCACAACAATTATCTCACTATCTGCACTGCCAGACCGGAACAGAAGACTCCCCCTGAGATGCGGAAGCCCCAAGAGATTGTGAAGTTCTTGGCAGCTCATTACCTGCACCATCCGATGCATTGGGATCATTGTCTCTGTCCTCCCCCTTTTTCTTTTGTTCCATAGATTGCTCGGCAACAGCACGTTCCAGAACCACAATCCGCTCGGAATCCATCAGAGAAGTAACAAACTCAAACTGAGATTAAATTTGCCGAGGGTTTTAAGAGTAAAGTTTGACCTATTTTGACCAATAACTTGTTTATAAACCCTTTGGAAAACCCAAGAAGTTAAGTCAACTTCGCTGGTTTAGACAACTTCGCCATAGCGAAGTTAATTTTAGAATCATTTTGAAAAAGATCAAAAACGAGTAACCAAGAATTTAAAGAGGAAAAACCATAAGACAAACCACATAACAAAAGTTAAATAAAAGGACGGGATCAAATTTCAGTCTCGCAGAAACCCAACATGTTTTAGAAAAGATCCGAACAGGAATCATACTAATTAAGAGGCTGTCCCACAGATCCATGTTCGGCGGTATTATGACATAGAGAAACAGGTTGTAGGCAGGTATAACACTTAGTATGGTTTTCATCGCTTCCGTGATACGGATTAGGTTCAATTAAGCTCAAAATTTTGATGGACATCACATGAGAGATTGTGATGCCTCCTATCTATTCTCAAAGCTTATTTGGCTTTCCCCAAGTCCCCCCGAGTTGACTTCGACCCGTAGTGTCTGATTAATTAATGAGCACACGTCGAACTTCTGAGTCGTCTTCCCGATCTTTCTTATACTTAGAAATTATTCGTTCTTGCCTTTTTCTTGATATTTGTAACGAGACTAGCTCCAAAGGCTCAACTATAATAACTATAGATATATTTTTTTTAAGATAATAATATAACTGCAAGTCCCGAATCTGGATTACTGCAGATTACATAACACTATCTTCGCGGGAATCAGAACACTCACGGGCTCGTGTATGACTGGGTAATCACTTTTCTGCCTATCATTCGGAAAGATGTATATGGAGACATGCACAACTCAGAATGATTCTCCAAATTAAATCGAGAAGATTTAGTTTGTATCACTTCAATTTTTACGCACCATAGAAAGCTACCATAACATACAATGGCTGTTCTAGAGTCTTTTAGGCCTAATTACTTCACAATTTAAGCACACAAAATCAGTTTATCTATCACTTTCCAAGGTTGGATCAATTTTCATTTAACACCAATAAAGAAACTTCTTACGAAGTTATAGACTGAAAAATTATATCATCTCCCTCATTTTTTTTAAGAAAACAAGAAAAACGAGGTTACTCGGGATAGATCATCCCATTTAGCTCAACAAGGTTTTGAAAATGGGACCGGTCAAACGCTTTTGTAAAAAGATCGGCAAAAATATTCATAGAATCAACCTTTTCAAGCACGATTAACTTCTTCTCAGCATAATCCACAGTTTGGCTTTTATCTTCAACCTTTGAGTTACGCGTGAAGCTCTCTTATTCGACAGTTAACATCTGAGTGTCCATCCTTTCTCCCATATCAATGCCTGAAATACTCTTTTCACTTTCACCTGCAACACTCACTCTTCCTCCTTGTTTGACTTTCCAATCACGTAACAATTTCTTGTTACCAGTCATGTGCCGGGAACAGCCACTGTCAACAACCTACATATTGTTTACAACCCTGTTTGACTGTTACTGCACAATTAAAGAGATAGATTAAAATCTGGGGACCCAAGACCTTCTGGTCTTGGGTTGATTAAACCTATTATCCGGCATCCAGTACCTTGGTTGCCCAAAGTCAGTTTGAGGAGAATTTCTATAAGTTCTGAAAGGAAAATTTCTAGATGATTGGATTTGAGGCCATCCAAACCTTCTTGATTTAACTGAATTATAATAGTTGGTTTGGTAATTAACTGGAAAAAAACGAGACTGATTTCTTTGAAATCTTGGATTAGTTCGATGATTGAAAGTTGGTGTGTTCACATTCTTACCAGCATCATAATTATTATTCGTTTTATTCTCAGTTTTGGTAGGCCTCATATTCCTAGATTTTCTCTGTTTCAGAGGACAGTCAGCGACCAGATGTCCTATCCTGTTGCATCTAAAACAACTTCTTTTCGAACTAGTCTGGCTGTATTGAACTTTCGTCTCAGAAGTTGTTGCAGATGTCGAGGTTGCACTACTATCCGTTTGTCTCACATATGGTGGGACGAACGGATTTAGGGAAGATTTCTTCTCATCAAACTTATAGTCTTCCCCTCGTTTTAGTAACACAACTTCCTCTTTTATCTCATCCGATTCGGACGACTTGTCCGAATCTGACGAGACAGAACTAGATACAGAACTTGTGACATTAGAACTTGTCTTACTTGTTTCATTCTCATTAACTTCAGTTTCTTTAGCAGAAACCTTTATTGGGACTGTCTGACTAATTTCAACATTCGCAGAGTGCTGATTACTAGGATTATATGTATAATTGTTGTCGTATGGTGGTGGAACTTCGGAGAATCCAATTCCCCCTTTGATAACCGGGGAACGTTGAACACTTATGATGTGATTTAACATCGCAGAAGAATTTCTAAATTGTTCAATTTTTCTGTTCAGTTCCACCACTTTTACCTGGTAATCAGCTATCTGTTTATCTTTTTCAGCAATGAGTTTGGTCTTTTCTTCTAACACTTCATAACTAAGATCAATCACTGTATTTTTTCAGCTAGAGTGGCTTTAAGACTTTTGATATCCTTTTCACTAGCTTTTATTTTTACCGAGTAACTGTTTTCTTTAGTTTTAGAATAGTGATGTTCTTCTTTTAAAATTTTAAATTGAGTGTCCAAACTAACAAACTGATCAGTTAATGTTTTCAATTGATCAGACAGTTTTTCACATTGTTCACAATGAGATTAAGAACATACCTCGGAGAGTTGATCGTTCACTTCTGCCATGTATGCTTGATCTTCCCCAGTCTTTTTGTCACTTCCTCCACTTTCGATGTTTACCAGATTTGCCTGTTCGAACACCTCCTCAACTTGTATATTCCAGTTGTATCCACCGTTCTGTTGAGATACCATAGCCTTATTTTCACTTCCACTCCCATTCTGTTGAGCAGGCCTGTTTTGGCTTTGTTCGACCCTTTCATTTGTACACTCTTTTGCAAAGTGACCATTTTGCTGACAGTTATAGCAACGAACTTTTGACTTATCAAACCCCAGTCTTTCGCCAACGAACTTTCTACCAGTTTTCTTCATAAATCTCTTTACCCTTCTTACTATCATAGCCATCTGCCACTACAGATGCATTTCTTCCAGATCATCAGCGTCGATTTGATCATAGTCTTCATCCAAAGTTGCAGGGTCGACAATTTTTCCTTTGATGTAATTCTCATATGATGCAATTAAGAAGGCATAAAGAGCAAACTGTTGTTTAGCTGATTTCACACTCATAGGCATCTGTGAGTAGTTCTTGCTGGAAGCATTGGTTGAGAAATTACCAGTTGTGGTTTGAGGTTTTGAGGAACTGCTACCTCCTGCTGCGAAACATACGTCACCATCCATATTGAGAATCACATGACCATCTGGAGGAGAGTTTGGTCCCCCCCTTTGAGTAGTAGGCAGTGGATTCTGATTTTGAACTTGGGTTTGGAGTGACTTTAGCACCATACATTACCGGATCTTGAACCTGATCAGTCGGTGTCTCCTTTCGAGCCATGTTTAGTTCAAAATTTCATAACTTATTTACCACCGTCTCCAAATCAATCTTATCAAAGTCCTTATCTTCTCTTATCCGAACAGTGTACATCTTCCATTTTGGTGGGAGAGCATCAAGAAGCTTTTCTACTATCTCTTCTTCCTTGTATTCAATGGAGTAGTTATTCAGCTCGATCATCAGATGATAATATCGTGTGATGATGTCATCAAGTGATTCATTTTTTAGATACTTGAATACTGAGAATTGGGTTTTCAGCAGCATTGTTTTGGAGGTTCGTATCCCAACATTTCCTTCATATCTATTCTCTATGGCTTCCCATAGCTCTCTAGCTGTTTTGTATTTCTTAAAAGTATGAAGAATCTCTTGTGGGAGAGCCATGGTTATAGCTGTATGCGCTTTACTTTCTGCCTCATACATTTTCTTTTCATCATCTTCCATCTTACTGTATTTCTTAATCTGTTCACGACCCTCAAACATGGATGTTGGAGGAATGTACCCGTCTTGAATGCAATCCCACATCTTTGCGTCCTGATACTTCATATACTGTTCAAACCGATCTTTCCATGCAACGAAATCAGTACCTTTCAGTAGTTTTGGAGCTTTAGTTGCTGAACCCGCTTCAACCTCCATCTTTACCAGTTCAGTGATGTTTATCAAAGTCATACTTGAATGAAACGAGGCTTAGAATTCAAAGATAAGATTCTGTGCAGTAAGCAGCGAAGTTACTGCAACTTCGCTTTGTAACTTCGCAGACTCTAAACTTCGCTACTTGACAACTTCGCTAGGCATACAACTTCACTGACTACTCAACTTCGCTGACCACACAATTTCGCTGTATCCTATATCTTTGCTAAAAACCCTAGTTTGGGTGACTGCAACTTCGCCGGTAGAATGAACGTGGTTTGTAGGTTAGACATAGTAGATTTCGAGGGTTGTGAGGTTTTTTGGAAGATGTAATTGATGAGTATTGAGGGGAAATTGACAAAAGATTTTTTTTCAACGTATACTCGTTCCGCGAATAGTCTAACGGAACGATCTTAATACCCGTGTGATAATCCCGAACCACACAATCGCGAGCATACCTGGCTTTGATACCAATTGTAGGTTCCCAGCCAGATCTACACAGGAGTATCTCGTAACACGAGGGTGCGGAATCCCCACGTATACGATACGAGTGTCGAGACAATAAATACGTTGAATATAAACAAACACACGAGAATCGATGATAATACTTGTTATATTGCAATGTGTAATAACCAAAGAAACAATCACGTGATTCAGAGAATCACCTCAACCAGCCGTCCCAAAAGTCTAACAAACATAGCCGAAGTTAAGAGTTTATATAACTTGACAACTTCGCCTAACATACTAGGCGAAGTTGTCTTAACTTCGCTAACTTCAAGTTCGCTAAAAACAAAGGCGAACATATAAAACAATTTCAACACAAAATAACCAATCTAAACGATTACAGAAACTAATAAACACGAGATACTGAACTACTGACATCATGCACCAACAGTAGTAAAGTTGATGTTTGTCCAAGAATGTTTTGTGTCAATTTGATCTATTCTCTTTGCCGGTGAACTTTGATTCATTTTGGTTGATTGTGTTATACAAGTGATTATAATAACCGAGAAGTAACAATTGAGATCGTCATTATTAATTACTTTGATGCCTACAAAAATAAATAACTTTATAAAAAAGACAAATCCCACTTTTATCTTTGCAATAACTATAATCAAGAGTCAAGGACACTCACTATCAAGACTTGGTTTGTTTTTAAAAAACCAATTTTTACATGTGGTCAAATGTCAATTGTATATCATACTTATCAAGAGTACAAGACAAGACGACCTCAAAGTTGTTATCCTAGATAATGATGGTAATCTTTCTAATACAACATTGAATGTTGTGATATTGTAAGATTTTTAAATTTTCATAAATTCTTTATTAAAAAATAATTTTTTAGCCAGTGTGACACACGGGCATATAAACTTGTAATTGAATACAACATAACGTAATGTGATGTAATATAATATATAGTGTGACGTTAAGGCAGTCACATCCCATCACTATCTTTAATCTCATTCTTAAATATAAGGAATAATGACAACGAAAAAAACATACAATACTCATGTACATCTCATCCCAATCTCCATTCACATATTTTATTTTATAGAAAATCATCCAAACACTCAAATTTGTTTGTTATTGTTCATCCATGTATGTGAGTGGAAGAAAGATAAAAAGAGAATAAGAAAAATAAATATGGGATAATCGATTATAGATAAATATGGGAATTAGATGTAGGAGGTTATTAAAAGGTGATATACAAATTTAGGAAAATGTGATTTTAAGTCGAATTACAGGGTTGGGGATGGGATGTAATGTGATGTGATGTGAATGCAATAATGTAATATTATTGAATTGCACAATCTAGGCTATAATATGATACGTTACCATATCACATAGTGCAATACAATATATTACATTATAATACTGTATGACATGATATGGTGTGATATGGCACGGTATGGTATGGTATGGTATGGTATGCTTGGTGTTTTCTAGCCTAAAACTACACAAACAATGCATCACAATATACGCACAAAACACAAAACAAAACAAAACCAAACGCAAACTAAGTACAAACCAATTAATACGGACCCAACAATCTCCCCATTGGTTTGTATTTTCGTATTCAATCGTGTTCCATAATGTTCACGTCTGCATCTTTCAGTTTACCAACCCAAAAACCCATTCTTATAATTGATGCCACCATCATTGTATATTCTTTGGCAGCAGCCTCAAATATTGGTACAGTAACAATCTGAAAATTGCTAAGAGTATTGATATCTATCTCTCCAAACTTCAGTAAATCCTTTGGATCGACAAAAAGGAATTGTCCCTTTTTCAGATGGATAACAACAGTAGCTGTTTCACTATCATACGTCCTAAACCTCATCTCGTCAAGTGATCCATCTGTAATTGAATTAGGAAAAGGAATGTGAGTTGCCTTGTTAGTCGCTGGCCACATTTACCATCGTCTTTCCTGTCCTTGGGTTTTGAAAGCCCTTAGCTTTCTTCAAGAACGATTCAGAAGTTGTAATGTTTGGGATTCCCTGATCGACTTGTTTCCTCAAGAATATGTAGCCCTCTTATCATGATTTGGATTGTGGAACGAAGCATTGATAAGGTCGCTGAGATCTACCTTTTTCCAGGATCCAAAGTCCTTCATCTTCTTGTGATACTCGGTATTCCCAGACCTTCGTTACACCCACCACATATTCTTGTCAACGTCGAACCCCCGAGCATAATGGCAGATCGATCACCGTACTTGTCTGAGAAACCCTTCTTGAATTTATCAATAAACTTGTTTGGATGATCAGAATATTCAACATTCTAATTAGAATTCTTCATAACAAGGATCTTCTTTTGGAGTCTGTCAGATTGTTCAACTATTCTTGGAGGTGCAGAGAGATATTTTTCCAGTGGTTCAGATGGATCTATATTTGTGGTTGGACGACCACTGGAACTGCCACCTTGATCATCAACGGGTGTCTTTGAAACAAAGTCTTCACTGCTTAAAAATTCATCTACAAACTTCTGAATGAGTTTCTGTTGGATGTCCAAGTACATAGCAGTAAGACCACCCATATTAGGCTGAAGCTCCTTGATCTTTAAGTCTTTATCTGAGTTGCTAGCTTCAAGTTCTTGAATGCACACGTCCTTCACAACTGAGTGTTGTTCGAGTTCAAAGACTCGACGTTGTAAAGCTTGCACATCCACATGTTCAGCATCATGTGTAATCCCCTTGTCCTTATCCTGCAAAAATTTATTTTGCATAGCCAGAATGTGAGCAATATTCTCAGTAGCACTTGAGCTGGAATGACCAATCAGGTTAGATGATCCCGATGGCTCGTCAATAAATGGGATATCAGCTTCAAAGTCAAACTCATGAGAAATGCCATAAAAAATCTTTTCTTGAGTTTTAGGTTCAGCTGAGGATGGACCTGTATCAACGCGAGTCTCAGCAGTTTTCGACTCACGTTCTGGTTGTTGGCTTCTTGTTGTTGTTGTTGTTGTTCTAGTAGTTTCAGTAACCAGCACGCCGGGTCTTGGATCTTTCTTTCTTCGCTTACGTGGAATAAGATTGGCAGCTGGTTCTTCAGGAGCATCTTCATCTTGTGTCTCAGTAACTGATTGAGGAGGTTTCAATGCAGTCGACTGGAGCTGTTTTTTGAATTTCTCAAACTCCTTTAACTGATCAGGAATAGGAGCACTTTCAGTTTCTTGGTGCTCAATCTCCATGTGTTGTACAGAAGAATCTTCAGGTTCATCATCATCATCTGAAATGGTTTGAAACGTAGAAATACGCCTATGAGCAGGAATCACATGCTCAGCAACAACTTGAGCACTGGCAGGAACATGTTCAGTTTCAGCAAACTTTCTGAATTTAACCATTTCATGAAGGCTTTTGTAAACGACCTTCGACTCCTGAACTGCTTCATTAACCGAAAGTATTGGGTCCCATGGCTTTCAGATCTAGCGTCTCTACAGATTTAACAAGGTCAGGATAATGTGAGTCAAAGATCATCTGTAGAAAGCTATGGTACATGAGGAACATCTCCTTCTTCTTTCCCTTCAGGTTGCTCATCATCTCATCGAAAACAAACTTTGAATAATTTTAGTTTCAGTTCATGATCAGAGCAACCACAACCGACATCTGATGTGGCTAATCTCGTATGATCCCCATTTGCGTCCTGACACGCATGCAAAGAACATGTGAATCAGGAACCTCCAGTGTGGATGGAAAAGCTTCTTTATAACTGGGGGGTAGGCTCCTTCGTAACCCATCCTGACTATAACTTCAGTAACGACATCAGTTGAATATTCCGTTGGGTAGTCTAGTTGATCGCCGAATAAAAGAACTTCACGTATAATGGCCTATGAGATGACAACCTGCTTCTTTTGAACTGTGGAGTCAATAGTAACAGCTCCACCGACCCCTCGTTGATTAATAGAGGCATTATTCTAGAACTCCGTGATCATCTTCTTACATAAAACATGAGTTTCTTGTGTTGAGCCCCATTATCATGGATTTAAATTCTTTATTTGCCAGGGTTGGATCATTCAAGCATCCAGCTATATTGTGAGTATCAACAAACTTTAATTGTGCTTGATCAGCCATTACTGCAACAAACGAGTCAAGTTAGTAAAATTCACTTAATTTAATCAACAATCTTAATATTTTGAGGACACATATTAAATTTACAAGACATCAGGGACCAAACATGATAATATCAGATTATATGGATCATAAATGTAAATTAATAATAATTTAATATTAGATTTCGGTCCAAGGGAAAGTTTTCTGTCTACACGATGAGATTTCATTCGAAGTTATGGTTCTATGTCCACGGTTTCAATCCAGATTGGGGTTTTCTGTCCTGTCCCACCGAGAAAGAGAGTTCTCGGTCATTCTAGGTAGTTCTCGGTCAACAAGCCAACTGAGAACTCTTATTTTGACCACGCATTTACGGTCAAAATAACCCGAAAACCCTGATTTTGGCTTGAGAGACTGGTCTTCTTCTCCAACAAAAATCACCATTGAAAACAAAAACCTACGACTTTTTGAATCTCTCAATACACTCCAACACAATTCACGGCCATATCTAAATCGATCTTAATCACTAAAGTCTATCACATGAAAACCAATCAATTTAATCAAACACCACTGACAATGGACCAAACAAGCTTTCCTTTTTGTCCCTTTACCTGTTAATAATAGGAGATCACAAGATAATTTGAAACACAAGGGCTGATTAATCTTGATTAGAAAAGAAGATCAAGGGGTTTTCGGCTTGAGATATAATTGAGAGTTAAGAAATTTGAAAATGTGAACTCAATAATGCAGATCCAATGTCTTTTATATTAAAATAACTCCATACGGGCAGAAAACCCTGATGGGCCGAGATCTAAAGGAGGTCAGGCCCAAGACACCTTGTTTAATCCAATCTGAAAGGTCACATGAGCTGAAAAGGTTTTAAGCCCAACACAAACTTGATCCATGGTATTAAAACCGATTTCTTATAGTATCCTTTTCGACGAGAGTAATTAAGAAGTGAAAATAAAATAGATGAAATAAAATAAAACCAAAAATAATAATTTAAAACAAAATGAATCACCTAGTCATCTTGTAATTTGGCAAAGTTTTGGGATCAAATTTCAGTTTTGATAAAAACGCCGCCTTTACGAAAAGATCCGAACATGGAAACATATTGATTAAGATGCTTTCACAAAGATTCATGTTCATCGTTATTATGACATAAAGAGACATGTTGATAGCAGTTATAATAAATTTAGTATGATATTCATTGCATCAGTGATACGAGTTAGGTTCAGTTAGGCATAAATCTTAGATGGACATCACTAATGGACATGTGATGCCTCTTATCTCTTCTCAAAGCATATTTGGCTTTCCCCAGATCACCCCAATTTGACTCCAACCTGCTAGTTCTTGATCAAAATGTTTTATAAATAATAAAAATTTTAAGCTTTAAGGTTGAACGTTGGATTTATATGCCTTTCATTCAGAGTGTTTAGGACTTATTTGGATGCCCCACCCTTGTAGTTCTCGTTTGGCCCTTTAAGCTTTAAAAAAGATTTTAATAATGCATACACACACACACACATATATATATATGAAACTCAAAGCATTTTTTTAATAATAACTCATAATATTTTTGGTGATCAAGACACTAACGGGCTCGTGTATGACTGGGTAATTACCTTTCTGCCTATCATTCGGAGAGATGTATGTGGAGACATGCACATTTCTTCAAAATGACCCTCCACAGTAAGTTTAGCAAATTTAGTTTATATCACTTCAACTTTTACGCATCATGGAAAGCTACTATGCAAATAAATGACTGTTCTAGAGCCTTTTAAGCTTAATAACTTCACCCGTTAGGTACACATAATCAATTTTTCTATCATTTTCCAAAGGTTGGATCAGTTTTCATTTGAAAAAAATTTTGAAGCTTCTGAAAAGCTGTTAGCTGAATAATCATATCACTTCCCAGATAATTACAGAATACAATTTAAAATTCAGTCGCGACGGTCACTCTTAGTTCTCAGGTGAATGGCAATCCCGTATATCCACAAGTGGTTAACAGGACCAAACATATATATAGATACATGCCCCTCAAACTTAGAACAACCGACATAATTTTAAGCGAAAGAATTAAAAACAATACACGTCGCAGTCGCCCCAGATGCTTTCAGTCTTTAGGTAAATGGCTATCCTATACGTCTACAAGTAGATTACATGACCAAACATATACAAGTATATGTCCTTCAAACTTGAGCAACCGACACAATTTTAAGCGAAAGTGAAGAAAACAGATTTTTTTTTATTTTTTTAATAAAACACACACACTCTTTTTTGATTTTTTTTATTTTTCTCCCCCTAAATTTGTGCAAAAAGTAGAAATATGTAAAAATTTAACCTAAAAAGGACTCAATCATCGAATCAGAGCATATTAAGAAACTCCACAAGCACATTAAATCTGGTTGTTTCGACTGTTTTGCAAATAAGTCCGCCACATTATTATCAGTGTGTAGTTGTTCAAGATGAATCAATTTACGGTCATAATAGTCATGAATAAAATGAATTTTAATATCGATGTGCTTGGTTTTTGAAAGCTGAACGGGATTTTTAACAATTGAAATAGCAACATCATTATCACAAAATATAGGGGTGTCAAGAAATTCCAAACCGTAATCGAGCAATTGATGTTGCATCCAGATAGCCTGTGAGCAGCAAGCTGACGCAGCAACATATTCAGCCTCTACAGTGGATGTGGACACCATTTGTTGTTTCTTGCACTGCCATGAAATGTGTCGATCACCCAAAAACAAACACCCAGCGGATGTGGATTTCCTGTCAATATCACCTCCACCATAGTTGCTATCAGCAAAAGCATACAAATCAAAATCTGAGTTTTTGGGATACCAAAGACCAAGCTTCGGTTGCCCTTTCAGATATCTAAAAATTTGTTTAACAACAATTAAATGAGAGTTTAGGATTAGCCTGGAAGCTAGCACATTGGCAGACAGCATGATGGCAGGGCGGTTGGCGGTAAGATACATCAGGGATCCGTTCATTGATCTATATTACGTTTGTTCTACGGGATTCCGTTCAGGATCAGAAGACAGAAGTGGTCTTTCCGCCATGGGAGTTGTCGCGCTCTTGGAGTCTTGAAAGTCAAACTTCGCAAGCATATCTTCAACATGCTTTCATTGATGCAACAAAATTCCCGTCGAACTCTGACGAACTTGCAATCTTAGAAACGTTGTCATTTCTCCAACGAACTCATTTCAAATCTCTTCTTCATCACTTCTTCAAATTCAGAACACAAATCAGTACTTATAGACCCAAAAATGATATCATCCATGTAAATTTGAACCGGAATCAAATCTTTCACAACAGTTTTAAGGAAAAAAGTTTGATCAATGGTTCCTCTCTTGTAGCCGTGTCCCAGAAGATGAGCGGTCAAGGTTTCATACCACGCCCGAGGCGCTTGATGAAGACCATATAGTGCCTTATCTAACTTGTAGACATGAGATGAATTATTTGAATCAAAAAACCCTGGTGGCGGATCCACATAAAGCTCCTCCTTAACTTCTTCATACAGAAACACGGTGTTGACATCCATCTGATAGACCGTGAAGCCCATGTATGACGCGTATGCCAGAAAGATCCGAATGGCCTCAAAACCTAGCCACGGGAGCATACACTTCAGTATAGTCTAACCCTTCAACATGTCGAAAACCACGAACAACTAGCTAAGCCTTATTTCGAACGATAACCCCCCGTATCATCTTGCCTGTTGCGGAAGACCCATCTGTATCCAACGATTTCTTTCCAACTGGCAGCTCGACCAATCTCCAAACTTTGAGGTTGTCGAACTGATTCAATTCCTCATGCATAGCATCCACTCAGCTTGGCTTTCGAAGTGCCATTTCCACTGATTTAAGCTCAATCTAAGAGATGAAACAAGAAAACAAACAACTGTTGATGTGTCAGGTCTGAATTCTGGTGGACACACCTGTTTCAAGAGGACCTATGACATTTTCAATTGAATGATCTCGCTAAATTCTTGATGGAATTAATTGCCCGAGAACATAACTAGTGGAAGGTAAGTTTGATAGATCTTCAAGAATTTCAGTGATAGGGCTAATCCATCAAGACGTTGCCGTACTGTGTGAGTACGAGGTAATGGAAATGTATTCATTAGGAATGATATCTGGAAATAAGGTACTTTCGAAAATTTGACGAATCAGACTCTCTCCCTCACTGATGTAGTGTTAACGGTAGGTGTTGGCGAAGACACAGCCTCGGTATCCTTTTCTTGTTGATCGTCTGACAATGGTTGAGCAGTATCTGATGATTCTGGAGGATCAATACCCAGCACTGGAGACATGTGAGTGTCAGCAGACATTTCTTCTTCCTCATTAGCAGAATTTGAAACTCCGGCACCCGAAATTGTTAGCGCACGGTTTGTGACTGGTGATTTGCAGTTAAAGTATTCAAGATTAAAGTATTCGATAGCTACGGAAAAGGGGGTGTCTGTTAGTGCACTGTTTTGGTTGTCCGTAGCGATCGAATAAGTTATAGATAGTCTAGTATAATCAATGTAAATGGCCCATTCGCTATGGATTGCATAGCGAATGAGGCCCATTCGTTATAGTCTAAGCTAGTTTGTTAAGTTTATAAGCCCATTCGTTATGTAATATAGCAAATGGAGGCTGGTTCGTTAAGTTATCATCATTCGTTATGTAATCATAACGAATGGAGTCTAATTCGTTATGAAGATATAACGAATTAGACTAAATTAACGAACTGGAGCATATTGGCTATAAATAGGCTAATTCATGCTCATAATTATGTGTGTACATATTTATAGATCTAGTTCTATGTAATTATGCTCTCAATAATGTATTCACTCCATATTTATCAATAAAACCGTATTTAAAGTATTCATGTTCGTATTGTATAATCGATGTATCGACGTGGCTAGATCTTGGAAGGTTTCAACAGAAATATCTGTGTCAACAACTGGAAATACGTTGAAAGGTCTAACAGTTCATTATAATCGAATAACCAGTCGGGACCAACACGAGAATCAGTCTCGTTCTCTTCTAACCAACGCACATCATACGATTCTGCTATCTGCTTGGGTGACTTGTTGTAGACTCTGTAGGCAGTATGACCAGCATACCCAAAAAAATATCAATTAAACTTCGGAGTCGATTCAAGATTCAGCAAAGTACATGGACAGCCAAACGCCCGGAAGTGAGCAACGGTGGTCTTGTGACCATAGATAATCTCATATGGAGTCTTTATTTGAGACTTGTTGATTAGTACTCAATTTTGAATGTAACATGCAGTGTTAACAGCTTCAGCCTACAGAAACAATGGCAACTTTGAATCACACAACAGGGTTCTTGCTACCTCTATAAGAGTTATGTTCCTCTGTTCGGCAACACCATTTTGGTGCGGTGTCCAAGCTGAACTGTGCTGTCGAAGTACCCCTTTTCTGCATAAAAATAGTTTAGCGTAGAATTCTTAAATTTTGTGCCATTGTCACATCGAATGCCCTTCAGATTTAAGTTAAGTTGATTCTCCATAAGCACCACGAATCGTTTGATCAATTCTGTAGTTTCACTCGTATTTGACAAGAAAAACACCCAGGTAAAACGTGAGTACTCATTTGTAATAACAAGACAATAAGAGCTACGAGAAAGACTCCAAACATGAACTAGACCGAACAAGTCCATATGAAATAACTGAAAAACTGATGAAATTGTATTAACCAGTTTTGGCTTATGAGATTTGAGATTCTGTTTACCCAAAGCACAAGCCACACACTTTTCAATGGTAACAAAATCTTTGATGGGTAAACCACACACCAAGTCGTTTTTAGCAAGACGATTTAAATTTTTAACATTTGCATGACCAAGACGATGATGCTAGAGCATGGCGTTATGTTCTGACACTTTTGAAAACAAGCATGTTATTTCATCAGGAACATTTTTGTTCATGTCGATCATATAAACATTATCTTTTCTTTGTGATTGAACAAGATCCCAGTCTTCTGGTATAATAACACCAGGCTTCAAAATTAAACACTCTTTGTTAGTGAAATAGGTTGAAAAACCTTTGTCACAGATTTGCGAGACACTCAGCAGACCGTGCTTCAATTCATGAACAAAATTAGCATTTTCAAAATTTAATACACCATTACTTGCAGTACCCTTCTGCGTAATCTTTCCTTTCTCTCCTCCCGCAAAGGAAACATATCCATCGTTAAAGATTTGAATGTCGTGTAGTTGGGAAATGTCTCCTATTATGTGTCTGGAACAACCACTATCAACTTACCATGGTTTGATGATATTCCTCAATAGCTGTTCATGCACGACGTGCGATATTAGTTAGACTTTGGTACCCAGTACATGGTAACACTGGGTGAACCTGATTGATCTACACTTGTCATGGGTTGCCATGATATATCTTCCCGGTTATCTAATATGGAATTCGATGCCTTTTCATCGGAGACTTAGGCAACCATTCATGTTTACCATTATAAGATTTACTATTATTTGTATGACTGGATGGCTTCGTCTCTGGTTTGCGAGTGGGAGACACAGATGAATTTGTTTTCCTAACTTGTTTTTGTCCAGAAACCGAATTGGTTATTAAGACCGAAGCACAGTTTTTACCACCTTTATGAAACAAGTTAGGCTTGGTCTGATGAGGACTAAACCTACCAGATTTGTTTATGTTCCAATCACCGTCAGAAGGATTAGCCTGGTGATACCCGAAGTCTCATTGAAAGGTATTACGAGGCATATTCCTCTGATAAAATCCATAATATGAGACATATGGATGGCGTGGACGGTTTCTAGCGATATGACCAGGAGTGCCACAATTAAAACACGTTTGATGTTTTATATGAAATTCATTGTGGTCAACTCCTTGTCTGGGCCTGTTGTGTGGGCCAGTTCTCCTTGCCTGGTGTTTACAACTTGACACGTTGTTTGGTTTATCACCTTTCTGATTATTAGAGCATCCCTCTTTAATAAACTTAGGCGATGAGTATTTATTAGAATTTTTCGTATTATTAAACTTATTCAAACCCACATCACCAGATTTCAAAGTTTTAACAGAATCAACCACGCAATTGTCTTTGCTCTTAAAACCAGAGCGCATACAAACAGTCGAAATAACAGAATTCAAAACAGGTCATTTTAAAGAAACATTAGAATTAATGTCTTTATTATTTGAAACACATGAATCATCATCCTCATCAGTCCAATCCTCAACAACTACTTTCTCTGCACATGAGGCAAACATATCAGTGTCATTCACCCCTGAGATTGACTCAGTAGCTTTTACTGAATTAGAAGCATCTTTGCCATTTTCATTGTTCTTACCATATTTCATGGTTTTTACCTTTTCTTCTTGCTCTTTGGTAAGAGGAAGACAGGTGTAATTTGTCATACCCCAAAAACCTTAACTTAACAGCGGAATACTTAATCAACTAATTTGGGCGGTGACAGACGCCGTTTAGCTATCAGTATTTAAGCACAACATATTCGCATACAAGTTGGACTTTTATTTATTATAAAATATCATAAATCGCACGTGTCATAGTACACGGTTTATTTAAAATACAAGTCCAACATTCAGGTACTACACCTGTTTTCCCACATCATCTCCACGAAGCACCCGCTTTCATTAACCTGAAAAACATGTTTAAAATACACGTCAACACAATGGTTGGTGAGTTCTCAATGTTAAAAACTTATATTTTTAAACAAAGCTTTTCTTGGTTTCATAAATACCACTCCGCCAATACGGCCCAAAGTCAGCGTTCATTGAAATAGAAAAAATATTAATTAACGGCTTACAATAATAAAAATATTTAAAAGCAAAATTTCCTTTGTTAAAATATTATCAAAGAATTGACTCGTCCTTATTGGCACGAAATCAAACATCACATCGAAACCAGTCTTTGTCCCATGAAAATCGTTAGACCCCTTTCGCTTAACGAATGTGTCGTTTTAACACAATTTTTCTTTGTCAATACAAAACCAGTAAATACACAAAGTCCCACTTTATTTATCTCAAAACTTCTTTGTCCATACTGGAACAAAGTTAACACAATACCATTTGTATAAGATCAAGGTCTACTTTCTTTTCACACAAGAAAGTTAATTTAAAATTATCCTCGGCCCTCGTTTACTATGACGGACGAATTGACCCCCCTTTCGCTATAATAACGAAAGTGTCATAAATTCAACATTTTGTTACATATTGTAGCGCCTATTTATGGCCTTGGATTATTTCTCATTTGAACTATTTATCTTTATCATTTATCCAGTGAATAAAGTTTCTTTTATTTAAATAGATTGTTTATTTAAGTCTACTTTTATCTTAGTTGTCTATCCTCATCAATCACAACTCATTTTACTAGCCTCAACAAATAATAAATTATCTCTTCTCAACTTTAAATATTTATACTTTTACGATTAAAAGATGTTTTAGCAATTTCCTTATTTTATTAAAACCCACTACAACTTTTTGAAATTGTTTTATACATTGGTAATTTATTAGTGTTTTAATTAAAATTCTTTAAATTTTTTGTTCCTCAAAATCATGTTTTATTCAAATATTTTGTAACTCACACAATGGGATGAGTTATGTGGACCATCCGACGATCTAAGTAATTACGGGTCGACACATAATTATCAAAGTCCTCGCATTTAAATCATAATTCGAATGATTGTGTGCCATAATATGGAATCGTAAGTAGTTGAGATAACGGTTCAAATGTAAAGATGATAAGGATATGGTGGATACGCTGCTGGTACATCCTATATATAAGTGCCCTTATCGAATTTTCATTTGGAGCGTTGCATCAACTATTAAGAGTTCTGTATAATGATTTATTTTAAATCATATTAAAAAATATTATTAAAATTTTAACGGTGTTGTTATAGTATTCTTTAATTTCAGGACGATATTCCCTAAAGTATGGGAGACTGTAACAACTCGGACTTTTTTGGAGACTTATATTGAACTAAAACCCGACCATTTTCGATATTCGGTAAACTTTACCGCATTTATAAAGAAACCTAACTATTATTATATTTATTACGTAATTAATTACTTTCATATTTTGGCAAAAATGACCCACACCAAACTTTTATTCCGAATTGTTTCCATCTTCATACTCCAAGGGCTAAAGAAAAATTAAGTTATAACCCATCATATAATCTAGATAACCCATTAATCTAAACCCGTTTCTTCATAGACCCGATTATAATCAAGTTTCCTGGACCAAAATTCTCGCGATAAACTAGGAAATTGAATCTCTATACGTATTAATCCTTCCTTAATCGGCCTAACCGACTCATGTATTATATTAATTGAATCTTATCAGATCTTCAACTCGTTATAACCTTAACCGACCATAACCCTAACTTGTTATTCTTATAAACGATGTTATAAACTCAATTAAACTTGCAGTTTTGATTTTCATCCCTTCGCAAAGCTAACCCTTATAACGATTACGTTATCAAAGTTGTTAAGTACATGTTCGTGTTCGTCCTTTGGCCATCCCCTGCGAAACTAATTAATCATTGTTCAAGCAGCGTTTGTGGTAATTGTTTACTTCATCGTGATCACCATGTTCTATATTGTAAAACCCCTATGTTAATCGGGCAATTGATTAACGTCATGGCCGATTCTTAATTCTGGGATTTATGAATAATTGGGGTTTTTTCGTATGTTAATATATTTATTATTGTTTATGTTGTTTAAATGAGTTAGCCACCTTCTCAGTTGGCCAGTGCATCTATGGTTAGACCTCTCGGAACTGATGGTCGCGGGTTCGAACCCCGACCGTCCCTTTTTGTCATATTTTTGGTAATTTTGTATTTTTAATCATTTTTTTATGAATAATAACCATAATAAATGATAAATGAATTGTATTTCATGAAAACGACAAGGTTACATGTTGTTTTTCCAAGTCTTTATTAAAAACCTTGTGTGTATATATATACATATGTATAAATATAATAAAATTTAGGAGTTATATAAATAAAAATCGATATTATATGTGTATGATTTAAGTAACTTTTATACATATCATATATATATATTATATTTTAAATGATTTAAATCGACCTTTTATATATTATAAACATATAAAATTTTACATAATAATTTTATTTATAATATTAAATATATTAATTAAAAGTCCTATAAAAATAATAAAGGATTAACAAAGCTAAGTAATATGATTTTATAATAATAATAATAATAATTAATCATCTAGATTCTCGACTGTTCATTAGATCAGTTAGTTATCTATATTTATTTGTTTCCGCATCTATTCTTTGTTAGGCATTAGCTTCAAAGTTTGTTCTACCATTCACATCCTTATTATATTGTTATTCCCGTTTGCTCGTCTTCTAAGGTGAGTATTTCACTCCCCTTCTTTTACTTATTTCTAACTGTTTTGGGGACATATGCGTTCGTAGATATTTTCTATTATTTAGTATTCAAAAGCAACTGTTTATCCTTGTGTGTTTATCAGTCTCCCTAACTTGCGATTTGCTTACTTGCTTTATTTGAACGCTATTGTTTACTTCGGCAACCGATGTCCATTTTTATGGCACGGTTAAGTCCTTGCTTGATAACCAATGTCCATTTATATGGATTGGTTGAGCCCTTTATTAGAACACTAGATTCAATCACAATAACTATAACAGATCTCTGATCTGTGTGTATGTGATTAATCCTTAACTCGGATCTAGCTCATAATTACGTATGATTATATGTTATATATCTGTATATCTTATCAGTAATAATATTAAGGTGTATTTGAAGATTGAGAGAGAGTATTTGAGCAACGTTTTGTTAAGTATCTCAAAACTTAAATAACTTGTGAACAGTGTTCACCTATAAATAGAGGATGGGTTAGTTCGTTAACATCCCCTAACGAACTAACACCCAACTCGTTACATACATTAAAGTTCAATAACAGTAGCGAATCACCCTCTGATTCGTTAACATCCCCTAATGAATCAGAAAAGAATAACTTAAGTCTTAGTTTCGCTAACCAACATTAGCGAAATAGACCATACATAACGAACTAGCTAGATTAATAAATGTTTATTACATTAAACAAAAACGACAAATACTTTAACGATAAATACAAAGACTCAAGATGCAAAACCGTGCACTAACAGAAACCCCCTCGTCTTGAGATCTTTGTCTTTAAATTACTTGAAATGCTTGGACTGCCAGTCTCTGCAACTATGAATTCCGTTTTCATAACAAACACGCACAACGCGTTGGAATTGCATAGCCAGGTCATAGTCTTCATTGCGCTCTATCAGAATCTGATTCTTGTGTAGCACATCATTGTCGGTCTCGGTTAAATTCACCAACCACATTGGGTCGATAATCTTAATCAGCTCAGTCTTCAAACCCTTTCCCAACACAATGACGGCCTCGCCGGTTTTGTTGTTGTAGTACCAGCGATTGAAAAATAACCACATGTGTTGATCCATCATCTTCACCGGCACACGCTTCATTGTTTTCGGCGGTTTTACCTTAAGAACCAACTTCTTCCAACCTGTCTTTGGATCAATCTCATTGAGATGCTTGCGAATTGGAATATGTGGTTTGAAAAATTTGAATCCGTGGTTCACTTCAAACAACAGGTGTTGGTGAAACCAACTTGCCTGTTTATTCCCGCCCCGATTAATAAACGGACGATATGCCAAAGTGCGCACATCCCATCTCGGTAATGAGAGAAGGTCAGACATCCTTTCGTAATATTGGACGCCTTTCTCCCATTTCACAATGCATACCTTTAATTCAGAATCATAAAGCCAAGAAACGATGTCACCTTGTACTTTTGACACGGCCTTAAAGGTAGTCTTTTGATTGGCTTTGGCGCGTGCAATGGCTTCTCGTGATTCTTTATCGACAAACCTGTGTGCATTGATAATCTTACCAATCCTGTTGTCTTGATGAGCAAACCAGCTATGAATGTCAGCCCAAGATGGATCAATCTTCGGGTCGAATCTCCTGTCAACAAAGTCAGCAACTTGTTTACCCTTAGATGTCTTCTCGAGATGATCTTCTGCTTCTTTTACCATCTTCTCATTAAACACCGGAGCACCTTGATCAACATTTGTGTATTAAAACAAGTCAGGATACTCCTCAGCAGTCACATCCTACATCTCAACTTCCTCATCATCATAAATAAAATTCTTATTCATTTCAAATGATGGATCATCTGTTATGCCTTCCTCATTCACCACCTCGATGTCAGGCTCTGTCTCTAACACTGTCAACTTTTCATCATTTAAGCCTAGCAGTATTGAAATTTGCTCCTGTGTCAGAGACCTATCAACAAACTCACCAACCTCGATCTCATCCCTGTTCACCACACTTCTAACCACCCCCGATCCATCTACAAATATCACAGTGTTGGCTTCAATCATTTCAATTGGCTTAACAGCAGTTGAATCCTGATAAGCAACAATTTGTTTACTCAAATCATCACCACCACTTGTACCGGTACCGAAAGATGAGCCGTGCATTTGTTTAGGCTCACCTCCTGCACCAGACTCGTCAGGATCTTGTTCATCATTCTTGAGTTTCTTGTGTCAGAGACCTATCAACAAACTCACCAACCTCGATCTCATCCCTATTCACCACACTTCTAACCACCCCTGATCCATCTACAAATATCACAGTGTTGGCTTCAATCATTTCAATTGGCTTAACAGCAGTTGAATCCTGATAAGCAACAATCTGTTTACTCAAATCATCACCACCACTTGTACCAGTACCGGAAGATTAGCCGTGCATTTGTTTTGGCTCACCTCCTGCACCAGACTCGTCAGGATCTTGTTCATCATTCTTGAGTTTCTTTAAGGCATCCTCTGTGCAAGTCAACTGCAAAATTAGATCCTCTTGCTCCTTCATTTTCACCCCCTGAGACTCAACAATCGCCCGTAGCTCTTTAGTCTCCTTTTGACAAAATGAAACATAACTCATCATCCGTCTTTGATTCTCCAATAAACGTTCTTGATTCTGATGGTTAGCAGACGTTTGGTTCTCATATAGATGAAGAAGATTTAACAGCATATCTGTCTGACGGTTCGGTGGCATGTTGTACAGGGATGGATGAACTGGTGGATCGGTCCTTGAGGCCGAGTAATTCTCATAAATGAGAGATCACTGGGTGGATGAGGCCTCATTGATGGTGTTGGAGGAACAGTAGAAGGTGTATCCGAAGGCCTTAGGATTTCAGATAGAGCCATCTGTGGAATTAAACCAAGCTTTTCATGAGATACCATCGTCGTCGTTAATGTGAGCATCGGAGTGCTAGTAGTAGACGGCACGACCGGGCGTTGAGGCGTTGTTTGACGAGGTCGTGGCACACCGATGATTACCCCAGCCCCAGCTGAAACACGTCTCTTCTTTGAAGGTTCCCCAGTTGCCAATTCCTTTCCTTTCTCTTCCTTTCTCGTTGAGCTGCAATAGTGGCAGCTAACGCAGCTTCAACTGCAACCTGTTGCTCTCTCAGAGCTGCATCATCATTACCACCGTTATCACCGTTATCACCATCATCCCCATCATCACTATCCGAGTCATCATGGATCCAGCGATCCTCAGCAGGACATACATAATCCGGGTTAATGATATGACCAATCATCCGTTTGTCCCGTGGCCTCTCCTTACGGTAAATTTTCATTCGTCGTACAGTATCGGCCTTCATGTGTTCTAGATCAAGAACATCGTCCACCAACGTTTGATCAATCACCAGGTTTGGAATAAGATCTTGAATTATCAACTGTAGAAACCGAGGATACAACAAGAACTTCTTCTTCTGAGTCGTTTGCTGAACTTGTTCTTTCAGATGATCAAAGACTAGCTCGGCGTAGTTAAATGGCTTATTGAGGATAAGTGCAACAAAAGCCGATTGCACACTGCTTCTGCATTGGTCAAATCCACCACGACGACCACTCATACAATGAATCAAACATGTAGAAGATCCTTGTATGGTGGGCATAAGCCATTCTTGTTCAACATAGATTCATCAATACCCCCACCATAACGTAAACGAGTAAACAAACCCTTGATCAACTGCTTGTTAAATTCACTTGCGTAGTTATCATTGTCATCAAAATGAAGCACACGACGAACCACTCCCACATCAATTGTACTAACAGTTCAATTTATCGTGGCTCGAATGTGATTCTCCACCTCAACATACTCAGCAGTATCCCAAAACTGCCTAATAATGCTCAGATAAACTTTAGGTCAAGCAGTAATTGCATAATGTATCACTGAACGTCTTAAGAAAGTCTACATAGCTCCAAACTCAGCAACATCTTGATCAACATAAGCACAGATGTTGTGCTTTGTGTCATATGGTAATAAAATAACTTCTTCCTGTTGTGCTTGAGGTGGTTGTTCTTGATGCCCTTGATCAACAGCCGGTGGATCTTGATTCAATTGATCAGCCATTAGACTGAATAAAATTTAAGCAATCATAAGTACAGTGTAGATATAATTAACAGTTAACATGTATATATATATATATATATGTATATATATATATATATCTATTTATTTCTAGATGTTGTGTTTAATTTGATATGTCGTGTGTAGTTACTATAGTAACGCGTTTAGACGGTTGGAATAGTTTATTAATTAATTAATTTTAATAATTAAAAGGAAAATGTCATTCGTTTGAGTAGTACTCTGATTCGTTACCAACCAGTAACAAATCAAGTGATTCGCTATCAAGTAAACAAGTTAACGAATTACACTAAGCGAATTAACTATAAATATTGACAAACTAAATCTCAGTTCGTTACAAATTTAACAAATCCTCATTTGATTCGCTGATGAAATGATTCACTAATCTAATTCGTATGTATCCTTAACGAATTGAACACGAAACAGTTTCAGTTCGCTAAGGTTAACGAATGGCCAATAATTTAGACTCAATGTTTGACTCTCATAGTCAAAGTCAAAATAAATAAGAACACTGACGGTCAACAGGACAAAACCAGGTTCAATTAGCTCATGTTTATCGTTGAGTAATCAAAACCACAGGTTTATCCAACTCGGAATCGCAATACGAAGCACATGGTTTTAAGATTGAGGCTTAACACCGTGACATAAATAAGAATACTCGGTAAGTTAAACAGAGTCTAAAATCCTAATAGTATCATCATTCAATCAACCCGGCAAACGATAATCGATCGTTGATTAAAGTCTACCCAAGGTCTCTGAATCACATTCCGGTTACAATGAATCATAAATAAGCTACATTAACACACTAAAGCATACATAAATCATGGTCTTGCATTCGGAAAACCCTTAGACTAGAAAAATACACAATTAGTCTATTAATACAACATCATTTTTGATGAAAATCACATAGATGTGATCGTCTATACCTTAGCAACACAATGATAGTCTTGAAAAGTCAAAATTTGAAGGTCGAAAATTCAGAGAAAAATTTGAAAAGGGTTGCTTTAGGTATAAGGAAGATGGTGAATAGTGAAAGGACGGTTCGTGTAATATGTTTTATGTAGCCTTACACGCTACCCAATGTACCCTATGTACGAATCAAAATATTCGTTTGAAAAATTTAAATAACGAATCATCCAATTCGTTACCGTTACTTAACGAATTAATTTCAAATTATGTCTTGATTCGTTATATATGTATAACGACTTAGAACTGGTTCGTTACAGAGTGCGGAAGCGAAATAGAAAAGCGAACTGGAACGTAGTTCGCTAGAAACCACCTAATTCGTTATCCATACGTAGCGAATTAAGATTTATTTAATTTTAACTTTAAATAATTAAATGAATTAAATAAAGAATTTATTAACTCAAAATGAATTACCGAAGATTTTTTATCCCGATAAGCACATACTTTAAAATCCGTTTCACTTTTTGAAACAGATAAATAAATGTTGGTGCATTTTGTGACCGTCGCTATGCAATTCTGTTCAGCGGAAACGAAGTATGAAGTTAGAACAACTTCGCCATAGGCGAAGTTGTAACAACTTCGCCATAGGCGAAGTTGTAACAACTTCTGCCATAGGCGAAGTTAGAACAACTTCGCCTACAGGCCCAAGCCCAAGCCCGCGAAGTTTTGTATCTATATATAGGTGTGTCTTGTTTAGGGTTGGGAATCCAGAAAAGTTAGAGTGTGTTTTGTGTAGTTCAATTGTCTAGAGAGAAACAGAGAGGGAGAGTCGTGTGGGACGACCCGAGGTAGAGCTCACCTCGGGTCGGCCGTGTCTTTGTTTTCGTGTTTGGTATGTAACGAGTTATGATTATTATATGAAAGGATCTGCAGATTCGTTTATCCCGTTCTTGTGTTTGTTCATGTGTTTATGTATGTGTAACTGTGTTCTTCGTCTTCTACACCAATAAACGAGTCTAGGAGGATTCCGCACTCCTAGACATCGTGCGGATCTTGTATCGATCGGCAACGCCCCGGGGGAACCTACAATTGGTATCAGAGCTTTTGCTCGTGATTGTGTGGTTCGGGATTATCATACGGGCGTAGAAATTGTACCGTTCGACTATTCGCGGGACGAGTTTACGTTAATATACCGAGTTTTTGTGTCCTAGTCACCTCCCACCATCAAAAACAACCCATTGCACCTTCACATACCTCGCAAAACGTCAAAATCAAACCTGCAAAAACAATTGTTCATCAGGCGAAGTTGCCGCTACTGTTTGTAGGGTTTAGGCGAAGTTATCAGTCAGGCGAAGTTATGGACAGGCGAAGTTAAGGAGGGGCGAAGTTAAGGAGGGGCGAAGTTAAGGAGGGGCGAAGTTGACTTTTAGGCGAAGTTGACTTTAGGCGAAGTTAAAAAAAAAAAAAATTGTTTGGAGTTTTCGTCTGTATGGCCAGGTGTACACGATTATTGTGAGACCGAAGACGTTGTTCCGTCAACGAGTGAAACTTGTTATCTCTTGGTCTTACGTGTGAACAAATACGTGTCAACTCTGGATTTGGAGTTGAGATTGTGAATGGGATATTGATTGAAACTGGATATTGACACATATTTGGGTGTTTGTGGGCAATGAAATAGTTGTTGTTCGAGGTTGACCAACTGAAGAAAGTCAAATTGAACTGAAGGTTTTCTTCATTACTGGATTGCGGTCAGAGCATATTATTTATGCTATTTTCAAGGCGTTCGAGAATTGGATCCTGAAACATGATGCTTATTTATTAAAGTGAAAATTCTGGAACAAGTTGGATTTAATCGGGAATTAAAGTGTTTATGTTCTTGATCGTTATCCCTGGTGATTGAAGATGTTTTGGATTAATTAATTGTCATGTGTGTTAGATTCTGTCAAGGTGGTTTTGTGATGAAATTGATCACTTGATGTTGAGTAGTTGAAGATTAAACCTTATCGTATGCCGACGTGTTGGTGAAGTTGTGGAGGGAGCCCAACTTCACGTGTTGGTGAAGTTAGAAGAACTTCACGTGTTGGTGAAGTCAGAAGGACTCACGTGATTGGTTGAGATGATCAATTAGGCACGGGGATGCATGCATTTCAAAGACCTCAATCTATATAGTCGGAGAAGCTTACACTGAAGGGGAGATCTGATTTGGAAGACGCTGGGTGATTGGTAGATTTGTGAAGCTACAAGACAGTTTCAGACACGGCTGGTTGAAGAGCAAACAGAAGATCATCAGTTAAGAGGGAGTCTGTTGGTGCATGTTTTGTAACAGATGATCTTTTGTGTTTGTTAGAATTGAGAGCAACGGTCAAAGGGGAGTCTGTTGGTGCATTTTGTGACCGTCGCTATGCAATTCTGTTCAGCGGAAACGAAGTACGAAGTTAGAACAACTTCGCCATAGGCGAAGTTATAATAACTTCGCCATAGGCGAAGTTGTAACAAGTTCTACCATAGGCGAAGTTAGAACAACTTCGCCTTAGGCGAAGTTATAACAACTTCGCCTACAGGCCCAAGCCCAAGCCCGCGAAGTTTTGTATCTATATATAGGTGTGTCTTGTTTAGGGTTGGGAATCCAGAAAAGTTAGAGTGTGTTTTGTGTAGTTCAATTGTCTAGAGAGAAACAGAGAGGGAGAGTCGTGTGGGACGACCCGAGGTAGAGCTCACCTCGGGTCGGCCGTGTCTTTGTTTTCGTGTTTGGTATGTAACGAGTTATGATTATTATATGAAAGGATCTGCAGATTTGTTTATCCCGTTCTTGTGTTTGTTCATGTGTTTATGTATGTGTAACTGTGTTCTTCGTCTTCTACACCAATAAACGAGTCTAGGAGGATTCCGCACTCCTAGACATCGTGCGGATCTTGTATCGATCGGCAACGCCCCGGGGGGACTTACAATAAATTATTTAACTATGTAAAAAAAACAAAAAGATAAAATATTTTTGGTATTTTGTAATATATCAAGAATGTATTTACAAAAGAATCCGAAATAGAAAATATAAAGTCTTTTTGAGTTTTATATGATTTTCAAGAACAGTACGTATTTTTGGTATTTTTTGTTGAGTTTGAGCAGAGAATCATATTGACCAAATTGCCCTTCCACCACAGTTTTATATTTCAGCGATATTATGACTGGTGTTAAGTCGGTCAATGGTATTGTTGTCCACTTAAATCTAATAACAAACTTTCAAGTGTTTTTGTGATATAATTAATTGGTTCAATTATAGCACAGAATATCAGAAACTATCAGCCTCTAATCTCGGTTTAAGCTTAATTTGATTTTTGCCATATCACCCCAACTTGACTTAAAACATTATATTGTTGATCAAAATTTGTTTTTATAAAAGTTTATGAGCAATGCATTTATTTTTTGTTACTATGAGTGAATATGCACGAGTCCATCTGTCGGCTTACATACATTGTAACCCCTGGGTTCCGTTTCTTAATGGTATTATGACGCGCGCAAGGGAGGAACAATGTATGACTAACAACGGATTTTGATCAAGTCAGTAATTTGGAAATTTGTACGAAGTACAACAGTGATCAAGTTTAATGACTTTGGGTTTGCTCTAAAAGCGAATGAAATATTCATGCATATGAATACCCAAATGATTAAACCGCATAAAGACTCACAGTGTCCAGAACCTCAAAGCTTGTTATTTGCTTTATTTTATTTTTGGTTGATCAAACAAGTATAAGGCTTGAGTATGACAGGTTATTACATTTCAGCCATCCTCACCGAGACTTTTTCTAGAGACTAACACACCTTTCAATTTGGCGTTTCTTTATGTTTATATCACATACTTTACTCTACTTGTTTGTTTTAAGACCTACCAATGCACCAATGCAATTATGCACACAGTCTTTTAAGCTTACTTCTTGCTGGATTTGGGGTCAAGATAATCAATGTACTACCATTTTCTCTTTTTGCTTCAAAAACTCAAAATTTTGAGGAGCATAAAATAAAAATAAAGATAAATTTAATCGCCCCAGTAAACTTAAGTTTATAAATAAATGGCTGCTCTATCAATTCAACAAGTGAACAATAGGACCAAGACATGCAAGCATGCTTCACAAACTTAAATAACTGACATAATTTTCAGCAAACGCAAGCAAAAATCTTTTTGGTTTTTCTATATACATACCTTAAAAACACAATTTTTTTGTCTTTTTCAATATTCTTAGAAACAAACTAAAACTTCACAATCTTTTTGAATTTTCGGATTTTAATAGTACAAACAGAAATTTACAATCTTTTTGGATTTTCAAAATTTTCTTGTATAAACATAAAGTACAATCTTTTTGGATTTTCAAATTTTAAAATGTTTTTGGTTTTTCAAAGAAAATTTTAAAAGGAAAACATTAAAGAAAAGAGAAACATTAAAGAAAAGAAATCACAATATTTTTGATTTTTCTAAATTTTCAAATGTTTTTGGGTTTTATCTATACACACGAAAAGCACAATCTTTTTGTATTTCTAGATTTTCACCCCCTAAAACCAAAATAAATTTTAAAAGAAAAATAACAGAAAATAACGGTAGTCATCCTTGTTTAAGAATATCAGCATGGGTCTTCAATCCGTTTAAACCAAGCAAAAATTGAAAACATGTTTTGTCAAAAGCTTTGGTAAACAGATCGGCTTTCTGAAAGTCAGTATGTACTTTCTCAAGATCAATCAAATTCTTCTTAAAGCAATCCCGTATAAAGTGATTACGAATTTCGATATGCTTTGTTTTCGACTGTTGTACGGGATTCTTTGTGATCGAAATTGCAGCAGAATTATCAATCAAAATAGGAGTAGTAAGAAAGTTCAAACCGTAGTCGCGAAGATGGTGTTGTATCCACAAAAACCTGGGAACAGCAACTCGAGGCTGCAACATACTCAGCTTCGGCGGTTGAACTGGAGACCGTTGTCTGCTTCTTACACTGCCAGGAAACAAGCCGGTTTCCTAAAAATTGACATCCTGCAGTCGTTGATTTGAAGTTGATCTTGCAACCTCCATAGTCCGAGTCTGAATAAACAGTAAGATCAAAAGTATCATCCTTGGGGTACCACAACCCGATGTCTGGAATACCCCTCAAATACTGAAGTATTCTCTTAACCGCAGCTAGATGAGTCACTCGTGGACTTGCTTGAAACCTAGCACAAAGACAAACAGCAAACATAATATTAGAGCGAGAAGCCGTTAGATACATTAAAGAACAGATCATGGCACGATAGAGGGTAGGATTAACGGTATCCTCCAATTCATCCGGTGATAAATTGTGACCCACGGGGAGAGGAGGAGAAGGGATTTTTTCGGCAGATATCTTGAATCGGCTCAAGACATCGTTCACATACTTTGTCTGATGAATAAAAATTCCGTTAGCAGACTAGTGAACTTGCAACCCTGATAAGAAATTCATCTCTCCCATCAAACTCATCTCGAAATTTGTTAGCATGGACTTCTCGAACTCCTTACACAACGTGTCATTTGTAGACCCAAAGATAATGTCGTCGACATAAATCTTAACTAGGAGAAGATCGTCACCAATAGTTTTATGAAATAAAGTGCAGTCAACAGTTCCTCGTTTGAAGCCATTATCAGTCAGATGGTCGGCAAGCGTGCCATACCAAGCTCTCGGGGCTTGATGTAGACCATACAGGGCCTTGTTTTAATCGGTAAAATCGGTCTGGATAATCAGGATCTTCAAAACCAGGAGGCTATAAAACAAACACTTCCTCGTGTAGTTCAACTTTGAGAAAAGCACTTTTAACATCCATTTGATAGACCTTAATATTCTTATAAGCAACATAAGCCAGGAAGATTCGAATCGACTCTAATCTTGCAACTGGAGCATATACTTCTGTGTAATCAATACCCTCTTGCTGATGAAAACCTTGCACCACTAGACGTGCTTTGTTTCTGACAATCACCCCTCGATCGTCTTTCTTACACTTAAATATCCACTTAGTCGGAATCGCTTTCTTGACTCTAGCAGGCTTGTCTATTAAATCCCAAACACCCAAACGTGCAAATTGCTGTAATTCCTCTTGCATAGCTTCTACCCAAGAAGGATCTTCAAGTGCCTTACGAGCCGTCGTTGGCTCAACTTGAGATAGAAAGCAAGTGAATTTTGCAAGATTTACAATTCCCGATGAATATAAATCGGCATATGCACACAATACGTTATTATCACTTGACGAAGCAACTTGATGACGTGTACGGATGCCCACATCAAGTTCTCCAATGATGTTTTTCTGTGTATGATAACCATGAATCCGAAGAGTAGGATTCTCAGGAACAACAACATTATCAAATAAGTTAGTGTAATGTTCACCAAGCTCGGGAGATGAAACAGTATCACTATCAAGTTCAATAACTTGACCATTAACCTACTCATCATCAGAAGAAGTAGATACATTATCAAAGGCAGCTGGAGAAGCAACATGAGGTTCCTTAGTTGGAGCGATAGATGGAGCTACAACATCATTAGAACTTGAAAATCTTGGAATTGCCAGATGATCTTCAAAGTATGCTCGAACCAGGTCTTCGTCTATGTGTTCAGTTGATGGAGTAAATGAATTAAATAAACTATCATAGTCAAACATCCAGTCGGGACCTTTCCCTTGAGGAGGAGTTTTGTACTTTTGACAGTCCACATGGTACCATTCTTCAATGCAACCAGATGTAAAGTTGAATACTCTTTTCTTTGGAGATGCATATCCCAAGAAATACCCTTCGATAGCTTTTTCTTCAAATTTATCCGCATCCTTCTTCAACATTATACACGGACACCCAAAAGGTTCCAGGTACTTTAAGTTAGGTTTTCAATTATTCAATAACTCATAACTTGTCTTTTTGAGTCTTTTAACGTTTAGAACCCGATTAAGAGTATAGCAAGCTGTATTCACTGCCTCATTCCAGAATTGGACGGGAAGCTTAGAATCAGCGAGCATTGTACGTGCAGCCTCAATCAAGGTTCACTGTATTCTCAATGAATTCTTTTTTGAACACAAAAGAAATCCAATACAGTGTTTTTGAATTCAGTAACATTATCACTTCGGATTCTCCTCACCTTTTGTTTGTAAAGTGATTCGATCTTGGTGATAAGGTTTTGTACCAAAACCGGTGATTGATCTTTCGAACTCATAAATAACAACCATAAGTATCTTGAATAATCATCAGTTACCACAAGACAATACCAATCCCCAGAAATACTCGCACGATTCACAGGACCAAACAAATCCATATGAAGTCGTTCAAGAGGAGTATAAATGGAATTCAATAATTTAGAAGGATGTGTCTTCTTCTTATGCTTGTCCTTTTTGCATGCAATGCAATGATCCGATAATTTAAAATTCTTCATCGAGGCACCTTCCACTAAATCAGTAGCCATCAAATAATTTATCTTTCTAACATGTATGTGACCCATTCTACGATGCCATAGAATTGAATCTTTCTCGGTTGCTTTCGAGACAAAACATGTTTCGATCGATATGATACTTTAGAGCTCATGTTTAAGACATAAATATCATTCGATCGTGGTGATCTCATGACAACCATGTCCTCGGGAATAATGTAACCCTGTTTCAAGATAAGACACTCTTTGTCAGTAAATATCGTTGTGTACTTTTTATCGCAAATCTGTGACACACTTAATAAGTTATGATCCACCTTGTCACAATAATTTACTTTCTCAAAAGTAATGTGACCGTTTGAAACTTCACCCTATTGTGTGATCATGCCCCCAGAATTCCTAGCAAACGCTACATAACCCCCTTGAATATTTCTCACGCTGGTTAATAGGTTGAGATTCCCAGTGATATGACGAGAACATCCAGTATCCATTATCCAGTTTTCACTAGACGCAATCTTGGATGTACCCTACACACAAAATAAACATGATTAGTTCAAAAAGGCAGCCCAGGCCTCAGTCTTGGGCACCTTTTGGTTTTCTCTTTGATCCCTACGATGATGTTGAGAATTAGTTGGAGCAGAGTATGCAAAAGATTGATGATGGCTCACATTTTTGGTCATGCTTTTAGCAAATTCATTAAATAATTCAGATTTCTTTTTTCAAGAAAAAATCTAAATTAGAACTGTTTGAAAAAATTTTCAGAGTATCTGTTCCAGTTGACTTTACAAACTTAATCTTTTTAGCATGTGATAACACTTGCTTGGCTTTAGTCAATGGATCAGAAGAAACTGATGTTTTTGCTTGATCATAAAGACGTTCAAGTTCTTGAACTTGTGATGTTTCATTGTGAAATACACTCTCAATCAGTTCTGGTTTAATGATACTAATTGGAATGTCTTTCTCAGTAAACATTGTGTCAATTCCTTTCAACTTGAAAACCCTAACGGATGATGGCTTAGAGCTAGGAGGATTAATAAACCGCATTAAGTCCTCATCAGAAATCTTTTGTTTATCTGATTTCTTTGCCTTCATTGTTTTAGGTTTCACAGTTTCTTCCTTTTTCACTTGAAACTTGAATGAACCATACACAGCTTCCTCAAATTCTTGAGGCTTACATAGAATGTGATTAGAACTCGGGATGTTCTTGTTCTTGTGTATTACCTCAGGTTCAAACACGTCTTCGATAATTACTTTGTCAACATTCTCAACAAAGACTTTGTTACTTTGACCATGAGGTTTTTGAGGAGCAACTTGGGTCTTAACAGTTTCTGTTTTAACTAGTTTAGATTTTTCAGAAATCACAGATTCTTTTTCAATCAAATCCTCTTTTTTTCTAGCAAAAGGATTAATTTTGTAATCATTGTGAAAAGGTGGCGGAATTTCAACAAAACCGATGCCTTTCTTTGAATCCTTTTGTTTACCAGATACTTCAATAATTTCATTCAACAGAAAAGAAGAATTTCTAAATTTTCCCAGTTTGTTCTTTAACTTAAGAACCTCATTCTCAAGTTCAGTTATCTTTGAACGATGTTTCAGGATTTCTTGAAACTTTTGGTCATTAATCGTCATTTTTACAGATAACTCAGCTTTGAGATCGTGGTTACTTGTCGACAATGCTTCAATCTTTTCTCGAGATCTCATTTGAGATTCAAGAGATTGTTGATAAGTATCATTCAGAGAAGCAATTTCTCTTACAAAATTATCATTATGAGTTTTCAAAGCTTCTAACTTAGGTTTGTTAGATTCACAATCAACACATGATACTTTAACAGATGAAGTAGCAGAGATAGAATGACTAACCTCATTGATTTTGGCCATGCAAGCAAATACTGTTGGAGGCTTATCGCAAGAGTCGTCAAAATCAGACCCAGAATCATTATCAGAAGACATCTCACTCCCACTTGCATCTTGACAATCTTTATGTTACCCAAATATAGCCAAATTTGCTTGAGTATCATTACATAGTAACCGTTGTGACAAATCATTTCCATCTGCCAACATTGCTTGTGATATAGAAGTAGATGGTTTCTTTTTAGCATCACTACCTCGTGGTGTAGAAGAATTTTGATGTTGACCACGAGAACCAGTGTATTCTTTCTTTGGTTTGTCACATTCCTTTGCAAAATTCCCAAATTCTTAACAATTATAGCATTTTACTTCAACTTGTCAAAACCCAATTTCTTGTTTAAAGCCGGAAGATCTTTTCCAGTTCTCTGCATGAACCTTTTAACTTTACGGACAATCATAGCCATGTTTCACTTTAAATCCATGATTTCCAAATCATCTGGATCTATCTGATCATAGTCCTCATCAGTTAAATCACTTGTAGCAATCTTACTACACACTAAGTTTTCATATGAAGACATGAAAGCTGTCAGAAAAGCAAAGTTTTGCTCAGCTTCCTTCATATTAACACTAGGTGGTGAAGCAAATGGATTAGTAGTAGTTGAACTTCCAGAACCACCAGACAATCCAGAATTACCAGCAGAGTAAAAACATACTTTTGGATCATTAAATATAGTTGATTCCTTTTCACTTGCAGCTTGAGTAAGAAAAGCATTTATTGGAGAGATCGTTGGACTAAGAGGCATACTTCCACCATAGAAAGCAGGATCTTGACTTTCCTTGGAGGATTTTTGACACTTAAGATCATATTCTCTGGCTTCAATCTTTTGTAAAAATTCAAGTGCAGTCAAGTCTTCATTCAAGAAATAGTCATTCTCTTTCAAAACTATTTGAAATGTCGAGTAAGAACTTGGAAGCACACTCTTAATAGTGTCAATTTTATCAGTCTCAGAAATTTCCAATTTCATCTTGTCCATTTCAGCAATTAAATGATTAAACCGTGTAATCATCTCTTCAACTGTTTCCTCCCTTCAATAGATTAAAGTTTCGAAACTGAAACTTGAGCATCACTTTCTTACTCTCAGCTGTGTTCCCCATACTTCTCATACACAGATGTTGAAATAAAGAAGCACATCTCTATATACTACCCACTTGATGAAAGATATTTTCGGGCAATGCTATAGTAAGAGTGGAATAAGCTATCTCGATTTCTAAAGCTTTCTTCTCTTCTTGTGAGTATTGAGAAACAGCTTTAGGAGTATACCCAATAGTATCATCACCAATCATTGGTGCCATATAAACCTCATCTTGACAATATGAGCAATAAGGGTGAACAGAACCCAAATGAGCACGAAACCGAGGTTCCCACTTGGAAAAGTCACTAAACTTCATCAATATTGGACATTTCGAATGTGAACCTATCTCGGTATCAAGTTGCAACATTTGTTTCATCAACATGTTTTGAGAAGCTAATGCATACATACCAGCCATTTTTGATAAATTTTAAAAATTCAAGGGTGTATTGTGAAAAATACTAAACTGTGAATAGTGAATGTAACGAACTGTAAACAGTTGTAGCGAACTGTGAACAGTAAATTAACGAATCAAATCTGAACGAATTTAAGATTGATCAGATTGCGAATCAAGATTAATCTTAATGAATTAATCCAACGAATTAGGTAATCAACGAATCAAAATCAACAATAAGTCAAACTAGCGAATTGACTAGCGAAACGACTAGCGAATTGCTAAGTGTAACCTTTAAAGAAATAGAAGGTTTTCAGTAATGAATCACTAAGAAAGACTAGCGAAATAGATAGCGAACCAGCTACAGTTGATAGCGAATCAACTAATAGCGAATCAGGTAGTTACAACGGCTTGTAACAAACTCTGATGCCTTTGCCACGTGGCAAAGGTTGTTATGACACAAATCCCAAAGTAGACGCGTGTCACACGAATCTGTTGACCCAAATAACGAATTAGGTAACACAAATCAAATATTGAAGCGAACTGGTTAACGAATTACTTGAAATTTATAAGGAATTGACTAACTTAGATAACGAATCAAAATGAACAAGATAACGAATCAACATAAAAATGATAGAGAATCATGTTCATCTTCAAATCTTCAAAGAAGATTTCCAGATTTTTCTGGAAATAAAGAACATGAAACCCAGAAACCCAGAAACTTAAAATCCTTAATACACTATCAATTCTTAATCAAAACGTACAAATAACCTACCAAAATACTCGTAATTCGATTGCGAATCCATACACCTAAACTCGTAATCAATTAACCCCGAATATCAGTCCAATTATACCAAAACCCAAACCCTGTTTCGGCCACAAACCAAACCAATACCGAATCAAACCAAAACCAAACCACACATCAATTCCGATTCACAATACCTTTCCAATACCTTAACCAACTCAAATCCAATCCAAACCTACCATAATTCAATTAATTCACCTCAAATTGATCAAAATTTACCCAAGCAGAACACTATCAATATCCAATACCAATTAAACGTTGAATACTCTAAATTAACCAACACATCAAGTATAATTGAGCCCCGAAAGCTATGATACCACTTGTTAGAACACTAGATTCAATCACAATAACTATAACAGATCTCTGATCTGTGTGTATGTGATTAATACTTAACTCGGATCTAGCTCATAATTACGTATGATTTTATGTTATATATGTGTATATCTTATCAGTAATAATATTAAGGTGTATATGAAGATTGAGGGAGAGTATTTGAGCAGCGTTTTGTTAATTATCTCAAAACTTAAATAACTTGTGAACAGTGTTCACCTATAAATAGAGGATGGGGTTAGTTCGTTAACATCCCCTAACGAACTAACACCCAACTCGTTACATACATTAAAGTTCAATAACAGTAGTGAATCGCCCCCTGATTCGTTAACATCCCCTAACAAATCAGAAGGGAATAACTTAAGTCTTAGTTTCGCTAACCAACATTAGCGAACTAGACCATACATAACGAACTAGCTAGATAAATAAATGTTTATCACATTAAACAAAAATGACAAATACTTTAACGATAAATACAAAGACTCAAGACGCAAAACCGTGCACTAACACCCTTTCTTTATAGTTGTTTGATTGTTATGTGCTATGGCTTATCTGTATATTCTCACAAGAACAGTTTTCACTTTTACTTATCATTATATTGTGTCTCAAATCTGGTGATTTACTCACTCAACATTGTGTTGACAAAATCTATTTTATTTTTAACGCATATGCAGGTTGTCGTGTGATGTGATTCTCAAGCTTGTATTTGAAGAAAACCTATGTTGTATGCTAGAGAAGATGACACAAGAATTTGAATATGAAATTTTGTTTTAATTGTTTAAATTTTAATTCATGAACTTTGGTTACTTTGATGCATGGTTATTTAATTAAATTTAATAAATATTGTCACAATTAATATTGAATGATAGTACCTTGAGAGTTGTGACAATCAGTTCATGCTCCGGCATTTCCGCCGTAGGTTGGGGTGTGACACCATCTGATTAGTCCAGGAGAACTGTTGAGCTACCAACCCCCATTCACCTTCACCATACCTGTCCCATTTTCTGCTCTAGCATTCCCCACCGGGACCAACGCTCTTTCTCTGTTTCCTTCTTTCGCTGGGTTAGTGCATTCACGAGAAAAGTGACCCGACTTGTGACAATTGTAGCACCTTAGAGTATCCTTGTTAAATCCCACCTTCTGATTTGTTGGCACATTCCAGTTGTTTCTGCATGTCCTTTTAGTAAACTTCTTTGCACGAAACACTTCCATGGCGATTTGCCAAGAAATGTCCATTTCTTCTGCATCATCATGATGAATTTGGTCTAGCTCAGCAGTTCCTACTGGTTGAACCAGATCTCCAGCAAGAAAGGCGTTATAACAGTTCATGAACACCGCCATCAAATCAATGGTTTCCTGAGTTTCCTTTGAAATAGAAGGAATCTGACTGGAAGAAGCACCAGATGTCTGGGTTTTGACTATAGCAGCAGAGGGTTTACCAGGTTTAGGAAAGAACACTAAAGCTGACTGCGGTGGACCCTGAGGGGATTGACCCTGAGCGGATTTGAACATTGAGAAGTTATTCTGAGGTTGATACACAACTGGTTGTGGTGCCCTTGAGTAGATTTGAACATTGAGAAACTATCTTGTGAAATGAGTGCATTGTTGGAGGCAACACTGTAGCTTTCTGCATTGTAAGAATTAGCATGGGTTATGGCACGTTGCTTGTCATCCATGTCACAAGCCTTGATGTGCCATAACTTCTGACAGAGTTAGCATGTTGAGATCTTTCATTTTCTTGATTACCGCAACATTCATATCCTAGCTTTGAGGCAGGGAATTCAAAGTTTATTGGTTGTCTCAGCGACTGTCAGATTGATATTTGCATATCTCATCTCAGTCACAAGGGTTATGAACTTGTGCAGATGAGTTTCCAACGACTCTCCCCGAACAAGGTTGAAGATATTGAACTTCTATCGCAAAAGTTCTTGACGACTTCTTCTCATATCCTCATATACCCTCATATACTTCAATTAGGGCTTCCCATAGAGCCTTAGCAGACTGTAGTTCTCCAAATCCCAAAGAAATCTCAGGTGAGAGTGACATGGTTAGAGTAGAAAGTGCCTTGTCATCCTCTTCAACCTTTTCAAAATCAGAATCATCATATAGCTCAACGGGTTTCACGACAACTTCCTCAGAGTTTTCACGTTGGTACGTGATAACTTGAGGACCCCTAACAATACTTCTCCAAACCTTGGCATCTTTCATTTTAACATATTTTTCAAACCTGAACTTCCACTCGCTAAACCCCTCATGAGACAATAAACGAGGTATGCGAGTGGTAGTTCCCATTTTTGGAGTCCTACTCTTGATGCAGTGTGGCATTAGATGATCCATTAGTTACTTGGTCTATTTTAACAATAAAGGTGACACTGGTCCAGTAAACAAAGTCCAAGTAATGTGTTGGTTAATCTAACTAAGGCCCAAAACTGATAAGGCCCAAGTTGAAGGTTCAGCCGAGAACTGGATGATTGGCAGAGAACTCCTGATGACCAAGAACTGGCTTTGACCGAGAACACACGTTGACTGAGAACTGTCAAAATTAGCCGAGAACATCCAATTTTGACCGAGAATGCTTGAAATTTATCGAGAACACACAAATCAAGCAGAAAACGATGATTTGTTCAAATACTCAGAATGTTTGGCCGAAAACCCTTAAATAACCCCGAAATCAATCTAAATTTTCCGAGAACAAGTTTGACTGATTAAAATTGGCAACCAATTAAATCTGAGTTTTATGGGATTTGAATTGTTTCCAAACCAACTTGATCTTTTACCAAAATTATTCCCTTCTTCTCCGATGTACTGTTCACTGGAAAAACAAATACTAGAAACACCAACAAAACCAATGAATCAACACCTTAAATCTTTTGATGTCACAACCGAGCCTATAATAGGTCAATAGGCTCTGATACCAATTGTAAGTCCTTAAGACGGATCTTTTAATGTGATATCAATAATCTCTATGTTATTGCGGAATATAACACAAGACGACTCAAGGCAAATGAGTATAACACGTAAAGAGCACAAGATGATGCTTCAAAACACACGTTTATTAATGTCGGGTGCTTAAAAACTTTGTTACACAATAACTCGTTCAGCAATACTAAGTGAACGGCCAACAAAACCCAACATACAATATGTCTATATCTAGGGACTACAAGAAAGCCCATTACAGGCCCAAAAGCCCACTAAGATCACAATGATCTCGGATTACATATACGCACAAAACACAAAACAAAACCAAACGCAAACCAAGTACAAACCAACTAATACGAACCCAACATATATATATCTATAGGCTCGGCTTTAAACAAACAAAAATAAACTTAAAAAAATAAAAACAAGAATAAGTAAAAAACAATGTGAGTTGCATGCCCCGAACTTGAGCATCCCGTTTGGTTGATAAACCACACCACTAGATGAACAAAATAACATTTATTGATATGAAGATGAGCTTACATATTATATAGTACCTATGGAATTTTTTTATGGGCCTCAAAAGTTGATGGGCCTGGGGATGCTACCCTCTTTGCCCACCCCATGGGCAGGGCCTGACAACACAACATCACTGTACAACACAAATAAAACCAAAAATATAATGCAACATAACACAAAAAACACAAGAAACCACCACCAAACAGAACAAAGCACAACACAAAACAACTAAACACTTCACATCACTGTACAACACAACACAATAAAACATATGACGTGTGTAATGAATGATTTTAGCTAAAATATCTACATGATTAACTTTAGAAAAGACTTTTACCAATATACTAAACTATGCACAAATTTAGGTTAGTATACACATCTGGATTTAATACAACAATCGTAAAAACTGAATATCATGTTATGAAGACATAAGCAACTCCTAATGCCAATACCGTATCAATATCATGACTGATAGCCTAACCTTTTAAAAAACTATGTTTAACTAATTAAACAAGGAAATAGAGCAATGCAGATACCATCAAGGCGTGGGATAATTTGAACGAATAGCAACATCTCGTATGCGATTTTGGTGAGATCAAAGTAGACACTTATAATAAGTAATTAGATCAAATTCTCATTTAGGACATTGATGCACGTGACTCTTACAAAGCTAAAGCTAAAGCTTAATGATTAATCAAGCTGGAACACTAAACATGGATTAAGATGCCTTAATCAAGCTAAAGCTAAGGCATCCTAATTAATATCATACAATTGTGTATTGCTTTTATTTCAAGAAAAGTTTTCAATAGTTACCTTTTCTTTTGCTTTTACACCATAACTTACACATACTTAAAAATCTTAATTTCCAAATCTACTTCTATCAAACCTCACAAGGTTAGGTTGTTACGTTTTTAGGTTTACCAAGTTTGGTGATTGTCATAAAACATGTATCGAAATTGCCAACATTATAAAATGCATAGCATACGTACGAACTAAATTTTACATTAAATATATGTACCATTATCAAGCCATAAAATATATGATACATTCATTTATCGTGTTTTAGGAAAAGATAAAGTTAAAACATAACAAAAATAAAGTTATACATACCAACATGATTAATAGGAGAAACTTACTAGAATAGGAAATTGCAACACATGGATGAAATGTATGTCCTAGAATTGAGTCACTATTTTATTTTTCAAAACATAAGTTACAAATATAGTAGTCAAAATGAAAGTTCCATCATTATAACCATATGACACTACAACATTGTTGACGTTGGAAAAACTATCGTCCATATGCCAAAAATGTCAATTTCATAAATTTTATGCAGCAATTTTTGTATTCTTTATATGACATGATAACTTCATGGGAAATCCTAAGTTTAAAAAGAAAATTATCAACTTTGAAAAACTTATTGTATTTATTTCGTATATATATTTTAGGCATCTCATCATATCTTATATAGGCATTGTTATTGGCAATCAAGAAGACCGATTTATACAAATACAGTGGCAAATCGAAATGGATCAATTAATACAATACGACCAATCTTGGTAAATCTTATCATACACCTTCATTCTTATATATACACATATTTGTTGGTAATTGCCTATTGTAACCTTTGCAATGTTTAGGCACCAAAAACAACCGATTTGGTAATGGGTTGTTTGTTGCGGCCTTTTACTAATGCTACACGACATTTATTATCCAAAATACTAATAATAACATAAGTACACGTTTTAATTACAAATAACAATAACAAAACTATGAGACTTATAAGTTTAATAATTGTAAGTTTTGATTCTTGATGAGCTATTGTAAATTTTCAAGTCTACAACCCATGTTTAAACTATACTCATAAAGAAATACAGACAGTTTTTTTTTTTTTAGTAAAGGATTATAATGTGAGGGCATAAGAATTGTAGACACGTTTATTTTAGAAACAATCACACCTAAGGGTTTCATTATCCTGACTCATAGGCTAAGTTTTTTAAAACACTATGTTTAACAAAAAAAAACAAGGAAATAGAGGAAAGCAGATGCATCTATATCTATATCTATATATATATTAAAACAATTGAGTTTTATTGAACAAACTCTATTGTTTCCATATATAACAATCACTTCTATGATTTTCTTAACAATTAAATAATTCAAAAATTAATTATATTAGTCAATAACCCACAATTAATTCACATACTAAGATATTTAAATCATCTATAAACTAATTTTTTGCTAAAACCGACAATTTTAATCTTTAAATTTAAACCGAAACTAACACAGTAAATGTTCAATTTTAATATTTAAATTTAGACCAAAACTAACAACATAATTAATTCATATCCTTACTAAATATATTTACTTTAAATCTAAATCATCTAAAAATAAAAACCGTGTAATAACTATTATCAAACCCTCAAGTACTAAATGTTCAATTTTTAAAATTTCAAATTTCCACTACTTATTTAACCTCATCTTATACTTCGAAAACCATTTTAACAATCATTTCTATAAATTCGGTATTCCATATATATTTGTTTATGTCATCATTTTCACTCTTCTGAAGCTGTTATAACATAACTACAACTTTGTATTCAAATTTCTATCGTTTGTTATTGGTTTTGTAAGTGAAATTTATATATTAATTTAATTATGTTGTCCTTATTTAGTCTTTTGGTTGTTATGTAGGCAGGTTAGCTTGGGAATTAGATGTATGCAAACTGGTTAGGTGAATGATTCATGTTAAAATTTCTGTATTGTCAGTTCTACTTAAATATATTTCTTTTGTTCTTACTGTTGGTGTACCTTGAATGAAACTTAATTATTTGAATTGTTGGTATTATTTGCAGTTCATCTTATATGTTGCACACATCTTGCTGCTACTTAGGTAGGTCAGATCATGAAGTTTGACGACCATTCAGAGACTAGCTCGAGCCATGGTAGGACCTGGCCACCAAATGCGTGTTCTGATTGATGTAAGATTTCTTGAAATTCATATTTAAAGATATATTTTTATATGTTGAGAGCTCACTCTATTCATATTTACAGTTTAAGAACCATTTGGAGACCAACTCTAGCCATGGTAGGACTAGGTCACCAAAGTTCCACCCGCTCCATCCAAGATTCAATAGACATGTTGAAGGTTTTGAGATATGCGAAAATATTGTTGATTTATTTCCTTATCGAGATTATTATGATAATTATTCCGATTACATTCCTTGATAATTCTTACTAATTTTTTTTAATAGTTCAGTGTATGTAACATTAATTTATTTTTAGCAATCTCAATTTATGGCCGCCCAACTTGGTAGATTGGCTAAATGTATGGAAAAAGTATTTGATGGAGATTATGTTGATTATGTTTGTTTTGGTCATTACGAATGTATTTTAGTTGTTAATTTTCAATCATTTTTGTATTTTATGTAGCTTAGACAATTCATGTAAATTAATTCAGTTTTATATTAACAACAATCTTTATTTACTGTGTTAAAATTTTTGAATCTTATCCTTAAAGTTTTAACAATTAGTTATTGAACTTTCAAAAAAATAGAACATTTATTATAATAATATATACAACTATTTATTTCTATTTTTAAAATTTAAATCTGACTACTATTGCAACAATCTTGTAATTTTTTAGTAGTATTCAAACTCAACAAACTTTTCATCTTTTATATTTGACCAAATTTTAATTAGCATAAATGGCAAATTTAATGTAGCTGGAAATTTTAAATAATTTTCTTTTGATTATACTCGAAAGTTAATAAGTTTTGTATTAAAAACTCATTAATTTATTTAACCAATTTAATATGTGGTGTATTACTTATTTCAAATTTATATTTAAAAAATCTTAGATATTTACTATAATTGCTTATTTATTTTAAAATATTCATCATCTTTAATTTTACTTATACATTCCAATCATTTATACATTAATTTATTTTTCTTTTTGACAACCGAATTTGATCACTCTTTTTTAGTTTTAATACTCTTCGATCTCAATATACTTTACATATTTTATATTTGACCAATTTTCAATTAGGCATAAATGTCAAGAATTACCGATTCCTATACATTATTACGGCCAAATTAACAAATAAACTAATAAACTAAATATAAAATAAAAATTTTCCATCTTTTTTATTACGTGACGTTCCTCTTATGGATATTTATACAAGGTTAAGTTAATAAGACGTGTCTTCGGATACGGGAAGAAATGTATGGTATGTTGCCTGATTAACTAGAACTCACTCAGCGTAGCTGACTTTTAGTATGCACGCAGGTGAGTATGATTGATGAGCTAGCACGAGGAGGGCACATGGCATGGATTGAATGGCTGACATCTGATGATAGTAGATAAATGGTGTTTAATTATGATGTCGTATATTATGTTTTAAAAAAAGATTGAATTTTTGTATTGAATGATAAAATTTAACGTTTCCGCGAAAGTTTAAATAAATTCTGATTTGTAGAATTGCGTTTATAAGAAAATCCAACGCTAAAGTAGGGCTACCGGGAACGGGGCCTTACAAGTTGGTATCAGAGCGAAGTTCGAGAGATTTAAGTATCATACATGCTTAGACTCGAACAGAGGATGAGACGTAAATAAGAAAATAAAGAAGATGCCAGTTCAAGATAGCCATGTGTCACTCAAGCAAGCTCAGTAACGGTAAACTACATAGTTAAATAACGAATGATAATGTTAGCTTAATTGTTAAAGGGAGGATATGTGTATGTTAGGGATAGGAATAATTGATTGTTTGATTGATTAACTGTTTAAAAGTAGAAACTAGCACAAGTGAAATCATAAAGGGAAGAGTGTAGAACCTGAGGAGTAATGTAAATAGTTAATTACACTTGATCAATGTCATTAACTACTTACCTTACGAATCATGTACTAAATAATTCCTCGAGTGATGACGTTTGTGTTTTCCTCTTCCAGAATACGAATGGCTGGAGCAAGAGAAATTGCTGGAGCTGGAGGTCGCACTGTGTGGCAGGCCTCGTCTTGTCCGACAACCTTCGGTAGAGGCCGCTTCCAACACAGGAGACGAAGGAAGCGCAGCTGGGCGGAACCCAAGAAACAACGAAGGGGTTCAACTTGACCCTGCAGTTCAAGCAGCCATTGTTCAAGCTGTGGTTGCTGTTGTGAAGAACCTGAATCCCGAAAGATATGCTGGAAGCCATGGGAGAACAGCTGAAGGGTCGGGAGAAAATGGTAAGAAAGATGATGAGAGAGAGAAAGGTGATTCGAGTGAGGTTCGAATAGTGAAGACTGGTGATGGGAAGAGAGGCCGAGGCAGGTGTAACTACAAGTCCTTCAGGGGTTGTGACCCGCCGAAGCTATTTGGTTTGGAAGACGCAATCGCTACTCTTCAATGGATAACCGCCATGGATACTATTATCCGCATTAGCGAATGCCGTCCCGACCAAGCTGTGGGTTATGCTACTCAATCATTCGGTGACGAAGCAATGTACTGGTGGGAGACGGTTGAGCAGAGGAAGGGTCAGGAAGAGGTTAAGGCGATAAAATGGAATGATCTAAAGGAGCTGGTGATGAAGAGGTTTTGCGCTGATACCGAAGTTGAAAGAGTTGTAATGAAGTTTCTGAACTTGAAAGCGGGAAAGATGACACAACGAGAGTATACTACCGAATTCAACCGCATGTCTAGGCTGGTACCTGCCATGGTGAGCACTGAAGCTAAGAGGATCAAGTGTTACATAAGGGGACTTCCGCAGAATGTTCGCACTTTGGTTAGGGCTAGTAAACCAGCAACATTTGAATCGACCGTGGTATTGGCCGAGATTGTTTATGAGGACCTTGCCATCAGTGAAGAGGAGAAGACCGAACCGAAGAAAAAAAACTCAATTCCAAAACCAGATGAAGCTAATGAAGAGGATCCACGTAAGAAGAAGGCAATGAAAGAGGAGTTCGCTTTTTGTGAAAAATGTGGAAAGAAGCACTCAGGAGAGTACAGAATGGGATTAGGTGTTTGCTTCAGGTGTGGAAAAGCGGGACATTTCTCCTGGGAGTGCAAGGATCACCATAGGTGTCATAACTGTGGAGGGCATGGACACCTAGCAAGGGACTACAGGAAGCCAAGGGACGAGAACAGAGCAGAGAAGAATGTTTGAGAACAGTTTCCTCCGTTTGCTTAGAAAAGACCATTCAAGAAGGCTAGCTACTAGCCATAAGCTTAATTTATGTTTAACGTATTAATGACTCAATGCGTGTTGTTTTACATCAAAGTTTAGACTGGTTTTTATTAATTATATGAATTGTCTTAGATGCATGATTACTTATGTTATGATAAAATGTCGTTTAATTAGTAGTGTTAGATGGTCACGAGAGCGTTTAAGGGGTAGGATGACATCATGTTGAAGGTTTATATGTTAAATAATAATAATAAAAAAAAAAAATAATAATAATAATAATAATAATAATAATAATAATAATAATAATAATAATAATAATAATAATAATAATAATAGTAATACTAATAATAATAGACGAACCGTGGTTGAGACCCAAGGGACCAAAACCCAACTGCCCAGATCGCATACGATATATACACAGGGGAACTCGCATACACACACAAGACCCGACTACAAAACCCCAAAATCTCATACAGGTCCTAATCGATTACATTAGACCCGCTTACATCATCCTATGTACAGCTCGCTTACAATACACAATACATACAAACTCACACACACGGCCAGTCAATTACAATCGAGTTTGATTACAATTGAGTCTTTCAAAAACCCGAATACAATATGTATATACATAATTGCATACAATCTGGCTCGATTACAAGCTGATTGATTACCTGCAATCGTTTACAACACACATACATATAACTAGCAGACAAATCTGAGATTCGATTACAATAGAACTCGCTCACAAGCAAGGTCGATTACAACAACTAAATCGATTACAATACATACACAGTCGCATACAAGGGAGGATCGATTACAATGAATCTGTCCTTATAATCGGTTGATGTTATCATTATCGATTACATTGTAATTGATTCAGGAGAGGGGGACTCGTTAATGTGAACGGCTGTCAGCAAGAACAAAAAATAGGAGAACAAAGAAGAAGGGTGAGCAGATAAGAGAGGATTGGGCCTTATAATTTTTATATATAATCTTTACACGACCCACTTTCTAACCCGACCCAGATCTAGCCCAAGCCCAATTACAAACACAATTTCTGACCAGGCCCGAATATAAATCCGAATCCTATTACACTCCGAACACTCGATCACGCCGTCACTCAAACACTTAAAACATATAAACTCGCTTACAAAATAGATGGACAAACTCGTTGCAATGCCTTGGTTATTTATAGTATAATTACCAATAATAAAGATCCGATCGCGTTAAGACTCGAACACATTATACTTATATATGTATATATAAGTACCCGTGAATTAGATGTGTGAGTATAAATATACGCATGCGCGTACCCACGTCATTATACGTCCAAAGGGTAATCTAGGATGTTAAGCTAAAATATTAAAGAAAGAAAAAGGAATATTAACTAATAAAAAGTCGTATACACTAGGATTTATATGAAATAATCTATGTATAATGTAATACAATGACCATAGATTACTCCCGACATAGAACCAATATTAATACGTGTACCCTATATACAGTTAGCAGGGCACAGTTAAAGAAGGGACAGACAATAAACGGAGAAAGAAACAGGATCCAGGTGAGTTTCTAGCCCCTTTTACTTGTTATGTTTTCGGTGCTGTGTGCATACTCGATGTGATAGTTAATACACTTACATTAAATGGTAAGTGTATGCCATGTATGATATATGTGATAGATATGATTGATTGTTTGTCGGTACGTGAATGATCTTCGGGTATTGCACGTATTGCCAACGGAAGGGATTAGTTCCTTACATGGATATTAAATAATAGTTTATATACAGTGCTCCTTCTATGGATAATATAGAGTTCCTTCTATGGATAATGTATAATGTTTCTTCTATAGATAGTATAGTGTTTTTTCTATGGATAGTATAGTGTTCCTTCTATGGACAACATAATGTTCCTTCTACGGATAGTATAGTGCTCCTTCTATGGAAAGTATATAGGGTGTTCATTCTATGGATAGTGTAGTGTTATGTCTATGTATAGTATAATGTTCCTTCTATGAATAATATATAGAGTGTTCCTTCTATGAAAAGTACATAGAGTGTTCTATCTATGGAAAGTATATAGAGTATTCCTTCTATGGAGAATATATATATATATATATATATATATATATATATATATAGTACGAGTAATAGTAATAGTAATAGTTCTTTTAATATATATTACATGACGTTCCTCTTATGGATATTTATACAAGGTTAAGTTAATAATACGTGTCTTCGGATATGGGAAGAAATGTATGGTATGATGCCTGATTAACTAGAACTCACTCATCGTAGCTAACTTTTAGTATGCACGCATGTGAGTATGATTGATGAGCTAGCACGAGGAGGGCACATGGTATGGATTGAATGGCTGACATCTGATGATAATAAAGAAATGGTGTTTTAATTATGATGTCGTATATTATGTTTTAAAGAAAAGATTGAATTTTTGTATTAAATGATTAAATTTAACGTTTCCGCGAAAGTTTAAATAAACTCTGATTTGTAGAATTGCGTTTATGAGTAAATCCAACGTCAAAAGTGAGGCACCGGTAACGGGGCCTTACATGAAATTAGTAGAATAAAACTTTATTGCTTCGATTTAACTTAATACATTTAACTAAATCTTTGAATCGAAATAAAAAAAATTTAATTACAAAATAATTTATAATAAAATATACCTTTATTTATTTATTAATGTTGAAATGAAACTCATAATACCTTAAGACTTTAAATGTATATTTAATCAGGCTGCTATGGTTTATTTTAATTTTTAGATTGTGAAGTAAAATGACTTTTGTTTTTGTGAAATGTCGAAGAAGTTGATGGTTGGCTAATATGATTATAACATCTTCATGTCTTCGTTTGGTTTTTTAATTTAGGTGTATAGTAAGTTTGTGTAAGTATGAACTTTTTATGTACACAAGTTAAATGCTTAATATTTTGGTTACAAACTATTTGTGTTGGTTTAAAATGTTAGTTATGAATTTTTATGTTAGTTTATATGTTTTCAACCCATGTCTAACATGGGCTACTATTCTAGAAATATATTGGTGGGTTAGATACTTTTACATAAATGAATTTCTGATCATTTATGTCGATTCAAGTTAACCGATAGTCTACATATCCAGTAGAGTAAGTTGTGTTATTGTTGTTTCCTATGTAATATTTTTAATTTCCATGTCTTTAATATCTTTATAAACACCAAATATAAATAACCTACAAATTTCACTAAAGTTAATAGTATTTTGTTTCCCAGTTTTCTAATTTTTCTATTTTATGTATTAAAATCATTCATTAAGTCAGCAAAATTGAAACATCATGCTCTATAAAATTCTGTTTTTATATTTATGTTGTTCATCGTTTTCATATTATATTATGTTATGTTATGTTATGTTATGTTATGTTATGTTATATTATATTATATTATATTATATTATATTATATTATATTATATTTTAGATTTGTTTAAAATTAAAGGAAACAGAATTTTTGGGTCAATCAACGTCTTCCAATAAGAGGAGTTATTCAAACGGTTAGTCATTTTAATATTTTTTTAGTTACCCTTGAAATATTTTTTAAGAATGAATTTATTTAAACGTGCAGCTTCAACGCCAAGATAATTACTTATTAGCATTTTGAACGGTAACGTTTTATTTTAAACGTGTTAATACGCTATATTATATTAAAATAATTTTTTTATTAACTAAAATATAGTAAATAAAAATTAATATGTTATTAATTAAAAATTAGGCACTTGTAACAGAAAATTATAACCGATTTCTAATATATTTATTATTAACTACATTATACCTTTTTGATAAACAAAGTTTTAATAACATTGAATGTATGTTTACACATTTCTTTTTTCTATTTTCTTCTTTTAGAAATGATACGAAACATAATTTTCAGTTATGCAATACTATTTTATGTTCTTAAAATCAATTAAAATATGTGTTTTAATTAAGATGTGTATAATTCTTAAAATCAATACTATTTCATTTCTTTTTACCTCAAACTTATCCAATTTCTTTATAATTTTTAGCATGCCTCCGATAAAAAGCCAACCGCGCAAGAACTCCAACCAACGTATGGCTGCTTTCGTCGTCAAGCAAATGGCCGCGGTGATTCCCGAACTATTAACTGTTGGAGCCCGGTGTATCAATCTAATAACTATAACTATAACAGATCTCAGATCTGTGTTTAACCGATTAATACGTTTATATAGATCTAGCTCATAATTACCATAGGTTCAGTGTTGTAAGTGTTTATATATTATAAGTATGTATGTATATCAGTATAATATTAAGTTTTGAAGATTGAGAGAGTATTTGGACAGCGATTCGATAATTAACACTCAAAACTTAACTTAAGAGTGAACAGGGTTCACTATAAATAGAAGACAGGTCTGGTTCGCTAACATCCCCTAGCGAACCAGAACTTACTTCGTTACATACAATAAATAAGCGAAACATCCCCTGATTCGTTAACATCTCCTAACGAATCAGGAGGGAATAAGGTTAAGTCTTAGTTCGCTAACATTCCCTAGCGAACTAGACTTCATATATAACGAACTAGACAATAATTAAACTAATTATTACATTAAATATAAAACAAAAACGATAACGATAATTACAAAGACTCAAGACGCAAAACCGTGCACTAACAGACACCCACTCGTCTTGAGCTCTTTTTCTTTAAGTTACTTAAAGCGCTTGGACCGCCAGTCTCTGCAACTATAAATTCCATTTTCATAACAAACACGCACAACGCGTTGGAATTGCATATCCAGGTCGTAATCTTCACGGCGCTCAATCAAAATATGCTTCTTCTATAGCACATCATTGTGTGTTTCAGATAAATTAATCAACCACATCGGGTCGATTATCTTGATCAGTTCAGTCTCCAGTTCTCAACCAAGAACAATGACGGCCTCGCCTTTACGAGTGTCATAGTACCATCGGTTGAAGGAGATATGCATTTGTTGGGGCATCGTCTTCACTGGCACTTTCTTCATCGTCTTCGGCGGTTTAACTTTAAGCACGAGTTTCTTCCACCCAGTCTTAGGATCGATTTCGTCAATGCGTTTACGTCTTGGGACCTGGGGCTTGAAGAACTTGAACCCATGATTTACCTCAAACAGAAAGTGGCGATGAAACCACTCAGCTATTCGGTAACCCCCACGATTGATAAACGGATGTCTCGCGAGGGTACGAACATCCCACCGCGGAAAGTAAGAACATCCATCATCTTTTCGTAATATTGTACACCTTTCTCCCACTTTATTATGCATACTTTAAGCTCAGAATCATACAACCAGGAGACAATATCACCATGTACCTTGGAAACCGTCTTGAAAGAGGTCACTTGATTTGCTTTGACCCATGCAGCAGCAGTGTCTTTCGTTTCTTGATCAACATATCGATACGCACTAATAATTTTACCCACTTTCTGACGTTTGAACCATCTTTCAATATCATCATCAGTTATTTCTGCAAGTGAGTGAACTGTCCGCTTACACTTTAAGATCTTTTCCAGTTCATCCTCGGTTTCTTTAAATGTTTGCTCATCGAATGCTGGAGCACCTTGATCAACATTAGTGTGTTGAAACAAGTCAGGGTATTCCTGAGCAGTGACATCTTCCACCTCGATATCCTCATCTTCATAAATATAATCCGTATTCATCTGAATAGACGGATCATCTTCCAAACCTTCCTCATTCACTACTTCAACATTGGGCTCAGTCTCCAAAGCATTTAATTAATCATCATTCAGCCCAAGCAGTATAGAAATCTGCTCTCGTGTCAGATTACCCTGTCGACAAACTCACCTTCCTCTATCTCATCATTATTCACCATGCTTCTAATCACCCCCGATCCATCCATAAATATTACCGTGTCGGCTTCAATCATCTCTATTGGTTTAGCAGCCGAATAATCACGATACACAATAATCTGTTTCTCTGAATCGTCAACAGAATTCGTACCCGCACCGACGCAGGGTCTTGAGCTTGTTTAGTCTCACCACCAGCACCAGTCTCATCATCATCATAATCTTCCTTATTATTCTTGATCTTTTTCAAAGCATCATCTTTGCAAGTTAATTAAAGGATCAGATCCTCTTGTTCTTTAATCTTCACCCCCTGAGACTCAACAATCTCACGTGGGGCCTTTGTTTCCTTTTGACAGAAAGAAACATAGCTGACTAGTTTCTTTTGATTCTCCATGAGACGTTATTGATTTAACCGATCAACATTCATCTGGTTCTCATATAAATGGAGAAGATTTAAAAGCATTTCTGTCTGTCGATGTGGTGGCGTAGCATACAAGGATGGAGGAATTGGTTGGATTGGACCTTGAGGCCTTGTAATTCTCATAAATTAGAGATCACTAGGATGAGGAGGAGGCCTCATAGGTATGGTTGGAGGATTTGTAGACACAGTAGCAGTTGGCAATGGTATTTCAGTTAATGCTGACTGAGGTATCATGCCCAATTGCTCATGAGAGACCATCGTCGTCGTCAAAGTCATTGCCGGAGTGCTAGTTGCAATTGGCATTACCGGTCTTTGAATCGTTGTTTGACGAAGTGTAGGCACACCAATAATTACACCAGCCCCAGCAGACACACGTCTCTTCTTAGATGTCTCACCAGTTGCCACAGCTTTCCCTTTTCTTTTTCTTTCAAATTGAGCCTTAATGGTGGCGGCTAATGCAGCATCAATTGCATCTTGTTGTTCTTTAAGAGCGGAATCACCAGAACCACCATTTCCACCATCATTCCCATCACCACCATCATTTCCATCATCACCATCATTCCCACCTTCTCCTTCCTCACGCTCGGAATCTGAATCGTCATGAATCCAGCGATCCTCGGAAGGGCATACATAATTAGGACCAACAATATGACCAATCAGTCGTTTATCATCTAGCCTTGCCTTTCGATAGATAGCCATTCTACGTACTGTGTCGGCCGTTATGTGTTCCATTTTAAGCTTATCATTCACCAAAGTTTGATCAATTTCTAAATTAGGTATCAAGTCTTGAATAATCAGCTGCAGAAACCGAGGATACATTAAAAACTTCTTCTTCTGGTCCGTCTGCTGAACTTGTTCTGCCAAATGATCGAATACAAGTTCAGAGTAGTTGAATGGCTTGTTGAGGATTAAAGCCACAAAGTCTGATTGCAAACTGAGTCGACATTCATCAAAGCCACCCCGACGACCACTCATACAGTGAATAAGAACATGGAGAAGATATTTGTATGGTAGACACAATCCATTCTTGTGCAGCATAGATTTATGAACGTCTCCACCATAACGTACACGAGTAAACAAACCCCTGACCAATTGCCTATCGAATTCACTCGGGTCATTATTAGTATCAGCAAATCGAAGCACACGACGAACTACTTCAACATCAATAGTAATCGGAATGTAATTAATCGAGGCTCGAATATGATCCTCTTCCTCCACATACGCAGCAGTATCCCAAAACTTTCAGATAATACTCAGATACACCATAAGTCGAGCAGTGATAGCGTAATGTATCGCTGATCGTCTTAGAAAGGCCAACATATCTCCAAATGTAGCTATATCAACAATGTCTGAGTCAACATAAGCACAAATGTTGTGCTTTTTGTCAAATGGTAGTAAAATAACATTGTCTTGTTGTTCTTGTTGTGGTGGTTGATCTTGTGGAGGTTGTTCTGGTGGTGGTTGTTCGTGTTGTCCTTGATCAGCTATTGGTGGATCTTATTTTACTTGATCAGCCATGTTTACTGTATAAGTAAAAGAGAATATGAGAAGACGTAGAGTTGTATTCAATGTCAAAATATGACAAATTATTTATAAGTGGTGTAATCAATGTCATAAGATGTATGTATTTAGGTTATATACGCGTTTAGACGATTGAAATACTTTATAAAATTTATAAATGAATTTTAAAATTAATTACATAATTAAGATTGAATGTCATTCGTTAAATATCCCACTGATTCGTTACTATAAAATAAAGAATTGTGCGATTCACTATCAAGTAAATAAACCAACGAAGTAGCCTTAGCGAATTACTAATCAAACTGACGAACTAAAAATCTAGTTCGTTATAATTTTAACGAATCAATATCTGATTCGTGAACTCCATTCTTCGCTAAGCTAGTTCGTATATGTCCTTAACGAATTGGACACGAAACAATTCCAATTCGCTAAGGGGAACGAATGGTCCATTATAAATAGACTTAATCTTTGACTTCTCATAGTCAAGGTCAAAATTAAGATGAACACAGATAGTCAACAATATGAAACCATAAGCAATTAGTCCATAACTATCGTTGAATCATCAAAACAGTGAACGTGTTGAGCTCGGAAACACACAATGAAGCTCATGGTGATGAGATTGAGACTCAAAACCCAGAGATACTGAGGGTAACCGGAGCAAACAAACACACAGAAACTATGAAAACAAAATCAACCCGGCAAACTCTAATCAAACGTCGATTAAAGTCCACCAAGGGTATCGGAATCACATTCCGATTACATTGAAACATTAATGAGCTATATAATCACAATGAGCCATAAACAAATCAGGGTTTAAAGATTCGGAAAACCCTTTGACCACAAAAGTACATAATTCATCTATCAAATAACACTCATCTTTGATGAAAAACATATCGCCGTGACCATCTACACCTGAGAATCACAAAGATATACTTGAAATGTTAAAATATGAAAGTCGAGATTCATAGAAAATTTTGAATAAGGTGACTTTAGAGTGAAGGAAGAAGACGAACAGAGGGACTATTCGTGTTTCTTGTCCTATTTAGCTTAACACGCTACCCGAGGTATACAGTGGACGAATTACGCAATTCGTGTGAATTTTAAATAACGAATTAGCTGAATCGCTATTCCAGTTCGTTACTTTATGATAGAAAACAAGACAAGATAAGTGTCTCTGATACGTTAAATATGTATAACGAAGAAGGGATGATTCGTTACAGAGTACGAAAGCGAATTAGGTGAGCGAACTAGAAACCAGTTCGCTAAAGAATAACCTAGTTCGTTATCCATAATTAACGACTTAGTGTTAACGAGTTAAACACTTTATTTAATTTTAAATTAAATAATTAAATGAATTAAATAAATAAAATAAATAATTTTGAATTATCGAGAACCTTTTTATCTCAAAAATTGAATACTTTAAAAACGTTTCATTTTTATGAAAAATAACTTAAAATAATATATAAAGAGAGAAAAATAAAGATAAAATAGTATAGAAAGAAAAATAACTTAAATAATATATTAAAGAATGTATGTACAAAGAAATATCCGAACATTTAAAAATTGAACATTCTTTTTGTGTTTTTCTATGATTTTAATAAAAACAATACATATATATATATATATTTTTGTTTTTGTTGAGTTTGAGCAGAGAATCATATTGACCAAATTGCCCTTCCATCTTAGTTTTATATTTCAGCGATATTATGACTGGCGTTAAGTCAGTCATTGGTATTGTTGTCCACTTAAATCTAATAACAAATTTTCAAGTGTTTTTGTGATATGATTAATTGGTTCAATTATAGCACAGAATATCATAAACTATCAGCCTCTAATCTCGGTTCAAGCTTAATTTGATTTTTGCCAAAACACCCCAACTTGACTTAAACCATTATAGTGTTGATTAAAATTTTTGATACCAATTGAGAAATTTTGAGCAATGCATCAAGTTTCCTTTACTATGAGTGAGTATGCACAAGTCTATCTGTTGGCTTACATACATTGTATCCCTTGGGGTCAGTTTCTTAATGGTATTAAGACGCACGCAAGGGAGGAACAAATGTATGACTAACAACGGATTTTGATCAAGTCAGTAATTTGGATTTGTACGAGGTACAACAGTGATCAAGTTTAATGACTTTGGGTTTGCTCTAAAAGCGAGTGAAATATTCATGCATATGAATACCCAGATGATTAAGCCGTATAAAGACTCCCAGTGTCAAGAATCCTAACGCTTGTTATTTGCTTTATTATATTTTTGATGATCAACAACAATTATTTGGTGATCAACATCTGTCCAGAATCTTTTTGGTTATTATATTTCTGCCATCCTCACCGAGACTTTTGCTAGAGACTAACACCCTTTCAATTTGGCGTTTCTTTATGTTTATATCACATACTTTACTCTACTTGTTGTTTTAAGACCTACCAATGCACCAATGCAATTAAGCGCACAGTCTTTTAAGCTTACTTCTTGCTGGACTTGGGGTCAAGATAATCAATGTACTATCATTTTCTCTTTTTGCTTCAAAAACTCAAAAATTTTGAGGAGCATAAAACAAAATAAAGATAAATTTAATCGCCCCAGTTAACTTAAGTCTATAAATAAATGGTTGTTCTATCAATCCAACAAGTGTATAATAGGACCAAGACATGCAAGCATGCTTCACAAACTTAAATAACCGATATAATTTTCAGCGAGAAAATAATCTAAAAATGCATAACGAACGCCCCAACTATTTTCCATTATCAGGTAAATGGCTAACCTGAACATTTACAAGTAAATATCAGGACCAAACATATACACATACATGTCCGTCAAATGTAGATAATTGACATAATTTTCAGCAAACGCATGCAAAAATCTTTTTGGATTTTCTCTATACAAACGTTAAAAACACAATATTTTTGTCTTTTCATTATTCTTATAAACAAAATCTTTTTGGATTTTCGGATTTTTCTTTACAAACTGAAAAGTACATTCTTTTTGTATTTTCAGATTTTAAAATGTTTTTGGTTTTTCAAGAAATATTTTAAAGGAAAATATTAAAGAAATAACAGTATTTTTGATTTTTCTGAATTTTCTAATGTTTTTGGATTAAGATTTTTTTAATGTTTTTGGGTTTTATCTATACAAACGAAAAACATAATCTTTTTGTATTTTCTAGATTTTCACCCCCTAAAACCAAAATAAATTTTAAAAGAAAAATTAACAGAAAATAAATATATTCATCCTTGTTTAAGGATATCAGCGAGGGTCTTCAATCCGTTTAAACCAAGCAAAAATTTAAAACGTGTTTTGTTAAAAGCTTTGGTAAACAGATCGGCTTTCTGAAAGTCAGTATGTACTTTCTCAAGGTCAATCAACTTCTTCTCAAGGCAATCCCGTATAAAGTGATATCGAATTTCGATATGTTTTGTTTTCGAATGTTGTACGGGATTCTTTGTGATAGAAATTGCAGCAGAATTATCAATCAGAATAAGAGTAGTAAGAAACTTCAAACCGTAGTCGCGAAGATGTTGTTGTATCCATAAAACCTGGGAACAGCAACTCGAGGCTGCAACATACTCAGCTTCGGCGGTTGAAGTGGAGACCGTTGTCTGCTTCTTACACTGCCAGGAAACAAGCCGGTTTCCTAAAAATTGACATCCTGCAGTCGTTAATTTGAAGTTGATCTTGCAACCTCCATAGTCCGAGTCTGAATAAGCAGTAAGATCGAAAGTATCATCCTTGGGGTACCACAACCCGATGTCTGGATTTCCCCTCAAATACTGAAGAATTCTCTTGACTGCAGCTAGGTGAGTCACTCGTGGACTTGCTTGATACCTAGCACAAAGACAAACAGCAAACATAATATCAGAGCGAGAAGCCGTTAGATACATTAAAGATCCGATCATGGTACGATAGAGGGTTGGATCAACGGTATCCTCCAATTCATCCGGTGATAAATTGTGACCCACGGGGAGAGGAGTAGAAGGGATTTTTCCGGTAGAAATCTTGAATCGGCTCAAGACGTCGTTCACATACTTAGTCTGGTGAATGAAGATTCCGTTAGGAGACTGGTGAACCTGCAGCCCTAAAAAGAAATTCATCTCTGCCATCGAACTCATCTCGAACTTTGTTTGCATGGACTTCTCGAACTCCTTACACAATGTGTCGTTTGTAGACCCAAAAATAATACCATCAACATAAATCTGGACTAGGAGAAGATCTTCACCAACAATTTTATGAAATAAAGTGCAGTCAACTGTCCCTCTTTTGAAGCCGGTATCAGTCAGATGGTCGCAAGCTTGCCATACCAAGCTCTCGGGCTTGATGTAGACCATACAGGGCCTTGTTTAATGGGTAAACATGGTCCGGATACTCAGGATCTTCAAAACCAGGTGGTTGTTGGACAAACACCTCTTTGTGTAGTTCACCATTGAGAAAAGCACTCTTAACATCCATTTAGTAGACCTTGATATTCTTATAAGCTGCATATGCCAGGAAGATTCGAATCGACTCTAATCTTGCAACTGGAGCATATACCTCTGTGTAATCAATTCCCTCCTGCTAATGAAACCCTTGCACCACTAGACGTGCCTTGTTTCTGACATTCACACCTCGATCGTCTTTCTTACACTTATATACCCACTTAGTCGGAATCGCTTTCTGGACTCTAGCAGGCTTGTCTATTAAATTCCAAACACCCAAACGTGCAAATTGCTGTAATTCCTCTTGCATAGCTTCTACCCAAGAAGGATCTTCAAATGCCTTACGAGCTGTCGTTGGCTCAACTTGAGATAGAAAGCAAGTGAATTTAGCAAGATTTACAATTCCCGATGAATGTAAATCAGTATAAGCACACAATATGTTATTATCACTTGACGAAGCAACTTGATGACGTGTACGCACGCCCACATCAAGTTCTCCAATGATGTTTTCCTGTGGATGATAGCCATGAATCCGAAGTGTGGGATTCTCAGGAACAACAACATTATCAAATAAGTTAGTGTAATGTTCACCAAGTTCAGGAGATGAAACATTATCACTGTCAATGTTAATAACTTGATCGTCAACTTGATCATCATTAGAAGAAGTGGAAACATTATCGATAGCCACTGGAGAAGCAACTTGAGGTTCCTCAGTTGGAGCATCAGGTTGAGCTGCAACATCATTAGAACTTGAAAATCGTGGAATTGCCAAATGATCTTCAAAGTATGCTCGAAAAAGGTCTTCGTCAATGTGTTCAATTGATGGAGTAAATGAATTAAATAAACTATCGTGGTCAAACATCCAATCGGGACCTTTCCTTTAAGGAGGAGTTGTGTACTTTTGACAGTCCACATGGTACCACTCTTCAACACAACCGGATGTAAAGTTAAATACCCTTTTCTTTGGAGATGCATATCCCAAGAAATACCCTTCGATAGCTTGTTCTTCAAATTTACCCGCATCCTTCTTCAACATAGTACACGGACACCCAAAAGGTTCCAAGTAATTTAAGTTAGGTTTTCGATTATTCAATAACTCATAGCTTGTCTTTTTGAGTCTTTTAACTGTTAGAACCCGATTAAGAGTATAGCAAGCTGTATTCACCGCCTCATTCTAGAATTGGACGGGAAGCTTGGAATCATCGAGCATTGTACGTGCAGCTTCAATCAAGGTTCGATTCTTTCGTTCAGAAACACCATTTTGTTGAGGTACATAAGGTGCACTGTATTCTCGATGAATTCCTTTTTGAACACAAAAGAAATCCAATATAGTGTTTTTGAATTCTTTACCATTATCACTTCGGATTCTCCTAACCTTTTGTTAGTATAGTGATTCGATCTTGGTGATAAGGTTTTGTACCAAAACCGGTGTTTGATCTTTCGAACTCATAAATAACACCCATGAGTATCTCGAATAGTCATCAGTCACCACAAGACAATACCAATCCCCAGAAATACTCGCACGATGCACATGACCAAACAAATCCATATGAAGTCGTTCTAGAGGAGTATTTATGGAATTCAGTAATTTAGAAGGATGTGTCCTCTTCTTCTGCTTGCCCTTTTTACATGCAACGCAGTGATCGGATAACTTAAAATTCTTCAACGAGACACCTTCCACTAAATCATTAGTCATCAAATAATTCATCTTTCTCACATGTTTGTGACCCATTCTACGATGCCATAGAATCGAGTCTTTCTCGGTTGCCTTCGAGACAAAACATGTTTCGATTGATGTGGATATCTTAGAGCTCATGTTCAAGACATAAATATCATTCGATCGTGGTGACCGTATGACAACCATGTCCTCGGGAATAACATAACCCGGTTTTAAGATAAGACATGCTTTTTCAGTGAATATCGTTGTGTATTTTTTATCACAAATCTGCGATATAATTAATAAGTTATGATCTACTTTATCACAATAATTTACTTTCTCAAACGTGATGTGACCATTTGAAACTTCACCCTCTTGTGTGATCATGCCCCCAGAATTCCCAGCAAATGCCACATAACCCCCTTGAGTATTCCTTACGTTGGTTAATAGGTCGAGATTCCCAGTGATATGACGAGAACATCCACTATCCATTATCCAGTTTTCACCAGACAAAGTCTGGATGAACCCTACACACAAAATAAAGATGATTAGTTCAAAAAGGCAGCCCAGGCCTCAGTCTTGGGCACCTTTTGGTTTTCTCTTTGATCATTAACTGTAACAGAGTTCAAATGTTGTTCAGCCACTTGTGAATAAGTTATGGGCTTCCTAGACTTTTGTCTTAAGTAAGCTGCTTGAACAATGTTTGAATTCGTGCTCCTACAAATTGGCTCATGCAGAACAAACTTTGGTTTAACCTAACCATGTGTCTCATTAACATGAATAACCTTACATGGATTCACATTAGAGAACATAATATGAGTGTCATCAGTATACGACACAGGTCGTTTCAGAATCTCCTTTGCCAGTGGAATTGGTTTAGAGTTGTCCCTGATAAAAGGATGAAGATTATGATAGCTCTTCTGATTACAATCCTTCACAACATGACCAAGTTGACCGCAAAGAAAACAGCTTCGCATGTCTACACGATGTTGTTGTGAAGTAGTTGGAATGAATGATGCAGAAGTTTGATGATGACTCACATTCTTGGTCATGCTCTTAGCAAACTCATCAGTTAATTCAGATTTCTTTTCAAGTAAAAATCCAAATTAGAACAATTTGAAAAATTTTTCAATGTGTCTGTCCCAGTTGACTTCACAAAGTTGATTTTCTTAGCTTGTTTTAAAACATGCTTTGCCTTAGGCAATGGATCAGATGGTACTGATGTTTTCGCTTGAGCATATCGACGTTCAAGATCTTGAATCTGTGACGTTTCATTGATATAGACACTCTCAATAAGTTCAGGTTTAATGATGCTTATTGGAATATCTTTTTCTGTGAACATCATGTCCATTCCTTTTAATTTAAAAACTCTAACAGGTGAAGGCATAGAACTAGGAGGATTAACAAACTGCATTAAGTCCTCATCAGAAATCTTAGGTTTTTCTGACTTCTTTGCCTTTATTGGTTTAGTTTTTACCGGTTTTTTTTTTCATGTGAGACTTGAATAAACCATACACAGCTTCCTCAAATTCTTGAGGTTCGCAAAGAATATGATTAGAACTGGGGATGTTCTTATTCTTGTGTATTATCTCAGGTTCAAACACGTCCTCGATAATCACCTTGTCATCATTCTCAACAAAGACCTTTTTACTTTGAACATGAGGTTTTTGAGGAGCAACCTGTGTCTTAACAGTTTCTGTTTTAACTGATTTTTCTGGGTTAACTGACTTAGATTTCTCAGAAATCATAGTTTCTTTCTCAATCAAATCCTCTTCTTTTCTAGCAAAAGGATTAATTTTGTAATCATTGTGATATGGAGGTGGAATTTCAACAAAACCAATGCCTTTATTAGAATCCTTTTGTTTACCAGATACTTCAATAATTTCATTCAACAAAAAAGAAGAATTTCTAAACTTTCCCAGTTTGTTCTTAAACTCAAGAACCTCATTCTCAAGCTCGGTTATCTTTGAACGATGTTTCAGAATTTCTTGAAACTTTTGGTCATTAATTGTCATTTTCACAGATAACTCAGCTTTGAGATCGTGGTTACTTGTCGACAATGCTTCAATCTTTTCTCGAGATCTCATTTGAGATTCAAGAGATTATCGATAAGTATCCTTTAGAGAAGCAATTTCTCTTACCAGATTATCATTTTGACTTTTCAAAGCTTCTAACTTAGGTTTGTTAGATTCACAATCAACACATGATACTTTAACAGATGAAGTAGCAGAGATAGAATGACTAACCTCATTGATTATGGCCATGCAAGAAAATACTGTTGGAGGTTTGTCGCAAGATTCGTCAAAATCAGATCCAGAATCATTATCAGAAGACATCTCACTCTCACTTGTATATTGACAGTCTTTATGTAATCCAAACATAGCCAGATTTGCTTGAGCATCATTACATAGAAATCGTTGTGACCAGTCATTACCATCTGCTAACATTGCTTGTGTTGTAGAAGAAGAAGGTTTCTTTTCAGCATCACTACCTCGAGGTGTAGAAGAATTTTGACCACGAGAACCAGTGTATTCTTTCTTTGGCTTGTCACATTCCTTTGCGAAATGTCCAAATTCTTGACAATTATAGCATTTTACTATTAATTTGTCAAAACCTAACTTCTTGTTTAAAGCTAGAAGATCTTTTCCAGTTCTCTGCATGAATCTTTTAACTTTACGGACAATCATAGCCATGTTCCATTTTAAATCCATGATTTTCAAATCATCAGGATCTATCTGATCATAATCCTCATCAGTTAAATCACTTGTGGCAATCTTACTACTTACCAAGTTTTCATATGAAGACATGAAAGCTGTTAGAAAAGCAAAGTTTTGCTCAGCTTCCTTCATATTAACACTAGGTGTTGAAGCAAATGGATTAGTAGTAGTTGAACTCCCAGAACCACCAGACAATCCAGAATTACCAGCAGAATAGAAAAAAACTTTTGGATCATTGAACATAGTTGATTCTTTTTCACTTGCAGCTTAGGTAAGAAAAGCATTGATTGGAGAAATTGATGAACTAAGAGGCATACTTCGACCATAGAAAGCTGGATCTTGATTTTCCTTGGAAGATTTTTGACACTTAAGATCATATTCTCTAGCTTCGATCTTTTGTAAAAATTCAAGTGCAGTCAAGTCTTCGTTCAAGAAGTAGTCATTCTCTTTCAAGACCATGAGAAATGTTGAATAAGAACTTGGAAGCACACTCTTAATAGTGTCAATTTTATCTGTTTCTGAAATTTCCAATTTCATCTTGTCCATTTCAGCAATTAATGAATAAACCTTGTAATCATCTCTTCAACTGTTTCTCCCTTCAATAGATTAAAGTTTTGAAACTGAAACTTGAGCATTACTTTCTTACTCTCAGCCGTGTTCCCCATACTTCTCATACGAAGATGTTGGAGTAGAGAAGCACATCTCTTTATGTTACCCACTTGATGAAAGATATTTTCTGGCAATGCCATAGTGAGAGTGGAATAAGCTTTTGTTTCGATTTCTAAAGCTTTCTTTTCTTCTTGATAATATTGAGATACAGCTTTAGGAACAAAACCAATAGTATCATCACCAATTAACGGTTCCTTATAAACTTCATCGAAACAATATGAGCAGTCAGGATGAACAGATCTCAAATGTGCACGAAACAGAGGTTCCCATTTGGCAAAGTCACTAAACTTCCTCAATCTTGGACATTTAGAGTGTGAACCTATCTCGGTATCAAGTTGCAACATTTGTTGCATCAACATATTTTGAGACGCCAATGCATACATACCGGCCATTTTTGACAAATTTTAAAGTTCAAAGGTGGAATGAATCAAACAACAAATAAGGTTTAATGAACTGTGAACATTTGCAGTGAACTGTAAACAGTTGTAGCGAACTGTGTGCAGTAAAGTAACGAATCAAATCTTAACAAAGTGAAGATTGATCAGACAACGAATCAGAATTGAGTTTAGCGAATAAAATGGTTAACGAATCAACTCAAAACCACGAATCAGATGGTTAACAATCAGTCAACGAACTAGTCAATACTAACGAATTGACTAAGTCAATCACGAATTACAGGCATAGCGAATTACAGATTTCTTGTAACAAATTAGACAACGAACAGACTATAACGGATCAGCTACAGTTGATTTAGCGAATCAACTATAACGAATCAAGTTGTTATAACCGTTTGTAACAAACTTTGATACCTTATGCCATGTGGCAAAAGTTGTTATGACACAAATCCCAATGTGGACACGTATCACACGAATCTGTTTATCCAATTAACGAATCAGATGACACAAATTAACAACTAACACGAACTGGCAAACGAATCACTTGAAAGTTATAACGAATCCGCTAATTTAGATAACGAATCAAAGTGAATAATAACACGAATCACCATGAAGATGACAACGAATCAGATTCATCTTCAAATCTTCAAATCTTCAAAGAAGATTTCCAGAAATCTGGAAAAAAGAAGAACACTAAACTCAGAAACCCAGAATATGTAAATCCGTAGTACAACCTCAATTCGTAACCAAATTGCACAATTAACCTATCAAATAACTCACAAACCAATTGCGAATCCAAAACACTAATCCTCGATACCAAATACCTCCGATTACTAATCCAATTTACCCACAATACAACCTCTGTTTCGGACTTAAACCGAAAACAGTTCCAATCCACTCAAAAACCAAACCAAAACTCAATTCCAACTCACAATTCCTTCCAATACCTTAATCAATCTCAAATTCAGTCCAAATCGTCCATAAAACAATCAATTCAACGATAAATTGATTCAAATTGACCCAAAACAGAAAATTAACCAAAACGAAAACTAATTAAACACCAAATCAAGTGTAATTGAGCAACCAACAGCTCTGATACAACTTGTTGGAGCCCGGTGTATCAATCTAATAACTATAACTATAACAGATCTCAGATCTGTGTTTAACCGATTAATACGTTTATATAGATCTAGCTCATAATTATCATAGATTCAGTGTTGTAAGTGTTTATATATTATCAGTATATATGTATATCAGTATAATATTAAGTTTTGAAGATTGGGAGAGTATTTGGACAGCGATTCAATAATTAACACTCAAAACTTAACTTACGAGTGAACAGGGTTCACTATAAATAGAAGACAGGTCTGGTTCGCTAACATCCTCTAGCGAACCAGAACCTACTTCGTTAGATACAATAAATAAGAGAAACATCCCCTGATTCGTTAACATCTCCAAACGAATCAGGAGGGAATAAGGTTAAGTCTTAGTTCGCTAACATCCCTTAGCGAACTAGACTTAATATATAACGAACTAGACAATAATTAAACTAATTATTACATTAAATATAAAACAAAAACGTTAACGATAATTACAAAGACTCGAGATGCAAAACCGTGCACTAACATTAACCCAAATCCAAGCTACCCAACCTCCTCCACCCGTTGTTGCACCTGTTAAACCAAAACCCTCATCCTACTTGTTTAAGCAATTTACTAGTGCTAACCCACCCGAGTTCCTTGGAATGAACTGTGCGACTACCTTGTTGTAATGGTTCGAATCGATTGAGAGTGTGTTCTGACACAGCAAGTGCTCGATGCGAAAAAGACAAATTTCGCTTCGAGCATGTTTAGAAAAACGGCTCTTAAATGGTAAGGTGGTGTTATGAATCTCCAAGGATCGGAATTGGCTATGGCTCTTCCATGGTCCAATCTCAAGGCACTCATGATGAAGAAATTTTGTCCTAAACACGAGCTCCAAAAGCTCGAGGTTTTGGAACCTCAAGCAAGAAAGTGGTGATAATGCCTCCTATTCACTCCGTTTCCATGAATTGTGCATCCTGGTCCCTCACTTGGTTACCCCGCCCGAGCGTGAACTTGATAAATACATTGGGGGTTTACCTATGCAAATTCGGGACTCAGTGATGAGTAGCAAACCTGTGAACCTTGAGGACGCCATCACTCTAGCCAGTGCGCTATCGGAAAACCATGTGAAGGCAGGTACACTAACCCTCAAGAAGTCAAGTGAAAAGGCCAAAGTCGAACCCGCACCTCAAGCCAAAGTTGAATCTACACCACAAGCCATTAACTACTCAAACTCTTCCCGCCACAACAACAACAAAAAAAAAAAGAAACCCAAAACCAATTACCGAAACTTTGCCATTACCCAACCCCAACCACAACAAACAACAACAAACCCAAGCTCCTCCACAAACCCGAAAACCCTATATCGGTATACTCCCACTATGCAACAATTGACAACTTCACCACCCATCACACATGTCGTGTCGCCATTGTACTATTTGTAACCGTCTTGGTCATCTCAACACCACATGCCGATCCGCACAACGAAACCAACCTAACCAACCAAGAACCACTCCCCAAAATCCCTAAAACCGTTATGCACCATACCCGCAAAATCCTCCCCAACAACCCCGAGTTTGCTTTAATTGTGGTGATCCTAACCATTTCTGCAACAATTGCCCTCTCCTAGCCTTTGCCAACCAAGCCCAAACCATGACCATTCCCTATTACCAAACCCAAGCCTCAACTAAATACACCACTCATCCAAACCATGCAAGCCATCCAACCCGTGCAAGAAATTCAAGCATCACCTCCTCCTCCCCCTCAATTACCTCAAGGAAACCACGGAAATCAAAGGCGAGATTTCATGATGAATGAAAATCAAGCTCAAGTGGCTAACAATGTTGTGAACGGTATGTTTTTGGTGAACCATCGTTTGGCTTCTATTTTATTTGATACTGGTGCCGATAGATGTTTTATTTCTTTGAAATTTGAGTCGAAAATTGCCATGCCTCGAACCAAGCTTTCCCGACCGTTTTCTGTTGAAGTCGTCAATGTAAATTCTATCACCATTAATTCCGTCGTCCGCGATTGTACTCTCATTCTCTCTAATCATAAATTCTCCATCGATCTCATCCCGATGCAAATGGGAAGTTTCGATGTCATAGTAGGCATGGATTGGTTATCATTGCACCGTGCCGAAGTCGTTTGTTTCGATAAATTCATTCGCATTCCGCTCGTCAACTGTAAAATTCGTAAAGTCTTCGGAAACACAACTTCTAAAAGGCTTAATCTCATGTCGTGCTCCCAATCGCAAAAATACATACGCCAAAAGTATGTTTCGTTTCTAACTCTTGCGGTGGTAAAAGACAAAAAGGAAAAGAAAATCCAAGATATTTCTATTGTTCGTGATTTTCTCGACGTCTTTCCCGATGATGTCTCTGTTCTTCCACCCCTTCGTCCAATTAAATTCCAAATCGATCTTGTGTCTGGCGCAATGCCCGTGGCCAAGGCTCCTTATCGTTTAGCCCCGTCGGAAATGCAAGAATTGTCGAACCAACTCGAAGAACTTTCCGATAAAGGTTTCATTCGTCCAAGCTCTTCTCCTTTGGGCGCTCCTGTTCTCTACGTGAAAAAGAAGGATGGTTCGTTTTGTATGTGCATCGATTATCGAGAGCTTAACAAACTCACAATTAAAAATCGTTATCCTTTGCCATGAATCGACGATCTTTTTGACCAACTTCAAGGTGCAACGTGTTTCTCAAAAATCGATCTTCGATCGGGTTACCATCAATTACGTGTTCGAGAAGATGATATTCCAAAAGCCACTTTCCTTACCCGATGTGGACATTTCGAGTTTTTGGTCATGACCTTCGGGTTAGCCAATGTACCCGCGGTGTTTATGGATCTCATGAATCGCCTTTGCAAACCATTCCTTTATAAATTCGTTATTGTCTTTATTGATGGCATTCTCATCTTTTCAAAGACCAAAGCCGAACATGAGCATCATTTTCTTTCCATTCACGAACTCCTTAGAAACGAGCGACTCTATGAAAAATTCTCAAAATGTGAATTTTGGCTCGGGGAAGTTCAATTTTTGGGACATATCGTAAATGACAAAGGTATTCATGTTGATCCCGCTAAAATTGAGGTCGTTAAGGATCAGAAAAATCCAACGACATTGACGGAAATTCGATCATTCCTTGGTTTGGCCGGATATTATTAGCGTTTCATTCGGAATTTTTCCAAAATCTCTCTGCCGCTTACATCCCTCACTCATAAAGGAAAAGCATTTGATTGGGGTTCGAATCAAGAGGAAGCCTTTCATACTCTCAACGACATGCTTTGCAATGCTCCCGTTCTAACCCTTTCCGATGGAAACGACGATTTTGTTGTATTTTACGATGCCTCTCATCATGTTCTTGGTTGTGTTCTTATGCAACGAGGTCAAGTCATCGCTTACGCATCAAGGAAACTTATGGTGTACAAGAAGAATTATACGACTCACAATCTCGAACTTGGTGCCGTCATTTTCGCTCTCAAAATCTGGAGACATTACCTTTACGGTACAAAATGTGTTGTGTTTACCGATCATAAAAGTCTTCAACATATTTTTGACCAAAAAAATCTCAACATGAGACAACGATGATGGGCCGAATTACTTGGTGAATACGATTGCGAGATTCACTACCATACTGGTAAAGCGAATGTTGTCGTCGACGCCCTAAGTCGAAAGGTTAATGTTAAATCCGTTATGCTTCTAAGCATTGTTGTTCAAACTGATCTTCAAATTCGTATCAGTGTACCTCCGTTGAAGAAGGTAACATGCATGACGAAATGCCATGTGGGGCCGAACTTCAACTCACAACCAAACCCGATGGTCATTTGTATTTTCTCAATCGTTTGTGGGTTCCTAATCGCGATGATCTTCGTACTTGTATACTCGACGAATCTCACAATTCGCGGTATTCCGTTCATCCCGGTGCGAATAAGAAGTATTTAGATCTTCGTGCTACCTTTTGATGGCCGGGTATGAAAAAGGACGCAACGTTGTTTGTATCTAAATGTCTTACTTGCTCAAAAGTCAGAGCCGAACATCAAAGACCTTTTGGTCTACTCGAGCAACCACCGATTCCCATTTGGAAATGGGAAGACATTGCTATGGACTTTATCACTAAACTACCCAACACCCGAAAAGGAAACGATAGTATTTGGGTGATTATTGATCATTTAACCAAGTCTATTCATTTCATTCCAATCCGCGAGAAGTATTCTATCGAGCAGCTTGCTCAAATATATGTTCGGGAAATTGTGTGCAGACATGGTTTACCATTGTCTATCATCTCCGATCTCGATGCTCGTTTTACCTCTCATTTTTGGCGATCACTTCAAGAAACCTTGGGAACACGTATCGATCTTAGCACCGCTTATCATCCTCAAACCAACGTTCAATCCGAACGTACCATTCAAACACTTGAGGATATGCTACGAGCGTGTGTTCCTGATTTTGATGGGAATTGGGATTCTCGCATTCCTTTCATTGAGTTCTAGTATAATAACAGCTATCATTCTAGCATTAAGATGGCTCCTTTTGAAGCTCTTTACGGTCGTAAATGTCGTTCCCCGATTTGTTGGAACGAAATCGGTGAAGCTCAAAAAAAGGGACCTGAAATGGTCCAAGAAGCCTCCGACGTTATTGATCAAATCCGTAAGAATCTCCTAGCCGCTAGAAGTCGTCAAAAGAGTTACGCCGACAAATGGCGAAAACCGATCGAATTTAATGTTTACGATCTTGTCCTTCTAAAAGTATCTACTTGGAAGGGGGTAGTCCATTTCGGAAAGAAGGGTAATCTAGCTCCTCGTTTCGCTGGTCTTTTCAAAATTCCCGAACGTGTTGGAAGGTAGCTTATCGACTCGAACTAACGTGAGAACTTGCCGGTGTTCATCCGACTTTTCATGTTTCGAATCTTAAAAAGTGCTTAGACGAGGATACTCCATATACCTCTCGACGAAGTGCATGTCGATGAGTCCATGATCTTGGTTGAACGACCCATTGAGATCATGGATCACAACAAAAATATAACCAAGCGTAGTTGTATTCGTTTAGTCAAAGTTCGATGGGAATCGCGGTGTGGTGCGAAATTCACTTGGGAATGAAAAGACACAATGAAATAGAAGTATCCACACTAGTTTGCATCATCGCCTTCGTCTTAATTTCGGGACGAAATTTCTTAAAGTAGGGGATACTGTGATATTCGTCAAATCTGGGTCTCGATTGTATTCGTTTTTGTGTCCGTTGATTATGTAAAACGACCTGTTTTGTAAACCAAAACTTATGCTATAATCAAAATGATGGATTTTATGTAACAATATTGTTTTACACTTTTCGAGTCTCAAAAACATCCTTTTCGGTCCTTAAATCACGTTAAAAACACTTCAAACGAACTTCGGGGGCCAAAACTGCCAAGTTTGAAAGTTCAGAATTTCCACCAGGTGACCTTAGCGCCGCGCTAAGGTCAAGTGCAGAGACCTTAGTGCCGTGAGAAGGGAGGCCTGCAGCAGCTGCAGATTTATGTCTCCTTGTTGGTTTTATTGTCCTAAAAATCTGAGTTTTAACCATTAAACCACTTGTTTAACCCATTTAAGCTTATCCTATAAATACCCAACCCTTTCCCACATAATCCTTTCTCATAAAAATCTTTCCTCACTCAAATTCTAAGATCATTCAAGGTTATTTTCAAGTTTATGTCAAGTTTGACTTTGGAAGTCAAACTGATGAAGTTTTTCATTTTTATTTGTTTATCTTAGTCTAAATTAATACTTGAAGCATATGACACAACATATATATAATATACACCCCTTTTTACCTTTGGTGGTTACTTTTCCGGCCCCGATCGGTTAAGTTTCGGGCCTCGTAAGGCAAGGCTACATGGAGGACTTTCGTGGTCCTTTTTATATATTTTCCGCATCTAACTTTATTATTGCTTACTAACCATGCTCATTTTAGTTTGTTTATCATATTTATGAAGTTCCATGGTTATGGGTTTGAAGACTCTAGCCTCGGTTTAACCGTAAATAGCTCCAAACCTTAAACCGAACTTTGTTTACTAGTTTTGTTAAATAATTGTTTAAACATGCTTTATGTTAGATTTAAGTTTCAAAAATCATTTTTATAAGTTCTATGGTTATGGGTTTGTAGATTCTAACCTTGGTCTTAACCCGAAACTAGATCTGAACCGAAAACCGAACTTTCGTTTAAAGACTTTATTGTTATCTTTTTGGTTGCAAAACTAAGTATCTTCATTTATAAATTATTATACAAGTTCTTTAATATTTGGGCATGTGGAAACCATCTATGAACTTATTGTGAGATGGAAATCGAACCAAACCGAACTAAACCAACTTTCACTAGCTTAAGACACACAAGTGTGTTTTTAGCTATCAAAACTTGTATAAATATTCAAAAAAAAAATACTTTACAAACTGATTTTAAATATTTTCTTAAGTACTTGGAAATTTTGTATCCAACTTGATCTCATAACAAAGTTTGGACCGAAAAAACCGAACACTCGCTTAACGGATGTTCTTAGTTCTAAGACAATATAACTATATACTTGGTTAAGTCTTATTATATTTAATTGAGTTATCTCATAACATTTATTATTTTGGAAAGTTGACTTTGGGTTTGACAAATTATCAAGACCCGACCCAACAACCCGAACACTCGTTAATACCCCTTCTAGTATCTATATTATAAAGGGACTTGCATTCTTGTATATTTACCCACCTTATTACTTAACATAGGTTGAGTAAATAGTAATGTTAGATACTTTAACCCGGCTTCGAGCAAACTACATTTTAAAGGACTAGTATTATAATTTCTTAAATAGTTACATTTTAGACCTTAGACTTTAATTGTTTACATTTGTTAACAATTATTTTATCCTAAAGACCTTCAAGACAACCTTCCTAATTCAAGACTTTCTTTTATTTAGGCTTTGCTCGTTAAACCTCGTCGTTTCGGTTAATCTTCAAATCACCGATCATTCAAGTTTATTACTTGAACGCGAGTACTTTCATACCCCGTTTTTTGATATTTCGTTTTGGGGGTGATATTGCATACTTATTCAAACTAAATGTTTTATACTAGAGTCGTAAATCAAAAACTTTATTGTATACTTTACTTAAATAAATGCTCGATTTGGTGTTCTATGCTTACATGCCTTGTTAATATGTTTACCGCTTTTGGTTGGTTGGTCTATAAACCCTAGTCTATTTGGCAACCCCTTATAGCAAGGTGTCGTTAATGTATTCTTATTAACGATTTCTCTTAAATCATAGTCTATTTGGCAACCCCTTATAGCAAGGTGTCGTTAATGTATTCTTATTAACGGTTTATTATCCAAATTATTGCTATTATTTATTGTTTCATATACAAGTTGTGGAATTTCCTATTATATACATATTTGTTCAATACTATGAATTGCTCAACAACCTTTGTGTTGATAAACTTTATTTTATGCAATGTTACAGGTTTGACTTTTGGTTGACTCGAGACTTGGAGAAAAACGCTATCAAAGACCTTTAGGATATTAGCAAAATGAACAATATATTTATTTGCTATATTTCGTGATGATTATTGTATGAACAAGTATGTTATGTGACGTTATGATTTTGTAAATGAGTTGTTAAATATTGACATTTTAAATAATGTCTTGTTTATTTGTCCAATCACGTTGCACCCCGACATGTTCCACCGCCTTTGGTTGGGGTGTGACACAGGAAATCACACATGTTAACTGATAGAAGAACATAGATATCAAAGATACCTAAGTTGCATAGATGTAAAATTACCATACGTTAGTTAACATCAAGATCACATAATCACATATAGATTACTGATCATCAACCTAAGAATCAAATATACCTACGTTATACAGATAATCAATTAAGCATACATCAGTGATCAGCAAACAGTAACATATTCAAATACAAACATTCTCCAAGACCCTTTATCGAGATAGTCAATTAGCACATAGGAGCACACATCGTTAATCAAACCTCATCAGAGTTGATCTTTCCCATGGCTCTCAAAAAAAGTTGAACCTGGTTTTATCAAGTGGTTTTGCGAATAGGTCAGCCAAATTATCAGTTGTATCAACTCTCTTTGTTTCAATTAGATATTTTATATTGCAATCTCTAATGAGGTGATGTCTGAATTCAATGTGCTTGCTCTCAGAATGTTGTACTGGATTCTTAACTATGAAAAATGAAGTAGTATTATCAATGAAAATAGGAGTGTTCAAGAAATTCATACCATAATCCAGCATTTGATTATGAATCCATAGAACTTGTGCACAACAGGCAGATGCAGCAATGTACTCAGCTTCAGCAGTTGAGATAGACACTGTGTTTTGTTTCTTGCACTGCCAAGATACTAGCATGTCTCCTAAAAATTGACATCCACCAGAAGTTGACTTCCTACTCATGTTGCAGTCATCATAATCACTATCAGTATAGGCAATGAGATCGAAGGATTGTTTCTTAAATTACCAAATCTCTAAATATGGTTTTCCCTTCAAATATCTAAAGATCCTATTGACTGCTGTCATGTGAGAGACCTTAAGTATTGACTGAAAACTTGCACATACACATACATCAAACATTATATCGGGTCTGGAAGCAGTTAGGTACATCAAGGATCCAATTTTTGATCTATATTATTGCTCATCTATAGGCTGCCCCTTGTCATCTACTATCATTTTCTAATGAGTGTCCATGGGTGTTGAAGCAGTTTTGAAATATTGACACTTGAACTTGTTCAAAATGTCCTGCACATACTTAGACTGGAATATGAAGATTCCATCAGCCTTTTGTTGAACTTGCAATCCAAGAAAGAAGTTCGTTTCTCCCATTGAACTCATTGAGTACTTGGATTTCATCAATTCTTCAAATTCATGGCACATTTGTTGAACCAAAAATGATATCATCAACATAGACTTGTAGTAGAAGCAAATCTCTTCATCTTTTCTTGTAAAAGAGGGTTTTGTCAATAGTTCCTCTAGAGAAACCATTATCAAGCAAGTGGTTAGATAACTCATCATACCAAGCTCTTGGAGCTTGATGTAGTCCATACAGAGCATTGTTCAGTTTGTATACTCTGTTAGGATAATCAGGGTCCTTAAATCCTGGTGGCTGAGTCACATACACCTCATCTTCTATTTTTTCATTTAAGAAAGCAGATATGACATCTAACTGAAATACCCTTATATTCTTTGAGACAGCATAAGCTAAGAAAATTATTATTGCTTCAAGCCTTGCCATAGGGGCAAAAACTTCCTCAAAGTCTATTCCTTCTTCTTGTAGGCATCCTAAAGCAACAAGTCTTGCTTTGTTCTTAATCACTTTTCCTCTTTCGTCTCTTTTGTTCCTGAAAACCCATTTTGTCCCACACTTTCTTGGCCTATCTACAAGTTCCCACATTTTGTAAATCTCTTATTTGGGCCAACTCCTCTTGGATTTCTTCTACCCAACAGTTTTCTTTCAATGCTTGAACAATGTTCTTGGGTTCAATTTGGGATAGAAAGCAGGAGTACAAACAAATGTTTGCAGATTCAGAAGCACTTCCAGTAACCCCGTCATTGATATCTTCAATGATGTTCTCAGGTGGATGATTTCTTTCAACATAAGAGGATTGAACAATCACATCGGTAGTCATAGTAGAATTAAGATTTGATTCATTGAGATCTGGTTCATCAATGATCAAATCAGTTGTTGCATCATGAAATTATGGTGCTTTTTCATTGTTTTGTTGTGAGGTAGATGCACCATTGTTTCCCATATTCAAGTTTTGAAATAAATCTTCAAATCTTTCTCTTCTTGCAGCGTCTTGTTCACGCATTTGGTTGCTTGGATCCTCCTCATTTAGAACTTGATCAACATGCATATCCTGATTGTCTTGATTATTTTCTTGATTTTGTTCATGATTTTGATTCTATTCTTGAACTTGTTCAATTTCAGCACTTGAGGGATCCTTTATAAATTTGTATTCACTTCTTTTTCCAGCAACTTTGGACCATAGCTTGTCCAAATCCAATTTCTTTTGATTATTTTATTCAATCATACTAGTCTTATAAAATGAGTAATCAAAGTCTTCAGGATAAATCTTGAAGGACTTGATCAATTTCTCAAGGTCAAACAGCCATGCTGCACCATCAACAGTATTAAACTGATTTTCATTGAAGATTATATCAGTTGATTCAATCACACTCAAATGGTCTTTGACATAGACTCTATAAGCTTTTGAATGTGTTGAGTAACCAGCAAAGAAGCAGTCCAAGGATTTTGATTGAAACTTATTGAGATAGTCCTTGGTTTTCAACAATGAACATTTGCAACCAAATGGCTTGAGAAACTTGATGTAGCGCTTTCTTTTAAACAGGATCTCATAAGGTGTCTTGTTTTTAATTTTGTTGAGAATGCCTATGTTCTGAAAATAGAATGCAATATTAATAGCCTCCGCCCAAAAAGTGACAGGCAAGAAAGCATCTGCCAACATGGTTCTTGCAGCTTCAATGAGTGTTCTATTTCTTCTCTCTGCAACACCATTCTGTTCAAGAGTTCTTGGAGCAGAGAATTGTTGGAGCATTCTCTTTTCATTGTAGAATTCTTCTATGACTCCATTTTTGAACTAAGTTCCGTTATCACTTCTCATCACCTTTACCCTTGCATCCAACTGAATCTAAGCTCTGGTTACACATTTCTTAATAAATTCTGCAGCTTCATCCTTTGTACTCAGGAAATAAACCCAAGTGTATCTTGAATAGTCATCAATTATCACAAGACAATATCTCTTTTTGCCTATGCTTGGAACACTCACAGGACCAAAGAGATCCATGTGAAGCATCTCAAACAATTGATCAATTTTGTTAATGAGCTTTGTCTTGTGTGAAGTATTGTGTTGCTTACCCTTTTGACAAGAAATTCAATTATCATCCAACTTGAACTCCTTAGTAGGTAATCCAATAACATGCTTACCCTTGACCAGTTTGTTCATGTTCTTCAAGTTGACATGACACAGTTTCCTATGCCACAATTTGGTCTCATTCTTAGTGGCCTTGGAAACAAAACATGTACCACCCCTTGAAACAACATTTTTCATATTCAGTTCATATAGATTGCCATTCCTTGGAGCCATCATCATAATCATGTCTGGTGGGATTACAAAGTCAGGTATGAGAATAAAGCAGTGAGATTCATCAAACCCAACCTTAAAACCTTTATCACACATTTGAGAAATGCTTAAAAGGTTATATTGTAACCCCTCCACATAGAAGACATTGTCAAATGTGACCTTTTCATTAGTCAAGATCCCTTTTTCAACAATTTTTCCACCATTTTCATCACTTCCAAAAGCTACTGACCCTTCAAATTTCTCTTCATAATTAACAAGTGACCTCTTGTCACATGTCATATGCTTGGAACACCCAATATCCATGTACCATTCTTCATTTAGTGGAGTGGACTATTCCTGCATAATTCAAAGAAATTGATTAATTAATTGATGAAATGCTAGCTGAATCGACTTGCACATCATCATTTTCAATGACAATTGTTGCATTAGATGTGAGAGGAATAAGCTTAAAATCTTCATAAATAAGTTCACAATCATCAGACTCATACTTATCAAATTCATCAGATTGATCTAATTAATGACTACGGCGAACTGGGCTTTTCACATATGGAATTATGCTTTTGCAATCTTGCACCACATAATCCTTTATACTTGAAAAATCCCTCACATCAGTTCCCTTTGGCACTTGAACTTCACCTCTTGGTTTCCAAAGAAACCCATGGGGCTCAAACCCATGCTTTAGTAGAAACTTTTCATCACGATTAAGTTCTCTTATCTTCTTTCTTGAAAACACACCCTTTCCATTTTTCCTGTCCTCTTTTGGTGAGTTTTCTGAATCATCAGACTTGACTGATTTGGTGGTTTTGTTAGGAACAATTCTCAAAGGTTGAGTATTTCTTCTCATCACATGTTCATATTTGATGGGAATTGTGTCCCTTTTCACTTGATAAATTCCTTTCTTCTTCGCTTTCTCTTCAACACTCTCAGTTGTCTTCTGACTCATCACTTTCTTATCATTCCCTAAAACATGACTTTTGTCTTTCACATCTCCACACATATTCCCTTTTCCCAAATACTCATTGTATTTTTCATTATAATATCCAAAGTCTTGTCCAAACCTTGTTTCTTTTGGTAGATAAACTGATGTGAATGTGAATCTTTCATGACAAGAGTCAGTGTGATGACCATATTCATCACAATTCTTACACCAAACTTTCCCTTTGGAAATTTCACTTGAACCACCCCTCATAAATTTGTCACTTGGTCTTGGAGGTTCAATACCAATGTTTTTCTGATTCTTGAGTCCATCAAAATTGATTGAAAATGGCCCAAATTCATCAACTTTGACATCTTATCTTTCAATTTTGCTTTTCACAAATACTATCTTTTTCAAGTTCATAGGCTCATCATCCAAGTTTTCTCTGTATCTTTTCTGCCTTCTTTCATACTCTTCAAGTGTTTCCACTTCACCAATGTAAAATAACTCTTGGCTAAAGAAAACAGGGTAAACAGAGATGAAATGTTCAGTTTCCAGTGTCTCATTTTCTTTTTTTGTTGTTGTTGTTTATCTTGACCTTCCTTAGAATAGTCCTGCTCGGTGGCTTAACAACACTGTAGCTCTGTTTGGATCTTTCACAAATGTCAAACTTAACATGCTCTTTCCTCATTCTTTGATTGTTTTTGATAATCTTGAGAATCATCTTGGGCAGATCAGTGAGTTTGTCAATTGAGTCTGGTATCTTTTGCCTTCTGTTTCTTTCTGCAGCTTGGATTTCTTTATTTGATATTTGATCACTAGAGTCACTTAAATCATCATTGTTCAGATCATCTTCCTTGAAATCATCTTCAGAAACTTGCCCACCAATTAACTTATCATCTTTCTCATCTTCTTTCAGAACAAACTCTCCATGTTCATCAACTTTAACCTTGTCATAATGCTCAATGAAGTCTTCTTTGTCTTTGAACACATCTCTGAATTGATTAAGATAAGTCTCCCTTTTCTCCTTATCAAATTTGATAGTATAGTTGTTGAAAGGTGGAGGAACAACTTTGTATTTGTCTTCTTCTTTAATCTTGTTCAAAATACCACAAATGTTTCCAGTAGTTATTAAGTTCTTTAGAAACTCATTTTCAACTTGTAATGTGGTATTTTTCACCTTTTCTTCAACTGCCATTTTCTTTAGGCCTTCAATTGCAGTCACATATCTTGACTGAAGTCTGAAACTATTCATACAATCTTCTTCAAAGCTTTTGATATTTTCATCATAAGTCAAATCACTTGCTTGATACACATTTATCATACTTTGTTTCTTAAAGCATTCACTCTCCAACTTTCCTACTTTCACATTCAATGCATCAATTGTTTCAAGTAATTCAAGTGTAGAGTTTGAATGTACATGTGAAGAAGAAGATCCAGCTTCAGTTTCAACTTTTGCTATGAATGCAACAATGGCCTTGGTTATGTCATCAACATGATCACTCCAATCGAAACCACCTTCTTATTGAGCAGCAAGTGCTACATTTCCTTGGTTTCTATGCTGGTTTTGATTGTTTTCTGTTGGTGTTGTTGGTAACATTTGTAGGGTTTTGATTGTTTCTTTGGTAGTTCGAGTTCTGAGGTACAACTTGCTGATTGTTTATTGTGGTTGCTGGTAGCTGTTGTTAAAGTTGGGATTGTTGTTAAAGTTATTGTATCTTGGCTGGTTTTGCTGGTTCTGGTATTGATTTCTTGATTGTTGGTTCTGATGTTGATTCCCTTGAAAGTTTCTAGGCTGATTGCATTCTCTAGCATAGTGTTCTGGTTACTGGCAATTGTAGCAAATTTTCTTAGACTTGTCAAACCCAATCCTTTCATTAGGACCAGACACCAGAGACCTCTCAGTCCTATTGTACAACATCTTACTTATCAATGCTAACATGGCAGCTTGCCATTTCAAGTCCATATCTTCATGTTCGTCCGCATCAATCTGTTCTAAGTCATCTTGAACCACACTTTGTATGAATCATATTTTTGGCGACAAAAGCATTATATGATTCAGTGAACATTGAGAATAGTGATTGGTATTCACTTCCTTGATCAGCATGAGTTCCACCATAGGGTGCTTGTCCGCTTGCCATTGAGGCAGACTCATTATCATCAATGAGTTGAACATTAAAGCTTGACTGATCTCCTTGGCCACTTGAGCTACCTCCAACAAATTCCTTTGGCGTATCAACACCATGCTCACTTAGTTATTCGATTATTGGTATTTGTTGTTGGTTTTTCACAGTCACGTTTCCCATCGGAGCAATGATAGCATTTATCATCTGAAAACAGGGCTTATCTTCTCTGATCATCTTGTTTCAATCATCTCTATTTCAGCAGCTTGTAAGAAGCATATCACATCATCCAGTTTCAAAGTATCATAATTGGGCTTTTAAATGATGAATTTACTAGCTGTATACCATTCTTTTGACAAGGGTGATAACAGTTTCGTATTCAGGTCTGTATAAGTAAAAACATAATCTGTTGTTATAATGTCATTCACAATAGCAAAGAATCTTTCAAGCACCGACTTTAGTCTCTCACCATCCTTAAATTTGAACCTATCTAGCTGTTGCTTGAGTCTCTCCTTCTTGATTTTCTTTAGTTCCGAGTTCCCTCAAACATCTCTAAGATAGCATCATACATCTCCTTTGTAGTTTTGTGATGAGAGACCTTGGTCAGGATCTCCCATGAATGACCTAACTTCAACATAGCTAGAGCCCTATCATCCACTTTCCTCATTCTAGCTTTAATAGCTTGACCACCAGCACCAGTAGAAGTTCCAACAGGAGTTCCACATATCCACATCATTATAGTAGACATCAGCTTTAAACAGAACTTTCCATTTAATGTAGTGTTCCTGTCCATACAACCTTGGGATTTTGTTAGTGGAAACCTCTTGCTCTTCAAAACCAGACATATTTTTGGTAATTTGTAAAACAATTTAAAGAGAAATAAGTAGGAGTATAAACAGATTCAAAAACTGAATTTGAAAATCAATCAGATCTAAGAGTGAAATCTTCAGATATGATGTATTTGGTTCGATTGGAGGAAGATCTAACGATAAAATACAAACTTTAAGTAAAACAAGTGAAAAAAAACACCAAATATTTCAAATCTGGAAGAATAAAGAAGAACATAGTTGCTGACGTCAGGATCCAATGGATCAGTACTCAGCTATCGTCATTCTTCATCTTCAGATAATCAACAATAAGCAAAGATTCTTCACCCAAACAGCAACAAACTAGCTCTGATACCACTTGTCGGTCCACTTTGATCACTCAGTCACTCATTATTAACGTCGCAAACCAAGCAGTAATATGTCGACAAGAGGGTTAACGACTTGCTATTTTAGGTAAGAATAAATGTATGTTAACGGCGGAATCACTAACACACAAGATTGTTGCTTAAAGATTGTAAAATGTAATAGACTCAAACATTAACTCAAAAGATTTCCATTTATAGAAAGATTCATACAAATGCAAATGAATTAGGGTTCTTGTAAGGAATGTTTATCCGTAGAATTCTTAGGATAGCCGTCACACTCGATTCAGGAATATTCAGTAGGTTGAAAAGTGTAAAGTGGCTAACCCGTCTGTCTCTCTTAGGCATGCCCTTAAATATTCTATTTATAGGCCAGCCATCACCTGACAGCTGTCCTGCCTTCTGGAAACCCTAATGATTGATACATAATCATAAAAATATATTACAAAAGATTCTAAGTGTAAAAACAAGTCTTCGAGTAAGCTTTGTAGCTTTTGTCATTTTCGAGTAGACTTGGTAACCAAAGTGTGCTGGGGAACAGTTCTTCGGGTAGACTTTACTTAGAATATTTTCCATAGAAAATATTCACCTAGCAGACTTCAATCTTCTTGACCATAACAAACTTTGCTCGATATGGTCCTATGAGCAAACGGTTCTTCGTGAATCCCTTCAACTCTTTGTTAGAAGATAACTTTTTGAACAAACAAAAGTGTGCTGGTAACACTGTTTGAGTTGTGCTGGTAGCATTGTAGCTTGCTTGGAGTTGAACCTTGCTAGAGAAAGTACTTAGAATATTTCTTGATTAACTTTCTTCAAGCATGCTCGGACTACTGTTTCTTTATGAAACCTTTCTAGATCTTCCAAATACTTGGCTTCATAAGCTTGGTTTAGTCAAGGGTTCGCTAGTAAGCAAACTATGCTCAACTTGAAGAACACCTTTGCTAGATGACGTGAACCCTGCTCGGATTAGCACTTAAGAAGACTTCAAGAAGATAACCTTGCCCAAAAGGCAAAATACCTTGCTCGGTTAAGTAAAAATCTTGCTCGGATGCCCAAGTGTGCTCGGAGTCCATACTTAGCCTTTTCTTGAGAGGTTGAGGAGATTCCTATCTTCCTTTAAGCATTTTCTTATCCCAACATTTACCGTGATATATGATTGACTAATTGTCAAAATGTATTATGGTAGCCTTTTGTTGTTGACCCAAATCATTCAAAAATTCTTCGCAACCATATAGCTTAGCATATGCAAAACCCTATGCCAATGCTTGACAAGGCAAGTAGGCAAGAACTGATTGCTCTTTCGAACTCCGTGTCATAGTAACACTACCAAGTGAGTAAATGTTAGCTGATACTTTCTCACGATCATTAACACACCTTCCCCCGTAACTATCCTTGAATCCAATCAATTCTTGCTTGTTTGACATACCTATTTCCATACATGGTTGTTCTTGTTACATACCTATAACGTCCCAAAAATATAGAATTTCTCATGTTTCGGTTAACAATACATAAACACGATCTAAAATGAGAATAAAACTAGCACAAGCTTTTTACTAGTTTCAAGTTGAAATATAAATTATATGGATCTTCAAGGGCCAGAAGTTTCATGTTAGTTGCCTTTTAATACGTTACATTTTAAGTAGGTAGCGTATATAAGTATGTTTGAAAGTTTAGGGTGGTTTTATGGCAGTTCTGGTGAAGTTTCTAAATTTTCCAGCGACTGGCGGCAACGGATTCCAGTGGCGAAGAGGAGTGGGTCTTGTAGAGCTCAGCGACCAGGTCATGTGGCTGCTTGAATCACCTAAAACCGAGTTCATATGACAAAGTTATGAGAAATACAAGAAGATTCCAACCATTGTTCGGTTTTCCGGCGGCGGCAGTCGGCGGCACTGGTGGAGCTCGGCGACCCGGTCTTGTGGTCACTTGAATCACTCAATTCAGAGTTCGTTTGATATTGTTTCGACCTTACTCAGTTTTGGTTCAATTCAAGCTTGACTTATGGCTTACCGTCAAGCACACAGAGGTATAATCTCGTTTACTTTCTGATTCTCTAGTTAGCATTTGAACTTGAGGAAATGGTTATGTTGTTGAGGGTAATGCTTTTGATTACTGAGGATGAGATTGTGACAAGTTTATAGTTATGTTTTAATAAATGACAAACGCGTTGGAAATTAACATATAAAGATTGTAGCAATTATTTTAGGAATACATGGATGTTATAAATAGAATTGAAGATGAAATAATGACAACTTGTGTTGTCTGGGTTTATGTAAACTAAACGGGACTCTGCCCGATTATTGTTAGAATGAAAGGGAGCATTTTTAAACCATAAACGTCCTTGATATTGGTTGGATTTAATATCAATACATGAGATCAATAGTAATGAGGTTTAGTTAGAAATCAATCCCGCTTTAGCAAACAAAAGGATTCTATGTGATAGACACCTTATGTAATTATGATATTTATCGGATGATATGTCCTAACAATACGCAATGTAATAAGTAGAGAGACAAACTATTGCAGAGACTAAGATTAGTTGCTAGCCCCTTTTCTCTCTTATGTTTTTCGGGGCTATGTACGTACTCTATGTGTTTGGTTAATACACTAACTATATTTAGTAAGTTTATAATATGTGAATGTGTATGTATGCAGGAAGGATGGAAGTATATGGTTACATATATAAATATGAATATAGGGAATGTATGTATGGTTGTATGGAAAATAGGACAGGACTCTTGTAATATCTAAGAGGATAGGGACCAGAACATTATAATATCTAAGATGGTAGGGATCCGACACTTATAATATTTGAGATGGTTGGATCTAGACTCTAATAATATATGAGAGGACACGTCCAGAACCATATAATATTTGAGAGGATAAGAACAGACCCTTATATTTTCTGAGATGGTAGGACCATACTCTTTTAATATATGCGAAGTTATAGGGTGAAAGACTCTTTAAAACGTAGAGATAGTTATGTATGTAATAAGTAACTAAAACAAGAAAGTATGAAAGTATATATGTACGCATATATGTATGAAAGAAAGGTAAACATGTTAAGTATGTAATATGTATCTTTGGATACGTATATGTAAGTATGTGAATATAATGCATGTTTTTAGATTAACTAGAACTCACTTAGCATAGCTGACTTTTAGTATGCATGCAGACAATTAGAATGAGACATCTGCCTTGAGAGGGACACATGACAGATGAATAAAGAAGCTGGCATATGAAGGTTTGAAGTTATTATGTTTTGTGATGTTTTAAGACATTTTTAATGTTTCTTTTAATTTAAGAATGTGTAATGATGGTTGAAGTTTTAATTATTTGTGAAAGTTTTAATTAACTATGATGTTTAGAACTACGTTTATGAGTAGATCCAACAATAAAGTAGGGCACCCAGGTCCGGGGCCTTACAAGTTGGTATCAAAGCATAAGTTTGTGACAAATAAGTATCCTACATGCTTAGAATCGAACAGAGAATGGGACAAAAAGAAGAAAATAAAGAAGATAAAAAGAAGAAAAGAAAGAAGATGCCAGTTCAAGAAAGCCATGTGTCGCTCAAGCAAGCTCGAGAACGGTAGTATGCCTGCAATAGTTAACTCCATAAGTGAACTTGCTGGGATCGGGAATGAAGAAGCGAATGATGAGAAGGTAGAGATGATCGAGAAGAGTAGTTGATTGTCAATATATCCTAATTGAAAAAGCATGAAAGGATGGGGCTACATGGTATGGTGATTATGAAAGAAGAATTATAGGAAGAACATAGTTGTGTACCTTAGTCTTTTATGGTAGAGACTGCTAGTGATACTTTTGTTAAAATTACGAGAATGGTTAAGAGTTCTAAGATAGAACTAGAGAGACATGATTTCCGTGCTAATATTTATGTTTATAACCATAGGAGGTTTCGACGTCGTTTTGGGAATGGACTGGCTGTCTAGGAGTAAGTTGATAAGATTGAAATATTTGGATGGTAGTATAGTGACGGTGTCTGGTGATAAGGAAAGCAGTGACGGTGTCTGGTGATAAGGAAAGCTCAGGGCTTAACTTCATTTCGATGATAAAAGCCGAATGTTTGTTAAAGTGAGGATGCGATGCCTACTTGGCGTATGTTGTCAGAGCTATGACTGAGAAGAAGGAACTGAAATACGTTCCTATAGTGTGTGACTATCAAGAAGTGTTCCCTACGAACCTTCCAGAAGTACCACTGGACAAGAGGTAGGATTCCAGATATAGTTAATACCATGAGCACAATGCGTCGCAAAAGAACCTTACTGCCTGGCGCTGTCTGAGATGAAAGATTAATGTCCTAACAACAAGAACTACTCAATAAAGGTTTCATAAAGCCGAGTGTTTCACCCGTGGGGTGCGCCGGTGTTGTTCGTGTAAAAGAAAAATGAAAGTATGGGGCTGTGTATAGATTACCGCGAGTTGAATAAGCTAATGAATAGGTATCCGTTACCACGGATCTAGGATATGCTTGATCAATTTCAAGGTTCTAGTTAATTCTCCCAAATAGATTTCAGATCTGGTGATCATTAGTTGAAAGTGAAAGAGGCAGGTATTCCTAAGACAACGTTTCATAAGCGATAAGGAAACTATGAGTTTCTCGTGATGTCTCTTGTATTAACAAATGCTTCAGTAGCAATTATGGTTATGACGAATAGGGTATAGGTCCGATGTTGAACAAATCTATCATTTTCTTTATTGGCGATAATTTTGATTTATTCAATGAAGAAGTCTGACCATGCTAAACACTTAAGAGAATTGTTGGAAATACTAAACACTTAAGACAAAGAGCACGAGACAAGGGGGAGTTTGTTAGTGCATTGTTTTGGTTTTCTCTGTCTTCGTAATTATTGTAATTTATCTTTATTAATTTAAAAGGGCATTTTGGTCTTTTCACCAGTCCATACGTTATATTAAGTGTTCATTCGATAACGATGTTTAACGAATGAACCTATGCGTTTTATGATATGGCCTAAGGATGTTTAACGAATGGACCTAATCATTATTAATTAAGTACCATTCATTATGGAATGTTAAAGAATGAGGTATAGCGAATGAGTCATTCGCTGTACTGTTTAAGTTATGTTAGGACTGAAGACTAATGTGTTCCTTTCGTTATGGCATGTATGACGAATTGACTTCATCTTCTATACATATGTTGTTTCTAATACATAATTTAACAAGTGTGTTGATAACTATTCCTATGGGCCATTACACTATCCAGTTCACCTCTCTCTCACACACACACTTCGTTCAATATAATCAGTCAATCACCTACTACATATCAAGAACTAGATCCTTATATATATATATATAACATATATGAGCTGACTTGTATTAGCTCAATCAGGCTCTCTCAAGTGGTATCAGAGCTGAGCATTCGATTGTGTGGGGGTTTAAATTGTTATAATGATGAATTGTTGAGAATTCATTATGTAATAGATATAAATTGAAGAACTAAAACTGTTAAGTTGATTTTGAATCGACTATCCAGGTAAAATGGATAACTGAGGCTAAATTGACTTGTATTCAGTTCGTAATCAGATTATTAATCTTCATGTTAGTTTAAATTGAGTTATTATTGGTTAACTGAACGAATTTGAGGTTTAATTGATATTGGTTGAACCAAAGGTTTCTGTTTGAGAGTTATTTGGATTTCGAACGAGTTTGATTCAGAATTGGTGGTATGGACGTGTTAGGGTTTGTTCGCGGGAATTATACGATTTGATTAAGCTATTAAGTGTTAGTTTTGGTTGAGAAATGGACGAGTAATCAATCTTTAATCGATTGTTTGGATTCAAGTTCGAATCTGAAAGTTAAGATATGGAAATTGAGTTTGAAGGTTTAAAGATCCCATTCGTTACAATATAACAATTCATTCATTATATTGTAGCACCCATTCATCATAAGCCAATAACTGTTTATTGACACGTGGCGGGTTGTTACAACTGACCATTCGTGTACTGTAGCTCATTCATCATCAACTTCCTATTCGTGATCAGCTCATTCGTAACGGAGACATCATTCGTGATAGATTAATTCGTTACCTTATTCGCTACCTGACTCGTTACCATCATTTGTCTAGCCATCCGTTGTGATATTCCTTTGATCATTCGTGCGCCTGATTCGTTAAACTTGAATCATCATTCGTGATAACTATTTGTTACAATTGTGGTGTCATTCGTTATGTTGATTTGTGATACCATTTGTTTCCATAACCTTATAACTTCACTCGGGTTACTGTTCACCATTCTTTACTAAATTCATCCATTCATTACAAAAATTTTCATTTTAAACCCTTATGTTTTAAACTTGAACATTGTTAACCTAAATTTGAATTTGTTGATCATTTAACTCGTATTTTTGACATAACTAGCTTTTACGCATTGGCATCTCAAAATATGATGATGCAACAGATGCTCCACTTAGACGCTGAAATTGGTTCACATTCTACATATCCCCGATTCATGAAATTCAGTGACTTTGCTAAGTGGGAACCAAGATTCTGAGCACATTTAGGATCCGTACATTCTGATTGTTTGAGATGTCTTGATGATGTGTATACCGCTCCATTGATCGGTGATTCAACTACTGGTTTTGAACCCAAGGCTTTTTCTACTTGTACTCAGAATGATAAAAAGGCTTAGAAATCAAAACAAAAGCATATTCTACTTTGACAATGGACTTACCTGACAATATTTTCCATCAGGTGGGAAGTATTAAAATATGTGCATCCTTGTTTCAACACATCAAGATAAGAAGCATGGGTAATACACAAGAGAGCAAGAAAGTTATGTTATAGTTTCAATTCAAAAACTTTAACTTGTTCAAGGGAGAGATAGTTGAGGAGACGTTGACCAGGTTTAATCATCTGATTGCTGAGACGAATAAACTGAAAATGGAACCAACTAATCAGATAAGCTTGACACTGTCAGGAATTCTCAACTGAGTTCTTATTCAACTTTTCTGCTTGTGCTGAAAGAAAAACAGTTGCTTCAAAAATGAAGATCTAACTGCTATAGAGTTTATGTAGAAAATAGAAGAAATAGAGTATGGCATGAAGTTTCAAAAGTCTCCAAAAGAAAATCAAGATCCAACTTTGTATGGAGGATCTTTACAATAAAACAGGACTACAACTCCAATCAATGATTTCCTCTCTCAAACTTCTCAAGATGTTCCATCTTCACTTAATGAACCAATGCAAATGTTTATTTTATGGCATCGTGTTCAAACACAAATTCTGGTGGATCAACTAATGCTACTAATGCTTTTACTCAACCACCAAATGTAAACACGAATAAGGTCAAACAACATTTTTCCTTTCTAAGTGCTTTCATGAGTTCATATGAAAATCTGGTGAGTGGTAAAACTTCATAAGTGAGCTTACTGATAAAGACTATGACCAGATCGATCTAGATGATTTGGAGTTAATGGATTTGAAATGGAATATGGAAATGATTGTTCATAAGGTAAAGATGTTCATGCAGAGGATGGGAAAATATCTACCTACCTTGAATAAGAGGGTTGGTTTTGTCAAGCTTAAAGTAAGATGTTATAATTGTTGAAATTTTGGTCACTATGCCAAAGAGTGTGACAAGTCAAAAAAATAATACAATGGACCTTGTAATCCAGAAAGAAGCTCGGGTAAGAAGTACTCTGAATCAACAGAAAAGGCTTCAGGCTAATTCTTCTAAAGTTGCTGGTTCACAAGTATGCTCACAGTTGAAGTGATTGATTGGAATCAAAGGCTGCTGAGTAATGACACTCAAGCTAATCTTAGCATGTTTGAACAAGCTGAGAACTTTCAAGATGTTCAAGGAGATGGATTAACTACCGAGAGTGAATCAGAGACTAAATCAGATTCTGATATTTCATGCAACATAACAAACTACTTTTTCATGTATGGCCAATATTGATGAGGTTAGTCCTATTTCTGTCTCTACCATGTCTGAAAATGTTTCAGCTGATCCAGTTAAATTAACTGAAATTGTGTTATGTTCTGATTGTGAGAATGCTAAGTCCAAATATGACTTAATTCATGTTTATAATGAAACATTAGTGAAAGATCTTGCTACTATTCGAGATAACTATAGACAATCCTTGGATATTGAGAAATCATATAAAATTAAAACTGAGGAATTGTCTAATAATAATCACGATTTGAAAGCAGAACTTTCAGGCAAACTGATTATTGTTGATAAATAATTTCAAGTGATACTTAAGTTGAGAACAAAAATCATTGAGTTTGAAAATGAAGTTCTTAAGTTGAAAAATAAGTTAGGAAAATTCAGAAACTCATCATTTTTGCTGAATGAAATTATTGAAGTATCTGGTAAGAAAAAAAATGAACTAAAAATGGTTTAGGCTTTGTTGAAGTTCCTCCACCGTTTCATAATGACTATTCAAACAATATATTTTCAGGTAATGAAGAAGTTGTTATTCGTGGTGATTCTTCTAAGATTGTTGAATCAGACATTCAATGTGGAGAAACCTAAACAGAGTAAAAAAAAACCTTTTGAAAAGGCATCAGCTCAAGGACCTTATATTCTTAGTGATAAAGTTTTTGTTGAAGAAGTAATCATTTAAGATGTAATTGATCCCAAAATAGTACACAAGGAACAGAACATTCCACGTTCTAATCACATTCTGTGTGAACCTCATGAGTTTGAGGAGGCTGTGTACGGTTCAAATATATATAAGATGAAAAAGCAAAAATCCTCTAAGGCTAAACCCAAGAAAGCAGAAAAGTAAACAATTTCTGATGAAGATTTGATGAGATTCATTATGCCTTCATATGGTAAAGTAAATACTGGGAGGGTGTTTAAGTTAAAAGGTGTGAATAAAGTTTTCAATGAGAATGACTTTCCACTTCATTTAATCAAACTAGAGTTGATTGAGAATGTCTTTTAAAGTGAAACTTCAAAATTGCATGATCTTGAGCAAACTTTTGTAAGATCCAAGTTAAATAACAATATAGCTTCATTTTATAACATTGTAGTGCATGATTTGGTGTCCGTAGCCGTTCGAATAAGTTAGAGATAGTCTAGTCTGTATATTTAATGTAAAATGGCCATTCGCTATGGATTGTATAGCGAATGGGTCCATTCGTTAGTTGATTAGGCTATTCGTTAACTTATGAGCCCATTTGCTATGGATTGTATAGTGAATAGAGGCTTATTCGTTAAGGTATTACTATTCGTTATGTAGGCATAACGAATGGTGTCTCATTCGTTACTATAGTATAACGAATGAGGGTTAACTTAACGAATGGAAGCTAATGACCTATATACAGGCATCTTTTGTTCATTGTACAGGGGAGATCCATGCATAGATTATCCATACTGTTATCATGTCGGATTCTCTCTAGCTTAAGTTATGTACCATTAATTTATTCCACCTTTAATGTTATGAACAATATTTAACGTATTCATCTCATATTGATGGATCGTGTTAGCAGCTAGATCTTGGCTCTTAACGTGTTTCAAAAGTGGTATAAGAGCAGACGACTGCTCTCAATGCATCAATTCAATGTATGTTACATATCTGAGATGGCGTTCTTCGTGTTCATCGGGTTTTGGTTTGTTTTAATCAGATTTGGATCCAATTAAGGTGTTAATGTTGAAATTGATGGTAGATTAGTGTTAATTAATGAATTACGAAGTCCCTTGTTTATTTTGGAGGTAAATTATGATGAATTGAGGGATTCACCATTGAAGAGGAAGTTATTGTTTGATCCGATTCAGATCAAATTAGTGGTTATTAAGTTAAATTGAGGATAGATTCAGGTTCGTGATGAAAATCCGAACATCTGCGGATCAATTTGGTAATTTATGATGATGTTTAGATGAATCTGCTATGGATGAAGTTCAATCTGCAGTTTTCGACGAGATAACTGAATTTTCCGGCGAGATAACTGATTTATCCGGTGAAATACGTTTTTCCTGTGAATAGTTCAGATCCAACAACCCATTCGTTATCTTATGATTGCCATTCGTTAAGGGTTTCTTAATTAATGAGACCATTCGTTACTGTTTTAAGACATTCGTTAATGGGTATAACGAATGTGGTTTCTTAACGTATGAGGTCTTTCGTGTAACTGTTCTAACGAATGTGGATGGTTATAACGAATGAGAATGGTTATTTATAGAGAATGTGGGTTCATTCGTTATTGGATATGACGAATGTGATCTTTAATGTATGGGACCTCATTCGTTCAACTGTTGTAACGAATGAAGGTGTTAATTTATAACGAATGTGGTTTACATTCGTTAAATGTGTAACGAATGTGGACTGGTTAATGTATATGTTCATTTGTTCAACTGTTCTAATGAATGTGGATGGTTATAACGAATGATGATGGTAATTTATAACGAATAGGATCTATTAGTTCAAGTGCAACTATTAACGATCATGTTAACGTACAAAGATAATGAATGATAGCTCATTCGTTATGTGTAAAAAAAAGAGTATTCTAGAAAAATTTTCTTAAACAAAATTTTTCAGGGATATTCCTATTGTATTGGGTACTCTTCTTGCAATGTTTGACGGCATATTTTTCGGACGACTTTTTACGCGTATCTACTAGCCGAGGGGAGACCCCGTGTAATTTAAGGAGGAGTTTGTTTGCGAGCCTTGAGGATTGTTCAAGACCTTGATGAATTTTTCAAGAAAAGAGGGAGATAAGCTTTCAAAAGAGTTAATTTAGCTTGTATCTTTCTACGGTTGCAATGGTTTCTTGAAAAATTACTGGAATTTGGGTGGTAATTCATGATTGCAAAGATACGTTTGACTGAGTTCAAGATAGCATTTGTTCTTCGACTGTTGATTGGTTTTTTCAGGATTAAAACTTGACTATGTGGGATACGAGTGTCTGTCTGTTTACTTTTTTCCGAGGGACTTTGATTCTGAATATGTTGGCAACGAGTATACGATGGATTACTTCTGTTTAAGGTGAAAATTCTTGAACGGGTTGATCTTACTGAAAAAATGCAATATGAGTCTTGTCATTGGATTGAAAAATTTTTGATCATTCAGGTTTAATTAATAGAGGTTAGAACTCTAAATCATATACCCAAACATTAGTGCATCTTTGCGAATGGGACGCAGAAGAGCTTCAAAGAGTTATTTTGGATAAACGTTATCAAGAGAGGGAAAACCGAAGTGAAAGATGTTGAATGATCGGGTTGTCCATGAGTATGTGTGATGAGGTCAAATGTAAAGATATGTTTTTCTTTACCGGTGCTTATACATAGCTGATGTCTTGTTGCTGATTGTTGAAAGATTGAACCATATCATACGCTAGTGGATGATCGGGATGATCTCCAAGAGTTGCTCACATTGAGGGGTAGATCTGATATGAGAAGCTACAAGTTATTAGTTTGATGAAAAGACTTAGATATCGTCTGTCTGCATAAGCCCGAGAATCGTCAGTCAAGGGGGAGTCTGTTAGTGCATGATTTGTGTCTGATGATTTGAAGTAAAAAGTGTTCAAGGTTAAAGCATTTGACCGCTACGGAAAAAGGGGGAGTCTGTTAGTGCATGATTTGGTGTCTGTAGCTGTTTGAATAAGTTTGAGACAGTGTACTCTGTATATTTGATGTAAAATGGCCATTCGATATGGATTATATACAGTGGCGGATCTAGGAAATTTTCTCACAGGGTCGGAAATTTTTTGTATCCGTACATAGTTAACTATCACTATATAATGATTTTTTTGTCCGGTTAGACCATCGGGTCGGGTAGAATTGCGTCGATCATATATATAGAAAAAAATCATAATCAAACAAAGCATTATATAACAAAAAAAATTACTAGAAACTTCATTATAAATGCATAATTATTGAACAATATATCAAGCTTTGTTCTATATGGGCTTTCATTTTATGAAATCTAACCAAAACATCATCTAGTTTGACATTTATAAGCAAGTTTTTCTTAATGAGAAATAAAGTCATCGTTTAAACTCTCATCACCCATATGATTACGCAAATCGGACTTCACGTACTCCATGGCCGAGAAGAAAATTTCAACGCATACAGTTGCAATGAGTAATAATGATACGAGAGCTAACTTCAATTAACGAATAAACAATTCACCAATGCAAATGAAGTAAGTGTTCAAAATAATGTGTAGCCGAAATATTTTTTTAGATTAAAACACTTAATCCATTAAATTTACCTGACTTATTACTTCCGACATCCTAATCCTTTTTTTAATTAGTATAAATGTAGATTAGGTTGAAAGTTTGAGACTTGTGATTAAAAGTTGAGCATAGATTAATTGAGCATTTGAGCTTAAACTTGTATTTAAATTGTTTCCTGTTAAACTCAAAGTTAGTTGGTATATTATTTATATACATTTATATAATTAAAGTTGTAAATATATAAAAAAATCTATAAGGGCCGGTCTCAAATTTCATAAGGTTGTTCTCAAAATTCCAACAGGGTCGTTATGCCGTTCTCGAAATCACACAGGGGTCGGGGTCAAAATAATACAGGGGTCCGTCGGGATATTAACAGATATATACTAGTAAATTTTTTTTCACAGGGGTCGGCCGACCCTTTTACTCAAAGGGAGGGTACGCCACTGATTATATAGCAAATGGGTCCATTCGTTAGTTGACTAAGCTATTCGTTAAGTTATGAGCCCATTTGTTGTGGATTGTATAGCGAATAGAGGCATATTCGATAGGGTATTACCATTCGTTATGTAGGCATAACGAATGGTGTCTCATTCGTTACTATAGTATAACGAATGAGGGTTAACTTAAGGAATGGGAGCTAATGGCCTATATATAGGTAGCTCATGTTCGTTATATACAGGGGAGATCCGTGCTTAGATTATCCATACGGTAACCATGCCGGATTCTCTCTAGCTTAAGTTATCTACCATTAATTATTCCACCTTAATGTTATGAACATTATTTAACGTATTCGTCTCGTATTGATCTATCGTGTTAGTGGCTAGATCTTGGCTCTTAACGTGTTTCAACATAACATAAAACAACATCAAAAACCTGTTAAAAAGATACAATTTGTTAATTCAATGGGAAAACTCCTAGTGATCCAATTTAGACTGTTCAAATCTTGAATTTTATATGAAAAGGAAATCTATAACGTTTGATGACTTGGATAATGTTAAAGCTCCTAGTGATCCTATTCCACCTGCAATTTATCCATCAACTGTTAAACCATAACGTGCACTTGTCGACATGAGAACTTTCTTTTTATGTGGAGAACGTGGACATGCTGTACAAAACTGTGGTATGAAGAAAATTAAGAATGTTAGTCTTGTTATCAAGGAACAACCATCAAACGTTCCTTTGTTAAGGAGATTCTTAAGAGACCACCGTCTCAAGTTAACGAAACTCATATTTTGTTTCATAATGTGAACCCACGCAAGGTGGTTCATATTGATGAAAACAATCTTAAATTAAAACACAAATTTTTTTCCTACACAAACAACTTGCAAAAATTGAGAACACAAATGAGATTAAGGACGCATATCTAAGATGCAAGTCTAAGAGATCAGTGACATATTCACAAGCGCCTAAACCACATTTGGATTTTGTTAAGATTAAAGCTTCTGTTGAAATGAAAGAGGTGCCAAAGACTGAGGTCTGGGCTGCCTTTTTGGTCTAATCAAGTTTCGTGTATGTGTAGAGTTTATCTAAGACTATATCGGGTGAAAAATGGATCATGGATAGTGGATTCTCTCTACACATCACCGGCAATATCGACCTACTAACCAATGTGAAGAATATACAAGGGGGTTATGTAGCATTTGCGGGTAAATCTGGGGGCATGATTACGAAAGAAGGATATGTGTAAAACGGTAGTATAACGTTTGAGAAAGTTAACAATTGTGACAAGGTGGATCACAACTTGTTGAGTGTTTCTCAAATTTGTGATATAAATGTAACAGCCCAGCTACCACCGCACCACAATATTGTCCGATTTGGACGGGACGTACCACCATCGCCCCACGGATTTGCTTTTGGTTGCCCAGGTGGTCACCCATCCTCATATTACTCTCACATGAGCACGCTTAACTGTGGAATTCTCCTCTCATCCGCTACATTATGTGCCCAAAACGCGTTATGATGGGGAAGGTATCCACCTCCTTATAAAGAAGGCTTAGTTCTCCTTCCCAACCGATGAGGGATGTCACAATTCACCCCCCTTAATTAAGATTAAAAATAATAAAGACTTGTAACATCCTAGATTTTATAATAATAAATAAAGGAATTTATATTTGTTGAATGTGAGTTAATATTTAATTAAGATAAATATTGATAGATCTTGGATATTTAAGCAAGATACAAGATTTTAGTTCATAACCAAGCCAACCCGTAGCTTTAAAACGAGTAAAGGTATGTTCTTGATCTTTAAAGCTTATGTTTTTATGAACGGGGAGCCATGGAATTTAACCCTAGAGTAGATCGGGTATAAACGAACCATAAAGTAGCAAACTTGATGTTAAAATGGACTTAACGAACTTATTGTTATGAACGGCTCGTTTAAATAAACCCTAGATGTAGTTTTGAACATCTTCAGTCCTAAAGGTTCAAACTTTATGGTAACACGGGTCATGTTTTGACCGAAAATAGTTAAGGACATATTTAAGCGTTGATACCGAGCCATGATAAGGTGTTAGGGCTAAACGAGTATAGATAGCGGTGCAAAAAGGGCCAAACCGAGAACACTTAATTGTAAAAGGTTCGGCTCATTCGCTTACAATCATTATGGCCGATTACAATGACCTCGTTCGCTTACTTTTATGGAATTCGCTTACTTTGTAACTGGCTTACTTTTATGGAATTCGCTTACTTTGTAACTCGCTTACTTTTATGAAGTTCGCTTAGTTTGTAATTCGATTACTTTTGGAACTCGCTTACAAATCAAATCGATTACTTTTGGAACTCGCTTACAAATCCAATTGATTACTTTTGGAACTCTCTTACAATCAAGTCGATTACTTTTGATTCGCTTACTTAATGAACTCAATTACAATAGGATCGATTACTTTAACGGACTCGATTACTTTTAGACAATACGATTACAATGGGAGTTCGATTACTTTGTGACTCGATTACAATCTGAACTCGCTTACTTTTTGACAATCTGAACTAGCTTACTTTGGAATCGCTTACAATCTTGAGACTCGATTACAATGATTTATTAGCTTACAATGATTCGTTAGCTTACAGTGTTCATTAGCTTACAATGTCCATTAGCATACAATGTTCGTTAGCTTGCAATGTTTATTAGCTTATAATGATTCATTAGCTTACAATGTTCATTAGCTTACAATGATTCATTAGCTTACAATGCTCATTAGTTTACAATATTCTTTAGCTTACAATGTTCATTACCTTTTAATGTTCATTAGCTTATAATGATTAATTAGCTTACAATGTTCATTAGCCTACAATGTTCATTAGCCTACAATGTTCATTAGCTTACAATATTCATTAGCTTATAATGATTTATTAGCTTACAATGTTCATTAGCTTACAATGTTCATTAGCTTACAATGATTCATTAGCTTACAACGTTCATTAGCTTACAATGTTCATTAGCTTACAATGTGGTCATTAGCTTACAATGTGATCATTAGCTTACAGTGATCATTAGCTTACAATGTGATCATTAGCTTACACTGGGATCACTAGCTTACAATGTGATCATTAGCTTATAATGTGATCATTAGAATACAATGTATTCAAATACAATAGGACTTAAGGATGAAATATTCTAAGTAATTGTAATCTAAAACAAGACCATCAGATTAGACCATACTTAGCCATTTTGGCTAAAATACGAGCAATACAATTAGGAAAGTATTGATACGTGTAACTCATATACAGTTAGCAAAGCTCAATTAAAGAAAGGGATAACCATCAACGGAGATCAAAACAAGATCCAGGTGAGGTTCTAGCCCCATTTCTTTGTTATGTTTTCGAGGCTGTGTGTATACTCGATGTGGTAGTTAATACACTAACCTTAAATGGTAAGTGTATGCCATGTATGATTTGTACGTAATTTATGTATATCTAAAATGTGAATGAAAGCTTGTCGGTACGTGAACGATCTTCGGATATTGCACGTGCTGACAAGGGAGGTATGCATAAGATAGCTGATGTGTATGATAGATATACGTACAACATATGAGTATGCATAAATAATTAAAGAAAGTATATGTAATGTTACGGGTATGTAAAGATAGTATAGGAAAATGAAGAAGTAAAGGATCAGACCCTAATAATATCTGAGATATTATAGAAAGGGATCAGACCCTAATAATATATGAGATAGAGAAGGAAAGAGGGATCAGACCCTAATAATATCCGAGATAGACAAGAAAGGGATCAGACCCTAACAATATTTGAGATAGGCAAGGAAAGAGGGATCACACGCTAATAATATCTGAGATAGAAAGGACATTAAATATATAGTATGAATATAATAAAGTATGAACGTATGTATGAAAATTTGTAATGAAAGTAATTTAGTAAAGTAATTAATATGTGTCTTCGGATGCATAATTGAAAGTAAGTGTATGTATTACATGATGTGTGATTAACTAGAACTCACTCAGCGTATCTTAATTTTAGTATGCACGCAGGTGAGTAGAATGAGGCAGCTAGCTTGAGCGGGGAACATGACCGAAGAATAAATGTCTAGCATTTGAAGACGCGTGATGTTTTAAATTTAAAGTTGTGATTTTAAAAGACAAGATGTTTGTTTAAGACAAGTTATGAATTGATATGTAATGCTTTATGAATGTTTAATATTCCGTGAATGTTTTAATTAACTCTGATATTTAGAACTGTGTTTATGAGTTAATCCAACGTCCAAAGTGAGGCACCGGTAGTGGGGCCTTACAAAAAAGTACACCACCGTGTTCACCGAAAAGGAGTGCATAACACTCATACCAGGATATGTCATTCCAGAAGACATGGTTGTTATGTGTTCTCCTCGTTCGAATGATATTTATGTACTAAATATGAGTACTAAGGTATCAACTTCTACATCTGTTACATGTTATGTCTCTAAGGAAATTGAGAAAGACTCGATTATGTGGCATAGGCGTATGGGTCACATTCATGTCAGAAAGATAAACTATCTGATGGCAAATGATTTGGTGGATGGTGTTTCACCAAAACATTTCAGGTTGACCGATCACTATGTTACATGCAAGAATGGCTGTTGGTGCATGATGTCAGTAGTTCAGTATCTAGTGTCTGTAATCGTGTTAGTTTGATTTGTATTGATGTTTTAGTTAACTTTTCTCACAAGTTCGCCTAATATAAGCGAACTTGTGGACAAGCGAAGTTATCAACAACTTCGCCTTAGTCTGTTAGGCGAAGTTGTCGATAACTATATATGTTTGGCTACGGGTTATTTTGTGAGTGGGTTCAGTACGTGTAATTGTGATTTGGCTATCACGTGTTAAAGGATTGCAATACAACGTGTCTTTTGAGTATTGTAACGTGTCTTTGTACTTGGGTTTAACGTATATCGGGTCTATCACTCGTATCGTCTTACGTAGGGATTCCGCACCTACGTAATACGAGATATTTCCGTATAGATCCGGCTAGGAACCTACAATTGGTATCAGAGCATTTTCTCGTGATTGTGTGGTTCGGGATTATCACACGAGTGTAGAAATCGTTCCGTTCGACTCTTCGCGGGACGAGTTTACGTTGAAATATCGAGTTTTTGTGTCCTACCCATCTCCCACCATCAAGAATAACCCATTACACCTTCGCATTCCTCGCAATACGTCAAATTAAAACCTGCAAAAACATTATGTTCATCAGGCGAAGTTGCCGTCACTGTTCGTAGGGTTTAGGCGAAGATATTAGTTTAAGCGAAGTTATCATTAACTTCGCTTGTCTCACAAGTTCGCTTGAATTAAGCGAAGTTGTCAATAAGCGAAGTTAACATCAGGCGAAGTTAAGAAGCCAAGCGAAGTTGAGTATAAGCGAAGTTAAGCACAACTTCGCCTACCGGGCACTGTTCAAAATAATAAAAAAATTATTTTATACTTTCCTCGTGTTTTGAGTTGTGTTTCTTTCAGCGATGACTTCGATAAACATTACGGAACTGGTGAAAATGGAAGTTGAGGCCGGTTCAGCAACTAAGGCCCCAAAAATGCTAAAGGGTACCGATTTCGTGGCTTGGAAAGATCGGTTTGAGCAGTATGTTAAATATCAAGATGCTAAGATGTGGGTATGCATTCAAGATGGATACATTCCACCAACGGCCTTGTTTGAGGGTCGTGATCAGATTAAGAAGTACAATAAGATGGAAGAGGAAGAAAAGAAGATGTATGAGGCAGAGAGTAAAGCTCATGCAGCAATCACCATGGCTCTTCCACAAGAAATTCTACACACCTTCAAGAAATACAAAACTGCTAGAGAGCTTTGGGAAGCTCTAGAAAACCGATATGAAGGTAATCTGGGGATACGTGCATCCAAGATTAAGCTACTAAAAACCCAATTCTCGGTGTTCAAATATTTGAAAAACGAATCACTTGATGATATCATCACAAGATATTATCACCTGATGACCGAACTCCGCAATTACTCCATTGTATACAAAGAAGAGGAGATAGTAGAGAAACTCCTTGATGCTCTTCCACCGAAATGGGAAATGAAATAATTTTCAAGTCTATAACTTCGTAAGAAGTTTCAATACTATGTTTACAAGAAAATTGATCTAACCTTGGAAAATGATTCACAAACTATTTCTATGTGCTTAACTAGTGAAGTTATTAGGCCTAAAAGACTCTAGAACAGTCATTGTATGTTATGGTAGCTTTTTATGGTGCGTAAAAGTAGAAGTGATACAAACTAAATCTTCTCGATTTAAAGGGACAACTCATTAAGAGTTGTGTATGTCTCCATATATATCTTTCCGAATGATAGGCAGAAAAGTGATTACCCAGTCATATACGGGCCCGTGAGTGTTTTGATTCCCGAGAAGATAGTGTGTCAAGAGACTGCAGTGATCCAGATTCGGGACTTGCAGTAGTCTACTGTTTGAAGCTATGTAAATCGTCATTAAAAAAAATGTATTAAGCCTTCTGAAGTCTATTATGTTATACTTATCAATCAAGAGGCAAGAACGAGAACGAGACGAAGACTCTAAAAGATCAAGATGTATTTACAGCTTAATCAGACACTACGGGTCGAGGTCAACTCGGGGTGACTTGGGGAAAGCCAAATACGCTTTAAGAATAGATAGGAGGCATCACAATCTCTGATGTGGTGTCCATCTATATTTTGAGCTTAATTGAACCTAACCCGTATCGCAGAAGCGATGAAAACCATACTAAGTTGTTTACCTGCTTACAACCTGTTTCTTTATGTCATAATACAGCTGAACATGGATCTATGTGACAGCCATTTAATTAGTATGATTCCTGTTCGGATCTTTTCTAAAACATGTTAGTCCCTGTCAAGACTGAAATTTGATCCCGTGTATTTTACTTCTAAAATTTTAATTGCATATTTCGTTTTATGGTTGAAAACTTGGTTACTTGGTCTTTGATCGTAAAATTTAACTCTTTAAAGGAAGTTTTTAAAGGACAATTGAATAATGTTCAAATTTATAAGGACTGTTGTGTAAATTCTAAAACTAAGCGAAGTTAAGGGGTAAGCGAAGTTAACCCTAACTTCGCCTGTATAATTTAAATCCTATATAAGGGTCAACTTAGTCAAACCTTTCATATTCTCAAAATTCAGGCGAACTTATCATTATCCTCAGCGAACTTGTTTACTCGAATCAACACCTGTTATTTTTTATCAATTTCAATCCGTATTAAAGGTGTGTAGGGTCGGGATAATGTATAATAAATGTTAATCACGTTAATAAGATGCCGTTTCGGTCCGATTCGAGATCTCGTTCTTGCAAACTTTTAAACACCCACTTTTCAAACTTATTTTAACGTGTTCGTAACTAATGTGATCGTCTAGATCTCTTTAGTATCATGTCTTTATTGTCCACAATCACCAAATTCACCAAATTCACATCGTTTGGCCGTCTAAACCTTTGCCGTTTCAGTTCAGGCGAAGTCATAGTTTAGGCGAAGTTGAGAACAACTTCGCCTAAGGCTTAACTTCGCCTGTTACTTTAAATTTTAATTAATCAGGGGCGAAGTTGTTCAAGGGGCGAAGTTATGATTAGGCGAAGTTATCCTTAACTTCGCCTTAGGCTTAACTTCGCCTGATGATTTAAATATTATTTAAAAGTTAATCTGTTGTCAGGCGAAGTTATTGTATAGGCGAAGTTGTGCTCAACTTCGCCCTATGTCTAACTTCGCTCGCACACCAATGTTTATCTTAACTTCGCTCATGGTAATAAGCGAAGTTACGATGTGACTTGACGGTTCTCTAACTTAGATCGTTTGTGGTGCAGATATGGCAGCTGTAGCAGGCGCCGGTGGTGCTGGTGGTGACGAAGGTGGTGATAACAACCGCCAATTCTTTTCAGGGCACAATATGTACATAACACTGGACCCGGATGCTAGCGGTGTTGATGATTATCACGAGATCATCACTTTTCTGATTCGTTTGCGTATCTACCATTCTATTACTACAACTCTGCCCATTTCTCTGTCGAACATAGAAGACTTCTGGCAGACGGTTGAGTATGATTGCAGAGTCGAGCCCCAGTAATGCGCGCCACCGTTAACAATCAGGTGGTGCAGTTCTCTTCTGAGCAGATAAGGGTTGCCTTGCAGTTCGGGAACGAAACGAGAGATGATCCTACAGACTTTGTTGCTCCATTAAGAGACAGTGCTTTTTTAAGAATGGGCTATTCTGGTCCATTGGGTGATACTCAGAGACGTAAAGGATTCTTGTTGGATCAATGGCGTTTTCTCATGCACGTGATGATCGTGTGCATGTCGGGTAGAAAGGCTGGTACGGACGGGATGGGTGCGACGATGCAGTCGGCAATGACAGCACTGACATACAACAAGCGTTACAGCTTCAGTCAGATGGTGTTTTATGAGATAGACCGTCAGAGACGAGCGGTGTTTTATGAGATAGACCGTCTCGTGAAAGATTCTTGATGTATCCAAGATTCTTACAAATGATCTTGAATCACGTGGCTTCTACGCTACCTCAGCGCCGTCCGATTCGTTATGTAGAGAGTGTCAGCAAGAGGATATTTGCACAGTGCAGAGCGTCGAGTGCTCGAAGTAAACCAGAGCTTCGTCCACGACATAGTCCGCTATTTGGTTATTTGATCAACCCAGCATATGTTGCTCCTCGTGGGGACGAGTTTCGGGATCCGGCACCACAACAGGCTGAAGCACCTCAACCACCACCTGTGGTACAGCAAGCTAAGCCTGCTGCCCCTGTTGTGGCACCGGAGGAACACGTAGACCTTGAAGCTGCTTTTGGCGGCCAAGGATTTTTTGACATGGAACGAATTGATCCTGAGGAAGAAGTTCAGGTCTCAGTTGCGTAAGTTTCTAGTGCTGATGTGCCGTTGGTAGCTACGTCGGTAGCTGATTCTGAAAGAACCGACTCTGACTCCTCAGCTGACGATGTTGTTGAAGCAAGACAGATACTGGTCGCTCAAGATAGAATTCATGGAAAACGAAAGAACGATACAGATGACAGTGAGTCTGATTTTGAGGAGGAGTTGAGTCGTTTGATTCGTTGATCTAAAAGGGCAAGAACGGGTGAAGGATCGGGAGCTGGTGAAAGCTCGAGGGTGGTTCGTTTCTCTCCACCTGCTCTATCTGGTATGACTATGGTCCCTGCATCGTTTCCTGTGACAGGACCGATCACCTCAGGTGCCCCCGTTTTGATAACATCATCTTCTTTTGGCATTCCACCTACCACATTTCAACTTTCGACTCCAGAAATTGTTTCCTTGCCACCTCCTACACTTACTCCATCGGAGGTTGTTGCAAGATTCGTTGAGTCGACGCTGGTTGCTACTGCAGGATTATCTGTTACAATACCACCTGCGGTTACATTTCAACCTGTTTCTGATGTCCCGGCTACTTTGGGGATCCCTTCACCGTATGCTCAAGACACCTCTCATATGAGTTTTGATTTTGATGCAACCTTATCTGACTCGGACAGAATAGCGGCTCTTGAAAGGGTCGTGGCAGAACAGTCGAGAATAAATCTGATCCAGACTCACGCTATTCAGCGCCTTGTTGCAGGGAATCAGATTCAGTCGTCCCTCCTGATTGAGTACGGTAAACTTTTTGATGCCTTGAAACAGTTCTTGGCATCTCAGGGAAGGACGAGCTGCAAAGGCGACGAGTTGAGGACGAAGAAGAGGAATGATCGAGACGATGATTCCAATGCATCGAAAGGTGCAGGTGGTGAGTTGCCAAGAACTGAACAAGCTCTTGGGACTTTCACATCTCAGGGGGAGTCTACTGGTGCAACTGGTGAATCGGGCGGTGATGACGTGGTGGTAGTAGATGATGAGGAGATGGTGGATGTTGATATTGAAGGTGACGACGATGTGTTACCGATTGAAGAAATTGAGAAGATAGGGGCTGAGATTGTGATTGACAGTGAGGTTGAAGAGGGAGAGATTGTGGAGGATAACATTGAGCATGAAATTCCAGAAGCTGTTAAGCCAAATTTGGGTCAAGATACGGGAAGCGAGGAGACTGAATGGGAAAAGCAGCCAAGATGGAAAGAAGGCTATGCTAAATGGTTTGTAAAGACAAAGAAACCAGCGGTCCCAACTATGTTTAAGAAGAGTTACAACATCAAAGGGTATGCTGAATCGAAGAAGGGGATTATATGCTGGTTATACGATGAGCAGTTGAGGCTGTTTGTGATTAAAGGTTTTGATGGAGTTCAGTATTTCAAGAGATTGTTGAGATCGTTTAATACCTTGTCGGAGTGTGAGGTGAAAGACTTAGCCAAGTTGGGGTTGATAAACAAGAGTGATGATAATATGGCTAGGATTATTGGGAAGATCGTTTGGAAAGAAAGTATAAAAGATAAAAAGTTCGAGTTATTAAAGCCGCTGAAAGGAAAGCTCGTTGAAGATAAAGATAGAGGTATGAGAGCTGATGGCAAACCTTGGATGATAATGAAGTATTAGCCGATCTGGTGTTTAAAAGAAGTGCCGATGAAACAAATGCCCAAGGATGTCTTAAAGAATCTGAAATGGTGGTATGTTGATAGTGAAAACAGCTGAAGCGGTGATGGGGGATGAAGATGAACAAGAGTTGCTGAGAGTGTATGATCCAATGCACTTGGTGAATTTGTCTCAAGATGAATTGCAGGTGCTGAACGAGAAAAAGATATTCTATATTCCTGCATGGAAAGAAGAAGCAAAGAAATATCAGAGAGTAGTTTTGGTTTGTGTCAGAGAAGGCGTTCATGCTTGAAGACGGGTGACTCGAGAGTTTTGGGATTACAAGACACGTGATTGAAGATTGAGATATGAAGCTACTGCCAAGGGGGAGTCTGTTGGTGCATGATGTCAGTAGTTCAGTATCTAGTGTCTGTAATCATGTTAGTTTGATTTGTATTGATGTTTTAGTTAACTTGTCTCACAAGTTCGCCTAATATAAGCGAACTTGTGGACAAGCGAAGTTATCAACATCTTCGCCTAGTCTGTTAGGCGAAGTTGTCGATAACTATATATGTTTGTCTACGGCTTATTTTGTGAGTGGGTTCAGTACGTGTAATTGTGATTTGGCTATCACTTGTTAAAGGAGTTGCAATACAACGTGTCTTTTGAGTATTGTAACGTGTCTTTGTACTTGGGTTTAACGTATATCGCGTCTATCACTCGTATCGTCTTACGTAGGGATTCCGCACCTACGTAATACGAGATATTTCCGTGTAGATCCGGCTAGGAACCTACAATGGCAAACAGAAGAAGAAGCTGCACCCGAAGATGTTATTTAACTCCATCGATACTCTGCTGGAATGACTTCATATGGATTTGTTTGGTCCTGCTAATCTTGCGAGTATTGCTGGAGACTGGTACTATTTAGTCGTGACCGATGACTATTCAAGGTATTCGTAGGTGTTATTTATGAGTTCTAAAGATCAGACATCGGTTCTTTTCCATAACTTGATCACAAAGATCGAAGCACTTCAAAAACACAAGGTAAGACGTATCCAGAGTGACAATGGTACGGAGTTCAAAATTACTATATTGGATGTTTTCTACATACATAGAGGGATTCATCATGAATATAGTGCTCCTAACGTACCACAACAGAACAGTGTGGCTGAACGGAAGAATCAAACATTGATTGAAGAAGCAAGAACAATGCTTGCAGATTCAAAGCTTCATGTTCAATTTTGGAATGAAGTTGTGAACAATGCTTGCTAACACACTCAATAATGTTCTGACAGTTACGAGCTTCTTAATAACCACAAACCCAACTTAAAGTTTTTGGAACCTTTCAGGTGTCCTTGCACGATGTTAAAACGTGATGTGGTAAAATCGAGGAGAAGGCTATTGAGGGTTATTTATTGAGCTACGCATTGCCTAAGAAATGGTTTTTCAATTTCTCTTCGGGTTGCGTTGAAGAATGGTACCATGTTGAATGTTAAAGTTACACAACACCTTCCGCTGGTAAGGCACCTAATTGGATGTTCGATTATGAGAGTTTATTTAATTCGTTTACTCCCATAGTTAATCTCGTGGATGAAGACTTGGTGCGTGCTTACTTGGAATATCAAATGTTTTCCACACCAAGGGCTTCTAATTATTGTGATGCAGTTCAAGATGATCATCTTGGTGCTTCTGATGTAATCTCTATATCGTCGGATGATGGTCATTTTGTTGATTCGTGACTGTTATGAAAAGAAATTAATTGACATAGAGAAGGTGCACACGGATTTTTAGAAAACTGACCTGTTTACCAAAGCGTTTGATAAAACATGATTTAACATTTTGCTTGGTTAAAACGGTTTAAAATATCTTGCTGACATTCTTAAGCTCGGATAATCACTTTTAGTTTGTATACTTTTATATTGTTTTATTTTTTTTAATTTTTAGTTTTGGGGGGAGAAAAAGGGGAAATACAAAATATTGTGTTTTTCGTTTGTACAGACAAAATCCAAAAATATTCAAAACATTTCAAAAATCCAATAACATTGAAAATGTGTGCTCCTCAAAAATTGAGTTTTAAAGAAAAAAGAGAAGTTGACGGTACATTGATCATCTAGTCCTAAATCCAGTAAGAAATAAGCTTAAAATGTTGTGTGCTTAATTGTGTTAGTGCATTGGTAGGCTATAAAACAAACAAGTAAGGAAAGGTAAGTGATATAAACATAAACCCTACCCGAATCTGGTGGATTAACATCTTTAAGCATGGTTAATGTCTGTTTTAAGTCTCAAAATGTTTGAAGATTGCTTTGTGTGCATGCGTTCATTTTGCTAAGAAATTCAACTTATTTTTCATTTCACTTTGCAAAGAAATTCAACTTTATTTTTTTCTTTATTTTTACTTAATTCTTGGACTCTCTACGCATGTAGGAATACCGATATCAGGGTTAAGGCCTAAGTATTATACTTTATTTTCTTGGTGTTTCGTACAAGCCTTGGAACTTCTCTGCGTATACTCCAAATAGTCATGTATCGAATTGGAGGTTAAGCCTTGTACAATTTCGACTTATTTTATCATTTTATTTTGTTAAAATGGAACCTTATATGCTTTTAGTAATACCGATCTTAAGGGAAAATTTTAACCTTCTGCTTTATTTTCTATTTGCTATTTTTTGCATGAGTCACAGCTAATCATTTTCAGTAAAAAAATGATATACATGATAAACGTCATGGTATGAGATATTTCAATTATGTCTGAAAAATGGGGGCCCCTTATGATTCATGCTTAATTAAACAAACTTTAATCATATCACTAAAATTTCAGAAACATATGTTGTTAAATTTTAAGTGGACAACAATACAAATGACTAACTTAACATCAGTCATAATAGCGCTGAAATATAAAACTGAGGTGGAAAGATGATTTGGTCAATATGATTCTCTACTCAACTCACAAAAATATGTACTGCTTTCTAGAATAGATTTCATATTTGTCTTAGTTGTATTTTTGTCTTTAATTCGAAAATATTCAAATTTCAAAAATATCTTTTTTTTTAATTTTGTATTCTGCTTTTTTTTTCGATTTCCGAGCTAAATGGTAAAAAGAAGAAACAAAAATATTATCCCACGTTTTTAAGTTAATTATTTTTAGCTTATGTTTTTTTCACGTAAAACACATTAAGGTATTGGTTTTACCCCGAGTGGTAAAAATTTTAAGGTAAAGTTCATCAAAACACGAGTTGCGATGCAATTTAATCCATGGAAAGTTTAGTGAAAATTCATTTTCACTTCGTTATTTAACACTTCATTCGTTACACTGTCATAACAATTGGACTCCATTCGTTAACTTAAATGATAAGAAATGTAACCATTCGGTACACTTCATTTGCTTTCGCTGGTCTGATAATAAATGACCTCATTCGCTATGATTGAGATAACGAATGAAGAACGAGTAGTGTGCTACTCGTTATGATTTTAATTTTGAGTTGATTCGTTAAATATTGTTAACAAATTACTTAACGATTGAATGCCCATTCGTTAATTTTGAATTAACGAATGGGCTCATTCGTGTGCACTGGGGAGTGTGTAGATCTAATAATATATATTGTATAGTGGTACATGAATGAACCATTCGTCTACCTCTATTATCACCTTTCCTATGCAAAACACTACCAAATTTTTCCAAAATTTCCGACCTTCATTAAACTTTGTTTTACTAATCCATTCATATTCACAAGGTAGAGACGATTCAAACGCAGTCTTTTTCGTCAAAATTGATGAATGTTTGAAGGGTTAATTAGGATCTTATCTAAACCGACTGTGCTTTAATCAAATGAACATATTAAACAATCATATCTATTATATCGATTTCTTAGAGTTGATTAGTGATGATATTATGAATCAAAATGTTATAGGTTTAACATCGATTCATTTCTTTGTCAATCCAATTGCAGTTTTGATTTGCATGTTTGACTAAATGTGTTTGATTAATTTTGACTTTGATTGTGGAGAGTGAAACGTTAATGTGTATCAGGACTTATTCGTTATGAATAACAAATGAAGGTTCGTTCGTGTCTATAGTGACCGAATGAACCCATTCGGTCATACTTCCATAAAAAATACACACATACATTTAATTTGATAACAAATGACACCGCATTGTCTTAACGAATGGGATAACGAATATGATTTGACTTTTCAAACATAATACAATTTTCACTACGTGTAAGTGAAATTTTGTGTAATTTATATGATGTTCGGTTTACTAATGTTCGGGTTTACCTTTCAGATATGGAAGATGAAATTATGGTTGATGCTCCAGCACAAGAAAACCCCGTTATTCAAGAGGAACTACAAGCACAACAGGAACCATAACCTCAAGCACAACAAGAAGCTGCACTTGTCGTCACAGCTCTGTCGTATGATAGAAACACAACATTTATGCATTCCTGCAAGACGATTTCATGGGTCGTGACATGTTTGGGGACGTAATTGCATTCTGACCTTGCTCATGCATTCACTATGCTATTTCCGCTGATGTCCCTGTACATTTCAGCGTGATTCGTCCACACTGGGATAGTGCTCGTTATATCGATGATGGGAGGTATATCACTGTTGTTATTCAGAAAACGACCTTCAAGATTGACGTTGATGTTATACGTCGGGTTCTTCGATTTGCTGACATGATTGATCACCCATGTGAGTTTGACAAGACGCTAATTCGAGGTTTATTTCAGAGATTATTTTATAAAGGAGATCTTGACCGTTCCTAATACAACAAGGCATACTTGTGCGAACAATACAAGTATCTTCTACACGTTATTATACACTACCTTGGGGGACATAAATGAGGATACGATGAGTGCAGAATCATGTTACAGTCTACATTAGTTGCACTAATTCTGAACAAACCGTTCAAATTCTCAGGGCTGATATTTTATCATCTAAACGAGAATTTTTTGGTTATACATCGAAAGAACAAGTTTTTGATGTATTCTCGCTTTCTGTAGGTTATCAATAATGAGGCTGAGGTAGCTAGTTCTGAGGCTGCTCAACGTAAGAGAAAAGGTAAAGCTCTAATGAAAGACCAACCACTGGTGAGAAGAGCTCACTAGGGAGATGGTGTGGAGATTGGTCCCTACAAACCATGGTCCACTATTCTACAATCTTTACCGATGGTTTCTATTGCTATTAGTACCCCGGTTATCACACTGATGACGGCGGCAACCACTGGTCGTGATTCGCTTCGATTCCACAATCGATGATGTCTCCTATGCTGTAACGATTCCGGCAAATTCAGGTATACCCTAGCCGGTATATACTATTTATGTGTTATTTAATATGGAATATATGAATTATAATGAATTTATACGAGTATGAATGATTCACAGTACGAATTATACTCGATTATACGGCTAATCGTATTGGAATTACGATTAACCGATGAACGGTTATTGAAACCCGAACGAATCGGGGATTACTTTATAGACGAAATATATGATGTTTAGTAATGTTTACGAAGCATTAAAGCTTCGGGACAAGTGAATTATAGCACGGAAAAAGAATTTCGATTTAATGGTACGTCGGTACGTTAAACGAAACCTTTAATACCAAACCAAGCAAGAGATGATCAATCAAGCCGAAGAAGATGTGCAGTCATTAATAATATGATGTTTTAAGTCAATAAAAATCATGGTTTAAGTTTTTAAAGTTTTTAAATCGGTTTTATATAAATTTCATTTTTAAGCCGAAATACGACCGTTTTAGCCTCGTTTTAAGCCGAATTAAACGTTTAACCGAAAAACGAACTGAACTAGATTATCCAAAACATTATCCGGATTACACAATCCGAATGTGTCGCCAAGATTGGAGGTGTGGGCCCCACCCCCACACCTTATGAAGACCGATCGGTCTTGTTAAGGCATTAGCCTTCATTTTTTCTTTTTTCTCAATCAACCAAACTCAAATTCTCTCAACCCTTCAAACATTCATCCAACTTCCCTTTGATTTATACCAAGAAACCGAGGTAAAGATCGTATTATAGTCGTGTTCATCTTCTTTTCTCGAGTCATTTACAAGAAAATGAGGTTTCAAATGAAAAATGGGTGAGAACCCGAGATGAAACCGATTCTTGCATGATCAAGTGATGTATACAAGTTATACAAGGGATCTTGGTTCAAGAAAGGAGTTAAAAGAGTCAAAAACGAATTTTTACGGTTAAAATCTTTGTTTTGATGTCTTAACCGAAACCATGAAAGAAATGGCTTGATTGTGGGTGTAACTTGCTTGGTGTGGTGTTATTGTGCTTGTAGGTGTTATATCTAGTTGCTAGCAAAGGCTAGAAAGCAAGATCTTTGCTATCTAAAGCTAGAAACACAAGGTAGTTCGGTTTTTCGTATGATTTATATGATTTGGACAGATTGTGATAGACTTAGAGTTAGGTCATGAAATTTTACAGAGATGATCTACACATGAAAATATGAGATCTGTGAAAAGTTGGTAATTTTTGGACAAAGGATGAATATTTGGTGAATTTAATGCTCGGTTTTGGCTAAAAATGATGAAAAATAGTTAAACATCATGAAAAATTCTGAAAAATTCCATATAAGCTTTTTATAAAATATAAAAGTCACACACAAAATTTCAGATCCGTTGGAGAAGTCTATGTAGGCTTTTCGGTAAAACGAGTTCTAGGGTTTTCTAGCTCGGTTTTGGTGAAAATGGCATGAAACATGAGATTTTGGTTCTGGAAAAATAACAGGGAACTATGTGGATGGCAGGGGTCATCCCAGAAAAATTTGGGATTTTTCTAAGGTCGTTTGGTATTTTCGATATATTTAGTGTTTAAATGGTGTTTAAAAATAGATAAATAAATGTTAAATATAAAAATTAATTATTGAAATAATTTTATAAAATTCCCCACTGTCAAAAAGTGATTTTTTCAAAATTTCAAGATCCGAGACTAAACGGATAATTATTTGTGCTAAATAGAAAATAAAAACAAACTTTTAAAGCTTAAAACGCGTAAACCGGCAAAGTTCGCCTAAGGGAGCGGACTGGTGTATAAAAACCCTAAAAATGGACTATTTTCATGAAACTAAGTTAATCAAGTAAAAATAAATCATCCGAAAATATTTCGGATGATTTTGGTAATTTTACCCGATTTAGCAGTTTCCGGTGTATTAAAGACGGAAACGGGCCCCGCGGCCAAACGGGGTGTCTAAACCGAGCTCTAATTTCACCACTTCAATTAAAATATCAGTAACAACTATTTTCGGGTCGTGTGTGACCAAACTCATTTTTTTTTTTGAAAATATAAAAATGGATAACCGTGCTAGGCACGTAAAACGGGAAAACAAACTAAAGGTAGTTTTGACTAAAGAACTCTAAGTGATATCACAATCTAAGTCCTGAGAAGTGTTTCGGGGTTAACATTGTCCCCGGATCGTGTACGGTACTGGGTTAACAGTGTCCCCAGACGTACCGGTTAACACGAATTTAAGTTATATTAATAGAAAATGTATAGTAACGACTTAGGGATCGTATTACAGATCCGGACCGGTAGCCGTGCACAGGGTTACCTATTTGCTCACGAAAAGGTGAGTTTCACGAGCCCTTTTTACTGAACTGTTTTAAATATTTTCCCGGGGCGGAAAGCATGTTTCTATCAAAATGTTTAAGTACATGCTGATCGCATGGAAAAGAATGTATTTATATAATGTTTATTGTACGGGAATCGTACGGTAATGTATTAAGATGGTAATTTTCTGAGTTGCTAACATTGTAAGGCCCAAAACAGTGTTCTGGGTTAACAGTGTCCCCAGAGGTTATTAAATGGGTTTCTGGGTTAACAGTGTCCCCAGAGGGTATTAAATGTGTTTCTGGGTTAACAGTGTCCCCAGAGGTTATTAGATGTGTTTCTGGGTTAACAGTGTCCCCAGAGGTTATTAAATGTGTTTCTGGGTTAACAGTGTCCCCAGAGGTTATTGGATGTGTCTCTGGGTTAACAGAGGTTTCACTTGTGGGCTCAGCATAATTTCATCGCTAATATATGATTACTATAATGATTTGTCATGGTTTATTTAAATTAGTGAAACTCACCAACTATTCGTAGTTGACCCGTTTTCTTTACATGCTTTCTAGGTGCTCCCAAACTGGAATAATTGATACGTGCTTGATGATGCGTTCTTTTGTGGAGGCTTAGTGATCTTTATTTTGTATTGAATATGTTAACGTATTATCGGTAAAACTTATGTGTTAACGCCTAGATGATAACGAAACTCGGAACAATGTATTGCGATGTAAATTAATGTAGTGGTGTTTTCTTTATAAGCAATGCTGTTGATATCAGATGCGTCTGTTGCATCCCGTTTACGTTTCCGCTGTGGTTACGGGGTGTTACAGAACTTGGTATCAGAGCCATTGGTTATAAAGAATTAGGATGTCTTTAAAAAGATACCTAAAATATAACCAGTAGCTCAAGTATTATAGGATCTGAATATCAACTAATAATTTATAGTGACGAGATCTGGATGAACTTGGATGGACAAGTGAGTTATTATGGTCCGGAACATAATAACAGACTTGTCTGCACGAGGGAATTCAGGGGAAGTCACGGGGGACTTTAATAGGTAAAATTGGCAACATATGTGTAAATATATGATAATATTGTTATGTGGTAAAGTTGTATAAGTAAGTGTATATTAATTTGATTATGGTTTACACTATGGAAAGAACTATATGTTTGATTAACTTGTGTGTAGGTAAGAATGTCGAGAACACATAGTTTATCGGTGGAGGAGGACCCGGAGGAAGTCAGCTCCGGGAACTCTGGGAGTCTACGCATATCATCCAGCTCTGAGCCTAGCGAGGCTAGTCGTATGAGCTCTAACCAGTCCTCCCCAGTCAGGATTGTCAGATCCCCCACCCCACCCGCACCACAGGCCACCCCTATCCCTCCCGGATTCGGACCCCGCCTCACGGCGCGGATCAGTGTCCCGCATGTCCCACCTACCTCTCCCCCACCCAGACCTGCTACCCGCAGGGGCGAGCCCTCCCGCTCCCAGCCCGAACCTGTGACTCCACCTGTGTGGGGTCTCCCTAGGCAGGAAAGGGACGCGGCGGCATGGCTTCGAGTGCTCACCGAGCAGGTGAATGAGCACTCCGCCGCCTTGACAGTGGGAGTGCAGAGGCGGATGTATCTGGGGGACTGCATACTGGACCACCAGTATGCGATTGCGCAGCTAAGGAGGGAGTGCTCATACTCCCAATTGATGATTGATCGGTTAGAGGCGCGGGTCCGGGGTGTGTTGGCAGTGAAGGTGGTGTTGGTGGCAGTGATGGTGTGGTGGGTATACCACCGTGTTTAGTGATGTTAGGATGGTAGAAGTCATGGACCGCTTTTTGATACTCTGTGTAAGCAGTTAGTGGTGATGCTAACATAGAGTGAATCTTGGGTAGTTATAATACAACCACTGGCCCTTAGGGGGTCTCTTTTGGGGTATATCATTATATATACTTTTGGGTATCATTCAAGCACTGACCCATTGCGGGTTATGTCGAGATGATGCCGACATAGGCCCTATGTATGAAAACTTAACCTATGTAATGATGACAGGAAAGTATATGAACTGACGTTGATGTAATATGTACTGATGTTTATTAATGAATGGAATGTGGGTTGTGTGTTATGATTGGAACTTGTATTAATTATATGTATTTTCTTAATGTTGTGTAGAATGGCACCAAAACGATCAGCTCAAATGTCAGAAGTAGATGTGAGCCGTTTGATTGCTCAACAGCTAGAGGCGGCGATACCGGATATAGTATCGCGCATCGCCGCCAGTATTAACAATTCAACCAATCCAACCCCTCCGAGCAATCAAACGACCACCAATAATGACGGGGAACAAAATGTTAATCCTCCACAGAACGATAACACGATTCCGAGTAATGACGCACCGCCTAGGGTGGTCGTTACGGACAGTAATGGCCCTATACCAACTGGAGAAACGAACCGCACTGGACCGATTCCTGCATCCAGGGGTTGGTCAATCAAAGACTTTATGTTGTGCAAGCCCCTAGAGTTTAGCGGGTCTGAAGGACCAAATGGGTTGGTTAAGTGGATCGAGAAAATAGAATCAGTTGTGAACATCAGCAACTGCCCCGAGGATTGTGTTGTTAAGTACGCCACCTGCACATTCACGGACCATGCCTTGACATGGTGGAACACCATAGTGCAGACTCGCGGTCAGGCGGCGACAAACCGCATGACCCGGACAGAGCTCAAGGCTCTTGTACTGGAACATTTCTGCCCGAAAAACGAATTGCAGAAATTAGAAAATGAATTGTGGAACCTGGAGATGCAGGGGGCAGACCACTTGGGTTACACGAACCGGTTTAATGAGTTATCGCGATTGGTGCCATGGCTGGTCACCCCAGAGTCGAAGAGGGTTGAGCGTTATATTTGGGGACTAACTCCAGTTGTAAGGAGTATAGTCAATTCTGGGGGACACCAGACGTATGAGGGAGCGGTGACGCAAGCTGGTATCGTCACGTATGATTTCGTAAGGAGCGGGTCACTGAAGGTGGCAGGAGAATCCGCTGGGGGAAAGCGGGGTACACATGACCATAGGATCCAGGAAAAGCAGCAAAATAAACGTGCTAGGCCCACTGCCCAGAACTACGCCATGTCTAGTTCAGGCGGAAGGCAGGAACCGCAGACAAGGACGTTTCCCAGGTGTGGGAAATGCGGTTACCAACATGGTGGCGAGTGCAGGGTGGTAGTGTGCCATCGGTGTGGCAGGGAAGGGCACTCCGCACCGAGATGTAGGACAAACCTGAACAACCTGAACCGACAACCGCAACCTATCCGTGCGCAGCCATTTAGGACCCAACCAGCCCGACAACAAAACCAACAAGGAAACCAAACGGCGACCACCAGCCGTGCTTGCTATGAATGCGGCAGCACGGATCACTTCAAGAGGCACTGTCCAAAGCTGAACCAGGGAGGAAACGGGAGACAAACCACGGGTCAAGCGTCGTCGTCCAATCCGGCGAGAGGCAGAGCATTCGTGATGGGGGCGAGCGAAGCACGCCAGGACCCCAGCGTAGTGACATGTACTTTCCTCGTCTCTGATCATTACGCCTCTGTATTATTCGATACGGGTGCCGATAGAAGTTTTGTCTCCGTTAAGTTTCTATCGATAGCAAACCTTCCAATTGGTGAAACCATAGAACCTTATACCATAGAAGTCGCTAACGGTAAAACCATGATAGTTAATCAAATGGTTCGGAATTGCCCTTTTATTCTGAACGAACAATCCTTCCTGATTGACTTGTTACCGGTAGAATTAGGTAGTTTTGACGTGATAGTGGGAATGGATTGGTTAGCACGTAACAAGGTAGAAATAAACTGTGAAAAGAAAATCTTCAAGATCCGGGTGTCGGATGACGAAGAGGTATTAGTGCAGGGTGAGAAGTCGGGCAATATGATACCGTTTATATCCCACCTCAAGGTGTTAAAATATATACGCCAGGGATGTGTGGCGTATCTAGCGAGCTTGACTGCCACAGATTTTGAGGAGAAACGAGGGGATGATATACCAGTGGTGCGCGAATTTCCACAAGTTTTCCAAGAAGAACTTCCTGGATTACCGCCAACCCGACAGGTCGAATTCAGAATCGACTTATTACCTCAAGCTGGCCCTGTTGCTAAGGCGCCCTACCGACTTGCACCATCTGAGATGCAAGAATTATCCAATCAGTTGCAAGAATTGTTGGATAAAGGATTTATACGTCCTAGTTAATCCCCTTGGGGTGCACCTGTACTATTCGTGAAAAAGAAGGACGGGAGCCTTAGAATGTGCATTGATTACAGGGAGTTGAACAAGTTAACAATCAAAAACAGGTATCCTCTTCCCCGAATTGATGACCTGTTCGACCAACTGCAAGGTGCGAGCTACTTCTCAAAAATTGATCTTAGATCGGGATACCATCAGGTTAGAATTCAGGAGGAGGATATCCCAAAAACCGCATTCCGGACTCGCTACGACCATTACGAGTTCTTAGTTATGCCTTTCGGGCTAACAAATGCGCCAGCAGTGTTCATGGATCTCATGAATCGAGTCTGTAAACCCTACCTCGACAAATTCGTCATCGTGTTTATTGACGATATTTTGATATACTCGAAGAGTAAAGAAGAGCACGAGCAACACTTAAGAATAATTTTAGAGCTTCTTAATCAGGAGAAGTTGTATGCAAAATTCTCCAAGTGTAACTTCTGGTTACAAGAAGTGCAATTCCTTGGTCACGTTATAAACCATCAAGTTATACACGTTGATCCGAGTAAGGTGGAAGCAATTAAGAATTGGCAAGCACCTAAATCTCCAAAGGAAATCCGCCAATTCTTAGGCTTAGCTGGATACTGTCGTCGATTTATAGAGAACTTTTCCAGCATCGCCCAACCATTAACCCTCCTGACCCAAAAGGATCGAAAGTATGAATGGGGTGAAGAGCAGGAAACGGCGTTTCAAACGCTAAAACAAAGATTGTGCCAAGCGCCGATCTTAAGTCTCCCCGACGGAGACAATGGTTTTGTCGTGTATTGTGACGCATCCCGTAGAGGGTTAGGATGCGTGTTGATGCAGAATAATAAGGTTATAGCCTATGCTTCTTGACAGTTAAAAGTACACGAGAAAAATTACACTACTCATGACTTAGAACTGGGAGCAGTTATCTTCGCACTTAAAATCTGGAGACATTATCTCTACGGTACAAAGTGCACCATCTTCACCGATCATAAAAGTTTGCAACACATATTCGATCAGAAAAAACTGAATATGAGGCAACGAAGATGGGTCGAGTTATTAAGCGACTAGGACTGTGACATCCGTTATCACCCCGGCAAGGCTAACGTCGTAGCCGATGCCTTGAGTAGGAAGGATCGGGTTAAGCCATTGCGAGTGCGAGCGCTGGGGATGATAGTCCAGTCGAACCTTTCGGACCTGGTTCGAGTCGCTCAACGCGAGGCGTTGAAAGAGGAACAATTGGAAAAAGAGGGACTTTACGGTAACGAGAAGAATTTCGAACAGCGCGTGGACAAAATTCTCTATTTCAAAAATCGGATTTGGATCCCGACCCTCCATGACCTTCGTGAATTAATCATGGACGAAGCGCATAAATCGAAATATTCCATACATCCGGGATCGGATAAGATGTACAAGGATGTGAAGGAGTTCTACTGGTGGCCGGGTATGAAAAAGGATATAGCCACATACGTCGGCAAGTGCATGACGTGTGCGAGGGTTAAGGCGGAGCACCAGAAACCCTCGGGGATGTTACAACAACCGGAAATTTCCGAATGGAAATGAGAGCAAATCACGATGGATTTTGTGACACATCTCCCTAAGACGTCCCGTGGACAGGATGCAATTTGGGTAATCGTGGATCGATTAACCAAGTCGGCACATTTTATTCCGATTAGAAATAATTATAACACCGAGAGACTTGCGCAGATTTATATAAATGAAATTGTGTCTCGTCATGGTATACCCATCTCGATCATCTCCGATCGGGATAGCCATTTCACCTCCAATCTTTGGCAAGCTGTCCAAGAAGCGTTGGGAACGCGTATTGATCTAAGCACTGCTTACCACCCTCAGACCGATGGTCAGTCTGAGAGGACCATTCAAACCCTGGAGGATTTGCTTCGTGCGTGCGTACTGGATTTTAAGGGAAATTGGGATCAACATCTCCCACTCTTTTAATTTTCCTATAATAACAGTTACCATAGCAGCATAAAGGCAGCACCTTACGAAGCATTGTATGGGCGGAAGTGCCGATCACCACTCTGCTGGACTGAAGTGGGTGACACATAGGTTATTAGATCAGACCTGGTCCAGGAAACGACCAGCAAAATCCTTGAAATTATGAACAATCTGAAGGCCGCGCGGGATCGGCAGAAGAGTTATGCCGATACCCGTAGAAAACCGTTGTCATTTGAGAAAGGTGATAAGGTGTATTTGAAAGTATCACCGTGGAAGGGTGTGGTTAGATTTGGCAAGGCGGGGAAGTTAGCCCCGAGATATATTGGACCATTCGATATTACTGCAAAAATCGGTCCCGTAGCTTACCGATTAGAACTACCCGATGAATTAAGTGCAGTTCACAACGTGTTTCACGTATCGAATTTGAAAAGGTGTCTGTCGGATGAGACATCGGTATTACCACTAGAGGGTGTCCAATTAAACGATAAGCTTAATTTCGTAGAGGAACCCATAGAAATTGTAGACGGGAAAATCAAGCAACTTAGACACAATAAAATTTCGTTGGTCAAAGTTAGATGGAATTCGCAACGAGGCCCAGAATATACTTGGGAACGAAAAGACGAATTTCGAAAGAAATACCCCTACCTGTTTCCTCAAAAGGAAGTAATCGACGCGTAAAATTTCGAGGACGAAATTTTTGTTACGGGGGGAGAATGTAACGATTCCGGCAAATTCAGGTATACCCTAGCCGGTATATACTATTTATGTGTTATTTAATATGGAATATATGAATTATAATGAATTTATACGAGTATGAATGATTCACAGTACGAATTATACTCGATTATACGGCTAATCGTATTGGAATTACGATTAACCGATGAACGGTTATTGAAACCCGAACGAATCGAGGATTACTTTATAGACGAAATATATGATGTTTAGTAATGTTTACGAAGCATTAAAGCTTCGGGATAAGTGAATTATAGCACGGAAAAAGAATTTCGATTTAATGGTACGTCGGTAAGTTAAACGAAACCTTTAATACCAAACCAAGCAAGAGATGATCAATCAAGCCGAAAAAGATGTGCAGTCATTAATAATATGATGTTTTAAGTCAATAAATGTCATGGTTTAAGTTTTTAAAGTTTTTAAATCGGTTTTATATAAATTTCATTTTAAGCCGAAATACGACCGTTTTAGCCTCGTTTTAAGCCGAATTAAACGTTTAACCGAAAAACGAACTGAACCAGATTATCCAAAACATTATCCGGATTACACAATCCGAATGTGTGGCCAAGATTGGAGGTGTGGGCCCCACCCCCACACCTTATGAAGACCGATCGGTCTTGTTAAGGCATTAGCCTTCATTTTTTCTTTTTTCTCAATCAACCAAACTCAAATTCTCTCAACCCTTCAAACATTCATCCAACTTCCCTTAGATTTATACCAAGAAACCAAGGTAAAGATCGTATTATGGTCGTGTTCATCTTCTTTTCTCGAGTCATTTACAAGAAAATGAGGTTTCAAATGAAAAATGGGTGAGAACCCGAGATGAAACCGATTCTTGCATGATCAAGTGATGTATACAAGTTATACAAGGGATCTTGGTCCAAGAAAGGAGTTAAAAGAGTCAAAAACGAATTTTTACGGTTAAAATCTTTGTTTTGATGTCTTAACCGAAACCATGAAAGAAATGGCTTGATTGTGGGTGTAACTTGCTTGGTGTGGTGTTATTGTGCTTGTAGGTGTTATATCTAGTTGCTAGCAAAGGCTAGAAAGCAAAATCTTTGCGATCTAAAGCTAGAAACACAAGGTAGTTCGGTTTTTCGTATGATTTATATGATTTGGACAGATTGTGATAGACTTAGAGTTGGGTCATGAAATTTCACAGAGATGATCTACACATGAAAATATGAGATCTGTGAAAATTTGGTAATTTTTGGACAAAGGATGAATATTTGGTGAATTTAATGCTCGTTTTCGGCTAAAAATGATGAAAAATAGTTAAACATCATGAACAATTCTGGAAAATTCCATATAAGCTTTTTATAACTTATAAAAGTCACACACAAAATTTCAGATCCGTTGGAGAAGTCTAAGTAGACTTTTCGGTAAAACGAGTTCTAGGGTTTTCTAGCTCGGTTTTGGTGAAAATGGCATGAAAAATGAGATTTTGGTTCTGGAAAAATTACAGGGAACTATGTGGATGGCAGGGGTCATCCCAGAAAAATTTGGGATTTTTCTAAGGTCGTTTGGTATTTTCGATATATTTAGTGTTTAAATGGCGTTTAAAAATAGATAAATAAATGTTAAATAGAAAAATTAATTATGGAAATAATTTTATAAAATTCCCCACTGTCAAAAAGTGATTTGTTCAAAATTTCAAGATCCGAGACTAAACGGATAATTATTTGTGCTAAATAGAAAATAAAAACAAACTTTTAAAGCTTAAAACGCGTAAACCGGCAAAGTTCGCCTAAGCGAGCTGACTGGTGTATAAAAACCCTAAAAATGGACTATTTTCATGAAACTAAGTTAATCAAGTAAAAATAAATCATCCGAAAATATTTCGGATGATTTGGGTAATTTTACCCGATTTAGCAGTTTCCGGTGTATTAAAGACGGAAACGGACCCCGCGGCCAAACGGGGTGTCTAAACCGAGCTCTAATTTCACCACTTCACTTAAAATATCAGTAACAACTATTTTCGGGTCGTGTGTGACCAAACTCTTTTTTTTTTTTGAAAACATAAAAACGGATAACCGTGCTAGGCACGCAAAACGGGAAAACAAACTAAAGGTAGTTTTGACTAAAGAACTCTAAGTGATATCACAATCTAAGTCCTGAGAAGTGTTTCGGGGTTAACATTGTCCCCGGATCGTGTACGGTACTGGGTTAACAGTGTCCCCAGACGTACCGGTTAACACGAATTTATGTTATATTAATAGAAATTGTATAGTAACGACTTAGGGATCGTATTACAGATCCGGACCGGTAGCCGTGCACAGTGTTACCTATTTGCTCACGAAAAGGTGAGTTTCACGAGCCCCTTTTTACTGAACTGTTTTAAATATTTTCCCGGGGCGGAAAGCATGTTTCTATCAAAATGTTTAAGTACATGCTGATCGCATGGAAATTAATGTATTCATATAATGTTTATTGTACGGGAATTATACGGTAATGTATTAAGATGGTAATTGTCTGAGTTGCTAACATTGTAAGGCCCGAAACAGTGTTCTGGGTTAACAGTGTCCCCAGAGGTTATTAAATGGGTTTCTGGGTTAATAGTGTCCCCAGAGGGTATTAAATATGTTTCTGGGTTAACAGTGTCCCCAGAGGTTATTAGATGTGTTTCTGGGTTAACAGTGTCCCCAGAGGTTATTAAATGTGTTTCTGGGTTAACAGTGTCCCCAGAGGTTATTGGATGTGTCTCTGGGTTAACAGAGGTTTCACTTGTGGGCTCAGCATAATTTCATCGCTAATATATGATTACTATAATGATTTGTCATGGTTTATTTAAATTAGTGAAACTCACCAACTATTCGTAGTTGACCCGTTTTCTTTACATGCTTTCTAGGTACTCCCAAACTGGAATAATTGATACGTGCTTGATGATGCGTGCTTTTGTGGAGGCTTAGTGATCTTTATTTTGTATTGAATATGTTAACGTATTATCGGTAAAACTTATGTGTTAACGCCTAGATGATAACGAAACTCGGAACAATGTATAGCGATGTAAATTAATGTAGTGGTGTTTTCTTTATAAGCAATGCTGTTGATATCAGATGCGTCTGTTGCATCCCGTTTACGTTTCCGCTGCGGTTATGGGGTGTTACATATGCCGACCGCTCCTGTCAAAATGATCGCTACATCTCCTGCTCTATCTATAATGCAAATGTAGCCTTCGGTTCTATCATTTATGAGGTTCAACTATCCTCAAGGTCCTGTGCAGCCAGTGCCTCCTACCTTTTATTTCGTTAACCGTTCAACAATAGATGGATATGTTGTTAAGTTTAATCCATCTCCAGGAGAATCACATAGCTGCGGATCATCACTTAAAAGATCAAATGAGGATGGATCAATGGAGAATGGTTAGCCACATCTCTTAGTTCCAGAAGGAGAATCGAGAACTCCGTGAGCTTGTTACTGCTCAAGGGGGAAAATAAAGGCGCATGAAGAGGTTATTATTCAACTTACGTGCAAGGACGATATGTTGAAATAGTTGAATAACAACGATGATGATAAAGATCCAGATGCGGGTTTAGGAGATTGTCCGCAAAAATCTGCTGGTACATCTACTGGTGGTGGTGGTGAAGCCGAGGGCAATGATCTACAATTTGTAGTATATGAAGACACTACTAATGTGAAGCCAATTGAGTCGATCAAAGCCAACACCATCCTATTTATGGACAACAAGTGAGGTGTTGTCATGAGTACAACCAATGCTGATGAGATCAAGGAAGGAGAGTTTGTGGACTTTCCTTTGTCTCGAGATCAAATCTCGTTATTCTTGGGTTTAAATGACGAGGAATTTGATATGTTGGAAAATGAGGATGATGTCAAGGTGATAGATGATGATGAGGTTTAATTTGACAAGAGTATTCCATCTGGGTATACGTCATTTATTTATAAAGACATCAAGGTTGAAGATGTATCCTAATCTATATACACATTCTAATGTTGATCATGGTGTTCCATCCTTCACTAAAGAACATGTACAAGCTGCTGAATAGCATTCGAAAAAGAAAATGAAAATGAAAGAGAAAATATCGGAAAGCAGATCGGGTTCAAAGGATCCTTCTTTCGAATGCACGTTCAAGGTACGCAACAAAGCTCGACTGTCTAAAATTATTGAAGCATGCATGTATGTTGATATAGAACACGAGATGGAGGTCAACTCACATGCAACAGTTCATCAAAAGACAACTTTTAAAGCATCGAATACAGTCAAAGGTGACATTATATCGTGGTTGTATGATTCAGAACTTAAGTTATGTATAATTAAGTGGGAGCACGATGTTCAGTATTATCAATACATCACCAATGTTCTCACGTTGCCGAGGTGGGATGCGCAGACGGTTGCTAATCGGCCGTTCGTGAATCGTGGTGGTGATCAACTAGCATTATGGTTCCATCAATATCTGTTGTTTGATGTTAATCCTGGTTTCAAAATTTTCAAGCCACATGTTCCAGCGAGAAAGAATATAGACGACATCGACCCACGAACAGATTGGAAGAACAAGGTATTGAAGGCCAAGCCACCACACACGATGAAGAGAGTACATGTAAAGACGTTTCCCAAAGTCTTTACAAGTCATCTAATAGGATGTACTATTAAAACCGTACTGGTGAAGATGTTGTTGTTCTCGACACAGGTTTGAAGACGGAATTCATACGAGTCGTTGATCCAATGTGGCTCGTTAACTTATCAGAGTCCGACAATGACGCTTTATTTTAGAACGAGATCTGGTTTGCTCAAATAAACGATTATGATCATGCTATGCAATTCCAACGCGTCATACGTGTATGTCACGCATTTGGAATTCATAGTTACCAGGATTGAAAGATTAAGAGGTTCAACTGATCAAGACAAAGAGCACGAGACGAGGCGGAGTTTGTTAGTGCATTGTTTTGGTCGTCGCGGTCTTTGTAATTATTGTAATTTATATTTATTAATGTAAAAGGGCATTTTGTTTAACGAATGAACCTATACGTTATATTATATGGCCATTCATTAAGGAAGTTTAACGAATGGACCTAATCGTTATTAGTTAAGTACCATTCGTTTTGGGATGTTAACGAATGAGGTATAGCGAATGAGTCATTCGCTAAACTATTTAACTTATGTAAGGAAAGAAGACGAATGTGTCCCATTTGCTCTGACATGTATAACGATTGGACTTCGTCTTCTATATATATGTTGTTCCTAATACATAATTTAACAAGTGTGTTGATAATTATTCCTAAGGGTCATTACTCTGTCCAATTCAACTCTCTCACACACACTTCGTTCAATACAATCAGTAAATCACCTACTACATATCAAGAACTTGATCCTCATATATGTAACATATATGAACTGAATCGTATTAGCTCAATCATGCTCTCTCAGTTTTCGAACTGTATCATCTATACATATTATAAGAGTTTAAAGTATTTCCTCAAGCAGAATGTAACATCCTACTTTTTATTATAATAAATAAATGAAATTTCATTTATTCTATAAAGTGTCGTGTGTCGGTTTAGATAAATAAACTGTAAGATGATGGGCTTGGTCTTTAAAAGATGGAATAAGAGATGGAATGGGCCTTAGGTCCATGGGCTTAAGGGAGTATAAATACCCCACAAACCCTAAACCTTTCGATTTTTATCCATCTCTACACCATACCCTACACCATCAAAAAAAAAACCCAAACACTATCCTTTAACCCGATCCAAAATCCAAAGGTGAAAACCCGAACCCGTTGGTGCTAGATCATCGTGACAAACCAAAACGATATCAAAACTAGGCTGTGCTCGTAAACCGACTTGTTTAAGGTTTGTTTATAACGTAAATTTGTTCATTTAGGTTCGGATTCATTTAGGTAATCTTAGATCTGTATACATATGGTAAAAACGAATCAAACGTGATGATTCTTGTTGAAAACCATTAACGATTGAAGGGTTAGTTCTTCAAACTAGTAACCGGGTTATAAATAAACCAAATCAGACTGTGTGAATCCGATGTTTGAATGAATGGATGATTAGGGTTTGTTAGCGCTGAGATTGAGAGTCTATTGGTACCAAAATCATGTTGTTTCATCATGATTTAAAGGGTTAATTGCAGATCTAGGGGTCTGTTGACCATTTATGTTCATATCGATATTGACTTTGACCTCTGACTCAAAATCTGGATAAGATTGATGAAATTTGTTATGATAAGATAAAGAATTAGTTCACCGGTTATGTCCAGATAACGAATTAGTTCATCAGTTCATTATGTCAAGATAACGAATTAGCTCACCCAGTTCGTTACTTCAAGATAATGAATTAGGTGATTCGTTACTCGCCAATTCGTTACGATAAGATAATGAATCAAGTCATGTTCAGATGACGAATTGGAATAACAAAGTAGATGATGATTAGGTGACGAATCAGGATAATTCGCTAGAACAAAACAGTTAGAGAATAATATAATAATTATAAATCCTAATGGAAAATGTGTTAAGCCAGTTAATGGCAATTCGCCCAAGCCAGGGGCTCTGCCCCTTGGACCCTGCTAGGGGCTGCCGCCCCTAGAAGCTTGCTGCCAGGTGTCACACCCCAACCTACGGCCGAAATGCCGGGGTGCGAACTGATTGTCACAGCTCTTAAGGTTACTATTTTGCACAATATTTAAATGACAATATCTATTAATTGTATTCAATTATCAAAATCAAATACAAACAAACAATTAATAATTCATACAACAATACAAATTTTATATTTCTTGATCAAAATATTCTTCTAGCTAAATTCTTCACTAAGTCTTCACCAACCTGCATATGCGTATAAAATAAAGTTTCGTCAACAACACATGTTGAGTGAGCAACACACCAGTTTAGTTGTACATATAGTATATATAACAAAATACGTAGCTGCAACATGTCATATGAGAATAACAAAATAACCAAATGAGCAAGTATAACAAGTATAACTGAGATGTCGAGAAGCACAAGGCTATAACAACGGGCGTATGATCATACTAGACTGAGATTATGTTGGACCTCTCCGAATGCGAAAGCATACAAAGCAAATAAGCACATAAACAAGTAAGGTATAAGTTGTTAACACATAAGACAAAGTTGCAGTTTTGAGTATAAGTATGTATAAGAAATATTATTTACGCATATGTCCCCAAAACATTGAAAGCGGTAAAATAGGGGAATGTGGTACTCACCTCAATAAACGAACAAGAGTGAAAAGGAATATTAGGAATGATTAGCGGAAATCACGCGTTGACGATAATCCCTAATAAGGAAAAATAGGATTATTAAGGAGACTAAGTTATTGAACTAGATCGATAAGAAGCTCGGTATTTAATAATTAACATTAAGCCCTATTATATTCTTTTTACTCATATTTAATATGATATTTTATTTTGTATAAAGATTTAATATGAAAAATTATTAGTTTGTTAAATTATAAATAAGGTATATTATAATATTATATAAGTAAAACACATCCTTTAAAATAATATTAGTTTATTAATCCGCTTAAAAGTATTTATTATAATATTTTATTACATAAAAATATTATTTAAGTAAAATACATCTTTAAGAATATTTATTAGTTTGTTAAAACATTTAGTAAGTTTGTTATATAGTATACATATGTATTTATATAACCAAAAATATTAGTTTACATGGTATTATATATATACATACGCGTATATAGAAAAGTGTTAGAAAACAAGTATTATATGATCGGTTTTTAATAAAAGTAATTGTTTAATAATAATAATTATTATACATACTTAAATGATTTAAAAGAGAAAAATAACAAAAATAATCTAAAAACTCGGGTGGCAGGGGCTCGAACCCGTGACCTGCCCCCCGTAAGTCAAACGCTTAACCAGATGGGCTATCTACCTATCTGCAATATAACTCAGATCCAGGTCCTTATAAACAGAAGCAGAAAATAACCAAGATGTCATATGAACCCTAAATCCTTAATCGATCAAACCGAGCCTTGTTTGTTCAATTAGCATTAGGGCTTTTGAAATCGATATTAATACGAGCGGTACTGTGAATCTATTTACCTTTACAACGAATGATGACGGATTAATTTAACCATGTAGAGCCAGCCAAAACGAGGAGCAAGAACACGATCCAGAGGGTGTTATAATCGAATTACTTATGGGGTTACAGTAGGCGATATAACAAGGATTGTGGTTGTAGGTTTAATTGAATTATTACTATCGTTTATATGTAAAACGAGCTTGGGTTTAGATCGGCTAGGTATAAACGATATGAAGATTCGATTTGAACTAATTACCATATTATGAGCGTCGGTTGGCCGTATATGGAAGGCAAAATACGTTCCTTGATTTAGTTACCATGATAGATGCGAAGATTGAGGTCCAAGCTAAGCCAATGGGTAATCGGGTTCGTGAAACGGGTATCGGGTTTGGGTCTGGATCAGGGCAAACGGGTTAAATGGATAATATATGTATAATTTGCAATGAGGTCCTCAAAGATTGTACATGGGATCAATTTTGGGTAAAATTTAGTTTAAGGGTGGAATGGTAATTCTTGAAAGTTATTTTGTATAATAAATAAAAATAAAAATAAATAAATAAATAAATAAAATAAAAATATCGATTCAGAAACCCGAGTTGTTACACCAGGGGCGCTGCCCCCAGATGCCCGTTCGTTGAGGGTTATGGATAATGATATGGATAATGATAGTAATTAATATGCGTAGTTGTTATACAGTTAGTCGCGCACAGCTAAGGAAAGGAATAATTATTAACGGTGAATGTAACGGAGTTCAGGTGAGTTTCTAACCCCATTTCCTTGCTATGTTTTCGGGGCTGTGTGGATACTCGATGTGTTAGTTAACACACTTAACTTAAATGGTAAGTGTATGCCATGTATGATTTATGTGATAATTATTATGTTATGAATGTGAATGAAATCTTGTCAGTACGTGAACAATCTTTGTATATTGCACGTATTGACAAGGGAGGTACGTATATGAAAGGTGAATGTTTATGATATATATAAGTACAACATATGAATATGTATAAATGATTAAAGAAAGTATATGTATGTTACGGGTATTTAAAGACAGAATGTTCGAAGATGAAGAAGTAAGAGATCAGACCCTAATAATATCTGAGATAGAGAAGAAAGGGATCAGACCTTAATAATATCTGAGATAGAGAAGTAAAGAGGGATCAGACCATACTAATATATGAGATAGACAAGAAAGGGATCAGACCCTAATAATATCTTAGATAGACAAAGGAAAGAGGGATCAGACCCTAATAATATCTGAGATAGATAAGGAATGCATCAGACCCTAATAATATCTGAGATAGAAAGGACAGTAAATATATAGTATGAAAGTAATAAAGTATGAACGTGTGTATGAAATTATGTAATGAAAGTAAATGAGTACAGTATTTATTATGTATCTTCGGATGCATAATTGAAGGTAGGTGTATGTGGTGTAATGCGTGATTAACTAGAACTCACTCAGCGTAGCTGAATTTTAGTATACACGCAGGTGAGTAGGATGAGACAGCTGGCTTGAGCGGAGACACATGGCAGAAGAATAAGAGTTTGGAATCTGAAGAATCAAGATCTTTTATATTTAATGCTTCAATTTTGAAAGGCAAGAATGTTTTAAGACAAGTCATGAATTATTATGTAATGTTTATGCAAGTTTTATATTTCACGTAATGTTATAATTAACTCTGATATTTAGAAATGTGTTTATGAGTAAGTCCAACGTCCAAAGTAGGGTATCGGTAACGGGGCCTTACAAGTTGTTGTCAGAGCAAAGTTCGAGAGATTTAAGCATCCTACATGCTTAGACTCGAACAGAGAATGGGATTTAAGTAAGAAAAGAACGAAGATTCAAGCATGCTTAGTAAAGGTAAAGTGTATGGCTAAATTATGAATGTTAATGTTAGCTTAAATGCTAACGGAATGATATGTGGATGTTAGGGACATGAATTCTTGACTGTTTGGTTGATTAACTATTTAAGAGTAGACTTAGCACAAATAGACTCATAAAGGGAAGTGTATAGGACACGAAAAGTAACGTGATCAGCTAATCACAGCTGGCCACTGTTATTACCTTTTAGCCTTACTATCCATGTACTAAATAGTTCCTTGAGTGATGACGTTTGTGTTTTCCTTTTAGAATACGATGGCTGGAGCTGGGGCAGTTGTTGGAGAATGAGGTCGCACTGGACGTCGTGGTAGGCCTCTTCGTGTCCAACAACCTTCGGTAGAAACTGCGTCCAACACCGGAGGTGAAGGGAGCGCAGCTGGATGAAACCCAAGCAACAACGAAGGGGTTCAACTGCATCCCGCTATCCAAGCAGCTATTGTTCAAGCTGTAACCACTTCTGTGAAGAACCTGACTCTAGAGGGGTCTGCTAAAGGCCGTGAAAGAACTGCTGAAAGGGCGGAAGGTGATGGTAAGAAAGATGATGAAAGGGAGAGGGAGGCCTCGAGTGTGGTTAAGTTAGTGAAAGTTGATGATAGGAGGAGGGGCCGAGGTGGGTGTAACTATAAGTCATTTAAAGGTTGCGATCCACCGAAGCTCACTGGTTTGTGAGACGCAATCGCTACCCTGCAACGGATAACCACTATGGACAAGGTTATCCTCATTAGCGAGTGTCGTCCCGATCAAGCTGTGGGATATGCCACCCAATCATTTGGAGATGAAGCAATGTACTGGTGGAAGTCAATTGAGTAGAGGAAGAGTCAAGAGGAGATCAAGGCAATGAAGTGGGACGATCTTAAAGAGTTGGTAATGAAGAGGTTTTGTGCTGATGCAGAAGTTGAGAGGGCGGAGATGAAGTTCCTAAATTGAAGGCTGGAATGATGACACATCGTGAGTACACCACAGAGTTCAACCGAATGTCTAGGTTAGTACCCGATATGGTCAACACTGAGGCTAAAAGGATCAAGTGCTATGTGAGGGGATTGCCACAGAAGGTCCGCATGTTTGTCAGAGCGAATAAACCTGCTACTTTTGACTCTTCCGTCGAACATGCAGAGATGATTTATAAAGACCTTGCCGTGGACGATGTGGCAGTGGGAGAAGAGAATAAAGATAAGAAGTGGGTCAATCATGCTAAGCAACCCGGTACTCAATTGTGGAACCCTAAGAACAAGCAGCCGAGAGTTTCGTAGAAGAGGTCGTGTAAGACCCACGGGAAGATGCACGGTGGTGAGTGCAAGTGGGGTAAAGGATCTGATGTCTATCATAAGTGTGGTAAGGCTCATGGTGTGGAACGCAAGCTTGGATCGAATGCTTGTTATAAGTGTGGAAAAGTGGGACATTATGCTCCCGATTGTACTGCAAAGCACGCATGCTACAAGTGCGGTAAGCCGGACCATTTTGCCAATGAATGCACCGATGGTGGAGCCAGAAGGAGTGGAAAGAATGATGCCGATCAGACTAGGCCGATGACCAGAGCTTACATGTTAACCCAGGAACAAGCCAAGCAGATTCCAGATGTTGTGACATGTATGTTTCTAGTAAACGGTATATCCGCTTCAGTATTATTTGATTCGGGTGCGAACAAAAGTTTCGTAGCCACGCAATTTAGTAAATTAGCTAAAATGAAATGTTGTCGAGTGTCTGAAACTGTTATAGTACAAACCGCTAGTGACACCTTGGTTAAAATAATGAGAATGTTTAAAGACTGTAAGATAGAGTTAGAGGTACATGAATTCCCTGTTACTTTGTATGTTATGAACTTAGGAGGGTTCGATGTGGTTTTGGGAATGGGTTGGTTGTCTGAGTATGAAGCCCAGATAGTGTGTAAGAGTAGGATAATAAGGTTAGAGTCCTTGGATGGTAGTACGGTGACGATTTATGGTGATAAGGAAAGTTCTGGGCTTAATTTCATTTCAATGATAAAAGTCGAGGTTTGTTAAGGCGAGGATGCGGTGCCTAACTAGCGTATGTTGTCAACGCTACGGCCGACATGAAAGAAATGAAAGATGTTCCTATCGTGCGCGACTACTCAGAAGTATTCCCTGAGGATCTTTCGGGGTTGCCACCGGAGTGAGAAATAGAATTCCAGATAGATTTAATACCAGGAGCGCAACCCATCGCAAAAGCGCCTTACCGTCTAGCGCTGTCTGAGATGAAAGAATTGATGTCCCAACTGCAAGACCTCCTCGACAAAGGTTATATTAGACCAAGTGTTTCCCCGTGGGGCGCACCTGTGTTATTCGTGAAGAATAAGGATGGAAGTATGAGAATGTGCATAGATTATCGAGAGTTGAATAAGCTTACAGTAAAGAATAGATATCCTTTGCCAAGGCTTGACGATCTATTTGACCAACTGTAAGGTTCAAGTTGGTTCTCACGGATAGATCTCAGATCAAGCTATCATCTGTTGAAGGTGAAAGAGGCAGACATCCCTAAAACAGCGTTTCGGACGCGGATGGACACTACGAGTTCCTTGTGATGTCATTCGGTCTAACGAATGCTACCGCAGCATTTATGGATATGATGAATATGGTGTGTCGGCCGATGTTGGATAAGTCAGTTATCGTCTTCATTGACATTGATTTATTCAAGGAACTAGTCTGATCATGCTGAGCATCAGAGAGAGGTATTGAAGACTCTGAAGAAAGAAAAGTTATACGCTAAGTTTTCAAAGTGCGCATTCTGGTTGCGAGAAGTGAAATTTCTAGGTCACGTGATTAATCCTGAAGGCATTACCATGGATCCAGCTAAGATTGAAGCAATAACGAATTGGAAGACTCCACAGAATCTAACTGATATACGAAGCTTCTTAGGGTTGGCTGGCTACTATAGAAGATTCATCGAAGGTTTCTCCAAGATAGCCGCATCGTTGACCTGTATGGCCTGAAAGTCGGTAGTATTTGGTTGTTTGTACTTGCAATGAGGGAAAGTGATATCTTACGCATCTAGACAGTTGAAAGTTCATGAGAGTACTTATCCGACGCATGATCTAAAGCTAGCAGCAGTAGTGCATGCTCTCAAGATATGGAGGCATTATCTGTATGGTACTATGTGTACCATTTACACAGATCATAAGAGTTCAAAGTACTTCTTCGAGCAGAAGGAATTGAACATGAGATAGAGAAGATGGTTGGAGTTGATTAAGGATTAAGACTGCGACATTAAATACTATCCCGGTAAAGCTAATATGGTCGCCGACGCGCTCAGTCATAAGAACGAGGAAGTCATTGCAACAATGAAGTCATACCAGTTGATTATGAATTCAAGTCTTTTTGAAGAAACCATCAAAGTGCAGTCAGAGGTGTTAGTAGATGGAGGGCTAATAAAGAAAGAAAGGATTTTCGGTCAGCAAGATGAGTTGATAGAAAACACACATGGTGTTAAAAGTGGGTTTGACCGAATGTGGATTCCATGCCACAGAAATCTTAGAGGTCGAATCTTAGATGAAGCTCATAAGTCAAGATATTCAATCCATCCAGGATCCACTAAGATGTACCAAGATTTGAAAAGAGACTACTGGTGGCCAGGAATGAAAAATGATGTGGTGGATTATGTTAGTAAGGGCTTAACTTGTTAACAAGTCAAAGCCGAACATCAGAAGCCTTATGGAAAGATGCAACCGCTTGAGATACCTGAATGGAAATGGGAGCACATCACTATGGATTTCCAAACTAAGCTACCTCGTACAGCTAAGCATCATGATACCGTCTGGGTGATTGTAGACCGTTTGACCAAGAGTTCTCACTTTCTTCCTATACTAGAGGCTATCTCGTTAGAAACGTTAGCAAGTTTGTTCATTAAAGAGGTTGTATCTAAGCATGGAGTACTGTTATCGATCGTGTCCGATAGAGATACCCGATTTACTTCGAGGTTTTTGAAGAACTTCCATGAAGCTATGGGAACAAGATTGAACATCAGTACAGTGTATCATCCTCAAACAGATGGACCGTCTGTAAGGACGATCCAAACCCTTGAGGATATGCTATGTGCTTGTGTTTTAGACTTTGGAGGAAGTTGGGATGTTCATCTGCATCTGACAATGTTCTCCTATAACAACAACTACCTTTCAAGTATCGATATGCCACCACTTGAAATGTTTTATGGAAGACATTGTAGAAATCTCGTATGTTGGGGAGAGATTGGTCATAAAGAGATGGGAAGCAAAAGGTTGTTCAAGAAACCTCATCAAAGTTTGATCACATTAAAGCAAGGATGAAGGCTGCTCAAGACCGTCAAAAGTCGTATGTCAATAAGCGACAATGACCGATTGAGTTTAACGTTGGGTGAAGTGGCTTATAAGCTGGATTTGCCAGAAGATTTTGAAGGAATTCATTCAACCGTCCATGTTTCTCATCTGAGGAAATGTCTGGCGGATGACACGTCTCATGTGTCATTAATGGACATCAAGGTTGATGAACAGTTGAATTACATCGAGCAACCGATCGAGATAGTTAACTTCAAGGAGAAGCAACTTCGTCAGAAGGTTATACCGTTAGGGAAAGTGATATGGAAGCATCACAAGGGTTCAGATGCTACTTGGAAACTAAGGATGAGATGCGCAAGTTTTATCCGAATTTTTTTTATGTAATAGATAGGTTTCGGGGACGAAACCTCTTTAAGGAAGGAAGACTTGTAACATCCTACTTTTGATTATTATAAAGAAATGAAATGTCATTTTTTCTACAATGTTTCGTGTGTCGGTTTAGATAAATAAACTATAAGATGATGGGCTTGGACTTTAAAAGATGGAATATGAGATGGAATGGGCCTTAGGTCCATGGGCTTAAGGGAGTATAAATACCCCTTAAACCCTAAACCTTTCCATTTTTATCCATCTCTACATCATAGCCTACACCATCAAAAACACACACAAACACTATCCTTTAACCCGAGCCTTAAATGGTAAGTATATGCCATGTATGATTTATGTGATAGATATTATGTTATGAATGTAAATGAAAGCTTGTCAGTACGTGAACGATCTTTGGATATTGCACGTATTGATAAGGGAGGTACGTATATGAAATGTGAATGTGTATGATATATACAAGTACAACATTTGAATATGTATAAATGATTAAAGAAAGTATATGTATGTTACGGGTATGTAAAGACAGAATGTACGAAGATGAAGAAGTAAGGGATCAGACCCAAATAATATCTGAGATAGAGAAGAAAGGGATCAGACCTTAATAATATCTGAGATAGAGAAGTAAAGAGGGATCAGACCATACTAATATATGAGATAGACAAGAAAGGGATCAGACTCTAATAATATCTGAGATAGACAAAGGAAAGAAGGATCAGACCCTAATAATATCTGAGATAGAAAAGGAATGGATCAGACCCTAATAATATCTGAGATAGAAAGGATACTAAATATATAGTTTGAAAGTAATAAAGTATGAACGTATGTATGAAATTATGTAATGAAAGTAAATGAGTACAGTATTTATTATGTATCTTCGGATGCATAATTGAAGGCAGGTGTATGTGGTATAATGTGTGATTAACTAGACATCACTCAGCGTAGCTGACTTTTGGTATGCACGCAGGTTAGTAGCATGAGACAACTGGCTTGAGCGGGGACACATGGCAGAAGAATAAGTGTTTGGAATATGAAGAATCAAGATCTTTTATATTTAATTCTTTAATTTGAAAGACAAGAATGTTTTAAGAAAAGTCATGAATTATTATGTTATGTTAATGAAAGTTTTATATTCCGCGTAAAGTTTTAATTAACGCTGATATTTAGAATTGTGTTTATAAGTAAATCCACCGTCCAAAGTAGGGTACCGGTAACGGGGCCTTACACAGAAAGAGCTGAACATCGGGTAAAGAATATGGTACTTGGGGTTGAAAAGGGATTATAATTGTGAAATCAAGTATTATTCCTAATGAGGCTAATGTTGTCGTTGACGCACTAAGCCATAAAGGTGGAGAAGTTATCGTGACAATTAAGTCGTATAAATTCGTTAGCACTTTGGATTTCATGAGCGAGATCCGCGAGGTGTTGTTAGATGTTATAAAGAATGAGAGCGAAATGAAAATGTAATGAATTTTCAGGTTACACCAAGATTTGGAATATAATACTTATGATGTGAAAATCTGATTTGGTTGCATGTGAATTACATGCCATGGAGATCTTCGAGGCTAAATCTTAGATGAAGCTCATAAGTCTAGATACTTAATTTAACTGGGATCCTCCAAGATGCATCAAGGCTTGAAGAAATACTATTGGTGGTTGAGTGTAATGAACGAGTTATTGCAAGTCAAAGCTGAACACAAGGAACCGTAGGGATAGATACAATCTGTCACACCCCAACCTAACAGCGGAACATGCCTAGCGCGACAATATTTGTATCATAGCTCAAAGACAGTAAAATAAATTTAAAGTGTCAATATCTAATTTATTTATTACATTCATTTTATACAAGAGTTTCACAAACCAAAATCATCCCAAAATGATTACATCAACTAATACTTATAAATTATTCTTTATTTTACTAAACCTAACGTATAAATAATGTCTTGCATATTCATTCATGCCAAATAGCTACATGCGATATGTGTAAAAATAGATATATTTTGTCAAGCAAGTAATCACAAGTTTTGAGATATATATAATGATAAAAATGACAATTCCTTGCGATAATGTGTGTTACATCAACTACCAAAACATAAACTAAAAGTGTCTTCAACATGCCACTAGATTCAGACATGTTTACTCGGACGGCGTATGATCATACTATGAGGATGAGGATGATGATGAGATACCAACCAACCAACCATAAAAACTGTAAACACATAACATTTAGCAACTAATCGAGCAATATCAGAATATGCAAATTATCAAATTATGTTTGAGTATATTATTGTATAATAAATAACTAATAAAGTTGTGTATGCATAGAAAAAGAAAAAAAGAGTGCGTTTACTCAATTTGATTGGTGAATGAAAAGACTGGGTGTTTGATTAAACTTGGGTGAGTCCTAACGAGTAATCCTTAAATCCAAGTAAGCAATGAACTAAGCATAGATTCAAGTATTTGAACATATGAAATAATGTTAATAACTTGAAATGAATTATCTATGATTCAATAATAATAATAATAATAATAATAATAATAATAATAATATGTCGTTGAAATCAAGGTTGTAACTTAACAAATACAAACAATGATAAATGTCATAATGAAAATAATAATCTTTCATGAAAGTCAAAAATTTAAAACGGGTGGGTCGGGTTTTGGGTTTGAAAAATAGCAAATGTTACAGCATTCCCTATTTTTGAAAATTCCGTCACGAAATTAAGGAAAAACTTCGATAAAAGTCGTTAAAAACACTACAAACTAAAATATGGCAAGGACACTTATATATAGGATGTATCAGCGGCATATCCACCATGCCCTTATCATATCACATTTGCACGAATGTCAAAAGCACACTCAATTCTTACTTATGACACATAAATGTACATGCTTAGATTTTAATGCGAGGACTTGGATAATTACGTGTCAACACATAGTTAACTTTATTGTCGGATGGTCCACATAATTCGTCACGTTGTATGAGTTATAAAAAAATAGTTATCAATTATAAAAATAAGAATTTATGATAAAAATAGTTAACCGGTGGACTTAAATAAATAGAAAGCCAAAAATATTTTTGTAAATATACGAAATAATATCAACAAATATACAATTTCAAGTTCAAAATGAAAAGGATGTTATTATAAAAGTCAACAAACAATCTTGAAATAAGAATAAACATAAGTTTAAAAATATATTTAGATAATAATTCCCTTAGGGTCAATAATGTATATTCGAAAAAATTACCAGAAATTTTAGAATTGTTGAGTTTGGATCAATGAGGAAAATTATGGCTTAATACAATAGAAATAAAATTTTTACACAAGGCTTCTATTATATAAAACGTCCATTTCCCCTTGTTTTAATAGGCAATAAATGCTCGAGGTAACCGTTCATAGGGCGCTAGGTTGAGTAATAATTTTTTGCTTGAATTGGAGAATTATGATGATCTTTATAAAATCTTAGGGGCCCCTTACATAGTTAAAATAAAATAAAATGTGCGAGCGGCTAGAATAGGTGCATAAAGATAAATGATAAGGGAGATAAATAGTCTTTGGAATTTGAGTTAGGCATAAGAACTTCAAAAATGAATAGCTAAGAAATCATCACAAGTTATTTAAACCGAAAGAAAATAAAAAGGAATAGTTGAACTCGAGGAGGGTATTCGGATAACTTGAATCCTTAGTTGCGGTTGACTTGGAACATTTGGGCTTGTGCACCTTGGAGGGTTTAATGTTCATGAAGATGGTCGGTTGGGCTTGGTTGGGTTTAAATGGCTCAAAAATTTTGGGTTTGAATAGGTTACATTGATAATATTTTATTTAAATGGGCTTAATGGATTTGGGCTTGCGGTTATAGGGTTTGATGGGTTTGGCTTAGGTTAACTTAATTTTGAATGGACTTGCGTTTCATTCGTGTGTACAAGTTTAAGGCATACATTGCAAAGAAAACATGGATCACCATAATTGTGGCAAGCTTGATATGTCGAGAATGATCGTGTAAAGGGTTGAGAAATAGACGGGTCAAGTTGTGTTCCCATGGGTTCATGACATGGGCGATGATATGTTCATAAGGACTGCGATTGGAGCATTGTCGGTATGGTAAGGTAATTGGTTGGTGAAACTTGTTGGTACTACACAAATGTTACGGTCCGATGTAAGGCTTTTTGTTTGGTTGAGTTTGAGGGATATGAGTTGAGGTTTGAGTTGGTTAAGGCATAGTTCTTGCGTTTCTTGGTGAAAGTAGCGAAAAATGTGATGGATTAAGGAGAGTTTAGGGATGCGACTCATGATGGAGTCTCGAATTTACATTGGCGGACCAGAGATGTATGTATTGATGGTTCATGAGGAGTGGCCGAATGAGGGACTAGAAGGATGAGTTCATGGGATTAGTTATTGTAGGCGATGAGTTGTTACAAATGGTTAATGGCATGGATAGCTTGGATTTAGGTGAGTAGGTTCATGATCATGGCAGATATTGATTCAGTGATGCGGGTTGCCAAGCGATGGTAATGGTTGTTGTGAAGGGATGACATCCTTAAGGGCAACGGGTGTAAAAACTTATGAGACGGGGGAAATTTTATGAAAATACATGGGGTGTTAGCTACGATTGCGGTGGCGTTAATGGTCTGGAGTTGGTGATGAGGACATATTACTGAGATAGTATGTGTAAATCTTATAAGCCGCGGGTGAGTTGTGAAAAATATGAAATTGTTGGTAACCTTGGATAAATCTTGAAATAAATCGTTAGATTATTACTCAGGTCAAGATTGAAACATCAACTTTTTTATGGTTCTAAACAAATTTTTCATAGAAACTAGGTTTTGTAAGAAGATTAAATTGTTCATGATTTAAAATGAATTAGTACAAAATTTGATTTTGCTAGAAAATTCATGAGAAGTAAATGAAAATAATAGAAAATAGGAAAATTGAGATATTCATGTGTAGAAATGGGAATAACACAAAATATGACCTTATTTGAAAAGAGATACTTTCATGAGTAATAGTATTAAAAATAGACTTCCATTTAAGGATTGAAACATTAAATTAATATTTGAAACATTAATGGAAATGTAAAATTTGAGTATTCAGATAAATTTTTAAGAGATTAAATCGGGAAGAAGATATTTTCGATTCACTGTGATATTCCTATTCCAAATAAATCTCTAATAATAGGTGGGTCAATGGAGTATCCACAAAATCATTATAAATCAGAAGAAATAAGTAAATTGAATTATCCGTGGTTTATCATGAAAGTTCAACCAGTAAACAATGAAGATTCAATTAATAATGAAAATGGGTTGTGTTATATTATAAATAAAAAACAAATGCTTAGAAATTTATGAACCACCATGGCTATTCCAACCAACCGATGGATTCATCATTAAAGCTTTCATAATTCAACACGTAATTGTCGGTCCCGTATATACCACTCAATTACTCACAATACCACTGTCGCAACCCACACGGTTAAGTGTTGACAAGAAGGTTAACGACTTACTATTTAGGATAAGAACATAATGTATTAATGGCGGAAACACTAACACATGAAATGCTCCTTAAATGACACAAAGGTACAAACACACACCGTAACTCAAAAGATTTCCATTTATAGAATCAAGAATACAAACGAAAATCAATCAGTGTTTCAGAATGGAATGCTTTATCCGTAAGTGATAAAGACAGCCGTCACAATCAATTTCAGGAATAATATCAGGTGTCTTATCGTGTGTCTCAGGTTGTCACTCTCAAGGTGTGCCCTTTATTCTATTTATAGGCCTGCCCTAACAACTGTCATTCCTTCAAACTTCATTACTCTTGACCATAGCAAAATTTGCTCAATATGGTCCTATGAGCAAACTTGTTCTTCGGAAATCCCTTCAACTCTTTGTTAATTAATAACTTATTGAACAAACCAAAGTGTGCTGGTAACACTGTAGTCTGTGCTGGTAGCACTGTAGCTTGCTCAGAGTTTAACATTTCTAGAATAAGTCCTTACTATATTTCTTTATCAACTTTCTTCAAGCTTGCTGGGACCACTGTTTATTAATAAAACTTGCTAGATCTTCCAAAATAATTGGTTTCTTTAGCTTGGTTTAGCCAAGGGTTTTCTAGGAAACAAACCTTAATTGACTTGAAGAAAATCCTTGCTAGACAAAGTGAACCTTACTCGGATTAACACTTAAGAGGAATTCTAGAAGATAGCCTTTCATGGAAGTCGAAATACCTTGCTAGGATAAGTAAAAGCTTTCTCGGAGGCCTAAGTGTGCTCGGTATCCATACTTAGCCATTATCAGAAAGGGTTGAGAAGATTTCAATATTCATTTTGTCTTTACTCATCATTTCTTCGTCCCAACAATCTCCCCCTATATTGGAACACCTCAGCTGTACCAAAACACCTCTAAGGTTACATACACTTAGTCAAAATACACATCAAATTTCAAAAGTGAAAGTACATATCATAATAAAAAATATTACAAGTTGGAATTCTATCCCGTGGACATTACAAAGTAAGACTAAGATAGATCAATATTCTTATCTTCTTGAACTTGAGACTTCTTGTCTTCTAGCCAATTTCACACTTGCGGCTCTTTCCTTAGATAAGAATAATTCCTGTTGATGAGGATTATTGAGTGGTAGGGTCCAAGGTTAGCCCAAGTCATCATCATGTAGCAATGTAAAATCTTCATCTTCTTTTATGATGCCCAAGGCTAGCCCATCAAAGTTTCTGGGAATGTTGGATTCATCATGGTCTTGATAAACAATACTAGCAATCCTCCCATTTCTCGGGACTTCAGAGTTAGGCCTTGTCATCTGCCACCTCATACTAATACACTCCGTCATGTTTGCCAGAGGGTTTTTGTTCTTCATTTTAAACTTGTAGGTATCCTCAACATACCTTATCTCCCTCATCTTCTTGACTCTTATGTTTCTTTCATGTTCAGAGAGTTCCCATTTTCTTTTCTTGTTAAGCATGGGGAACCCTTGTCTGGCTTAATCCTTGAGATGCTTTGATAATTCATTTCTTTGTCTTTCTGCAAATTTATGTCTGTTATGGTAGTCATACAGATTCATAGTTGTCATCTCATCCAGTTGCTCTTTGTTGAATTTTGTAAAGTCATCTTTGAATACAACTTCTCTCAAATCTCCACTTTTCATCACCAGTTTCATAGTGTCAGTTAATGCATCAAAGAAGAGCTTCTTTGGTAGGTCCACATCAGAAGGTAGCCTATGTTGTCTTTGATGAGAAGCTCTAGTGATGGGTATTGGGACACTTACAGCTGAGGGCCTAGAAGTAGTTTTCTTCTTAGGTACAATGGCCCTCACATGCCCAGCTTTCACAAACATATCGATTATTTTCTCATTTGGCAATAAATGAGCTGCAAGTAGTTTTCTCATTCCCTTGCCAAGGTAGTTATCATCCCTATAAGTTCCTCATCAGTGGGACCTGCAGGTACAGACCTTTTATCTTCAATTCTTTCACCCCTCGGTCCACACTGGAATTGAAGAAAACTTCTCTACGCAGCTTCAAGTTTTTCCCATTCAATCTTCTTTCATAAAATAGTTGTTTCAATTGATCTTTGCCAAGATTGTCAAAAACTCCTTCTACCATGCCTTTGCTAAGCATCAATACTTTAAGGGTCTTGATCTTGTTCTTGTATTCCTAAGGCTCAAGATTTTCAACTTGTTCCTCTTTCACAAATACCAAATGAGCTTGTTCTTGATGTGGGATTTGCTTGATCATGTTTGTTCTTTTCAGCTTCAAGCATGGACAACTTCTCTGATTTCCTCAAATTTTTCGCAATTCTTTCAGTTTGGAAACCAGCTTTCTTCATTCTTTCCAACTCATCTCTTTTGACTGCCTCAACAGTTCTAATGTAGGCATCTTCCAAACGATCAAACTTCATATGACTTAGATCTTTTTTAGAAAATCCTTGTAATCTCAAGTAAGTTCTGTATTTTTTGAGTCACAGTTCTTCTTTTCCATCTTCCTTTTAATATCATCCACTTCACCATCAATCAACTCCTGCAGCTCCTCATCGGTCATTTGAGCCAGGGTTTCAAACTTATACCCATGGTGAATTAATCCTAGAGTTTTCGAATCATTCCTCCATGTATCATTCAACATGGTCTACATGTTCTCCATGTGTTCATCTGCCATTTCATTATTTGGGGAGTCAAACAGTGTCACCATCTTCATCAGAAAAATCATCAAGAGCCTCAATTTTGGGTTCATCGCCCTTTGATTCATTTTCAACTTCATCATGATGTACCACTTGTATAGGTGTGACATGAACTGAACTTTGTTGCTTTGGTGGGCTGGGATTTTCAGAGTTTTCTTGCTTATCCTCTCTCTGGACTTTCTACAACAAATGTAATCCTAATAGAGTTGTCTACCCTTTTCCTCTTTGATATATACTTTTCCCATATTTACCCGATGATTTAGGGTCCCAATTTTCAGGATTTTTCTTTAAATATTCCTTCATTTCCAGGTTCCACTTCTCAGCTGATATATTGCACAACATTCTTTACTATGTATTCATCCATAACCACTTGCTTTTCAGCATTCTTCATTTTTGGCTCATCAGTGGCTTGCTTTGTTGTTTTGTTTCCAGGTTTTTTAAAATTATACATGACTAGGGCCAGAGTATTATCAACCTCTTTAGTTTGTTTCAATTTGATAAGGCCCTCGGTCACTTCTTGTTCCTACTCCATTTCCTCATTCAGGGTTATATTTATCTGAGCCTCTTCAATTTGCAATGGCTTTCCCCTTTGATTTCCTTCTTTCTTCATCAGATTCCCTCATCTCAGCAGGTTCACTGAGAAAATTATCAATATCTGTCATTAAATCCCTCATCTCCTCATCAACAGAATCACCTTTCTTCTCAACATTCTCCTCTGTCAACACAATTTCTTCTATTTGAGGTTTAGTGCCAATAGCATCAGTTTCTATGGTTTCAGTTAGAATGTTCTCAGTTTGTACATCATTCATATTTTTATTAGCAGCAATCTCCTTCTCAACCACCTCCTTATCAACCTTCTTCTTTACGATCACATTAGCCACATCATAATCCTTCTCTTCTCCATCTGACTGATCATAATCACAGTCATCAATCCTCCGCTCTTCACTATCATTCTACTCATCACTACCTCTATACATGTCACAAAGATTTTTCAATATATCTTCCACCACAATCTCAGCATCCTCTTCCATAATGATTGATATCTTTATTAACTACAGGCAGATTCTCCCCCTGTTTTGGTGCAGCTGAGGTCTTCTAAACCTCAACTTCTAGGGATTGGATCTTTTGTTGTGCCTGAGCCAACAAAGATTCTAATTTAGCATTCCTCTTCTTTAAGTCCTCATTTTCTTTCCTCAGGTCAACATTCTTCACCACCTCATCCATATATCTGCTAAATAAATGAGCACCAGGGGAAGGGGATCGAGTTAGTGGATCTATGAATGGATCAGGTATGTTAGTTTGGGTTGGTTGGGTTCATTGGGTGGGATTGGGCTTTCAAAAATATTTGTGCAATTTGAGGGTAAAGGGTTGATGTTTTGGACTAAAGGTTGTGTAAAGGTGAGGATAATTTCAAATGTAGGTTGGTCAGTTGTGTGGGATTGGGTTGGTGATTGGTTAAGGTTTTTGATGTGCTAAAAGTAGTCAAATAATTATTAACTAAAATTATGTTAATCTAGACACTAAGTAATACTCTAGACTCTTAAACTTAACTTAAACTACTAACCGGTAAGTGAACCGGTCGACTCTAGTATAGCTAAGTAAGTCCGGATATCGAACACACGAGACTCTTTAGATTACAAAACTAGCAAACAAGACTCAACTACAAGACACGACTATTTAATAATAATATTTGAGGGGGAATTTTTAAACTAATTAATTAAACTTAATTAAGACTAAATTAACTAACAACCTAGTAAAAGCAAGCACAAGGATCAAGATAATCGGAGAAGGAATCTACCTAGGTAAGAATCCCATGAATCAAATATTATCAAGAAATTGACAACTAACATCACATGGACTGATTTCTAAGCATTTTCATCTAACAAACCCTAGAGAACCATTGATCTCATCAAGTGAAATCCTAAAGAGTAACTATCAGATTATTAAGCAATCACTTAATCAACTCCCTTACGGTCATCAATTAGGTTAATTAATAGTATCTTAGGCTAGCAATCTTACGAAACACTAAACCCTAGATAACTTGATAGAACTAACATGACACCATATGCAAGATCAACACAATAACATCAAGACACATGAATAACCAGGTAAGCAATTTCACCATAAACTAAACCTAGCATGCAATAAAATCAAGACACATGAATAACTCCTCACCTTACAGCTTTTGGAATTAGCTGAAGATTAACCCTAATCAATCATCAACTTAAGCTTCTATGATCTTTTTTACGATGTAATCACACAAATCAAAACACCAAGTAATGATCTAGCATAAACCCTAAATCTCAAGAACAAAATCAAAAGATAAAGAAATCCATGCAAAGCTATAGTTAACAATAAATCAATATCGGCTGTCCCTATTGCCTGTCCCAAGGCTAGTTTCTTCAATAATATATATGTCGGCCTGAAGTTGGTAAGTGGGCTGGAGTAAATGTATGTGGGTTGGAAGGGTTTAAGGGTAACGACTTAATGAATGGCTAGAAGAATTTTAATTGTTTGTTTGGTTCATGTAGAATTTGTGTGGTCACAAATCAATGTCCATGACTTGTACTTGGACGGCTCATACAAATAATTTTGCTTGATCTTTATTATTTAAATGCCAAATTTAGCTTAGATCTCTCCCTTGCACTCCAAGTAACGATTAGGAACTTCTGAACCTTCTTTCCCTTGATCACCAAGCTATAAATCTATTGATAGAATATAACAAAACATTAGTGATCTTATGATACGAATAACAAACACAAACGGACTTAAATCCTCAAGATATGACAAGAACCGAACTCGGGTTTACAGACATAACTCAAATGACTCAAAAAATAATAAAAATGACTTAACTAAGACCTTAGACCCTAAATGAACAAAAGTAATTAAAACACGACGAAAACTGAACTCTAGACCCTAAAACTAGACAAACTTTACACGAGACTTACATGTATAAATTTATGTATATCAGTTTTTATCTTGGTTAAGGTTTTGGGAATTTGGTTGGCTTGGTGGTGATTGTGTCTGTATAGGTGGGGTTTGTATATAAGGTTCATTTTCTAGTGATGGGGATTGGATATGTTGTTGGGGTGGGCTATTGGGTGAGGCTAGTGGTGTAGGTAAGGGTTGGTTCAAAATTCCCCCCTGTGCTTGTGCATCAACAACCTCATCATCAATCAAATTTTCTTCAAGTCTTCCATCCCCTTCATCATCTCCAGCCATCACCTCCATCATCACCATCATCTGAGTCACCATCAACTTCCTCCTCAGAACTTAAATCTGGAATAGGCATAATTGCCAAATTATTATCCAACAACCAAGGTAATATGTCAAACTCCACATCAGGGTTGAAACGGCTTGTGGAAGCCAACTTCGCTATTCGTTTGTAGACACTTGGGTCCTGCAAAATGTGTGTTGTGCCAATGGTTGGCAAAGAAGGTAATACTATATTGAAGATGATTTGCAGAAACCTTGGATATACCAAGAATTTATCATTATCCTCCTTCCTCAAGTTTGTAGCTAAGCCCTCAGAGATCATCTTTGAAAAGTTGAATGGATGTTTTAAGACGAAAACCACTGTGGGATTAGCAAGATCACGAATCATCAGAGTCCATGACTCTTTCCTTAGTCCAAACCCTTGCACTATATGGTGTATCAAAAACCGGTACACATTAGGGAACATGCCTTTCTTGAATTGTCCCTCGTGGCCGTCACCGTGATATCCCATTGTTTTTTGGAATATCTTTAACGTGTTGAAGTGAATTGGGATCTACACCTTATCTTATAGTTGTTGGCTTGCCCGTATAAGTTCTTCTGTTATTGTGATCTCATGGCGTGCCACGGTAACCTCTATTCGCCTACCTCCTACATCATAGTGTAATTCGGCAAAGTGCTAGAAGTCCAACTGATGATTCCTATAAATTATTGAACTCTCCGTTAGGGCAACACATATATTCGATTGTTGTAACCACCTTATCATCTGCTACACAGGACGGTTATTGGCGGTCACTTGCAGAAGAGCACACATATTGTGTTTTTTTTTCGAATGGATATGCAGGAACAACCGCCATATCTGTACATACACAAACAAATAAACATTCAAAGTAGAAATTAGTCACAGATTTCATAACTTTGAGATATTTTAGGTTAGAATTTGAAAAGGAAATGAAAGAATTTCTTTATGAACCTATTCTTCGACAAATTGTGAACCTACACATAAAACAGAGTCGTTAGTGTCGATATAGATTTAGCCCTAATTCCCTACAATCAGTGTCGTAATGTATTCAATTGACACTTACCGAGTCGGAATTAGTTGGCTGGTTATTTGGTTAGGGATTTAAAATTAAACGTGATATTCTGGAGCGAGAAAACTGAAATGTGAGGGTTTCTAACTTCCCACTCGTATAGTGTACACTTTCACATGTTAAAGTGGGTTTTAAATGCATTTTGTCGTTTGTCACTTGGGTACCGCCAAAAACCTGATTTTAAAATTTACAAGCATAAAACTCGCTAGTTAAAGTATTTCTTTCAAAGCTCGCTCACCCCGGAATTTGTTCAGAAATAACAAAGTACTTTGAAATAGCCTATGTATAAAATGAAGGAAACAATTTAAGAACAAATGGTGCATAATGAGATCAATTTTCAGCCTTATTTCCTTTCAAACCATTTTATTTCTTTTTGTGAAAATATCTCAACATGGGATCATATTGATTAAGTCACCTCTCAATACTTCATTCTCATCATTATTATGACTGATCAGACAGGTTAATAGCAGGTCTAGACTTAGCATGAATTTCACTATATTGGTGATATGCTTAATGTTCAATTAATTGCATAAATCATAACTGGATAACACTTATTGTTCTATGATGTCCCGTATCTCTTCTCAAAGCTTATTTGGCTTTCTCCATATCACCCCAATTCGACTTCAACCCCCTGATATTTGGTAAAAAATTATGTTACTGACAGATGTTATTAAATATTTTTGGATTTTTCTTTTCAAACTAATGAGGTTGAATGTTGGACTTACATGCCATCCGGACTTACAGGCCTTTCATTCGAGAAATGACCGGACATATTTGAATGCCCCCATCTCTGTAGTTCTAGTTTAAACCCTCTTTGTTTGATAATAATTAAAAACTTTTAGGTACATGTCAACTTTTGGTTGATTTAACCTTATGTTTTTTTTTGGCATTTTCTCATATTTCTCATACTTGTTCTTTGTTATATTTAAAGATGATTCACTTTTAGGTTGACCAAATACCAATAGGCTTGTGTATGATTGGATAATCACTTTTCTGCCTATCATTAGGAGAGATTTAGATTGGAACATGCATATTCAACAATGTATCTCCACATTAAGCTTATCATTTTCTTTATTTTTATATCACCTCAACTTTTACACATCATGGAAAGCAACCATACATATTAATGACTGTACTAATAGTCTTCTTAGCCTATTAAATCCATATGATAAGCAAAATAATCAATGTACTATCATTTCCCACAATGTTGGATCAATTTTCATTGAAAAACATATTATGCTTCTATAAAGCTTGAACTAAATAATCTTATCATATCTGTACACCATAAAAACTTGCTCTGTTTTGTCAAAAAAGTTTTGAGTAAAGTTTCTTGAAAACTTTTCATTTAAGCATGCAACTTTGACACAAAGACATATTTTAACACAAATAGTAAGTGACATATTCAAGGACAATCATAACGTGAATGACACCATCAAAACAAGCAGACTCCACATAATGTACATCTAAGACTGATCATGCATAGTCTATCCTATCTTGATCATATCATCATATCAGATTATCCACATATTCACGTTATCAAATAAGCGCACAACTATAGATCTTTTCAAACAATTATCCTGATATCACACACACATTCACTGATATCAAACCTAAGTATCAAAGACACCTAAGTCACACAAATAGTCATTTAAAGCACATATTAGTTAAGATCAATCACAGATTCACACATTAAAACATAAATCACTCAACAATACCTCTTTAAAAAATAGTTAGTGATCACAATGAACACATATCATCAATCAGACTTCATCAGAGTTGATCATTTCCAAGGCTTTCAAGAGAAAGTGGAATATGGTTCTATCTAGTGGCTTGGTGAATAGGTCAGCCAAGTTGTCACTAGTGTCAACTCTTTTCAATTTAATCAGTCATTTCTCATTACAGTCTCTAATGAAATGATGTCCGATTTCAATGTGTTTGGTCTTGGAGTGTTGAACTGAATTCATAAAAATAAACAAAGCAGCAACATTATCAATGTAAATAGGGGTGTTTAAGTAATTCAGACCATAATCCATCAGTTGATTCTGAATCCAAAGAACTTGTGCACAGTAGGCAGATGCAGCAACGTACTCTGCTTCAACAGTTGAGATGGACACTTTAGTTTGTTTCTTGCATTACCATGACACTAACCTGTCTCCCAAGAGTTGACATCTTCCAGATGTGGACTTCCTACTCATGCTGCATCCATCATAGTCACTGTTGGTAGAGGCAATCAGATCAAAGGCATGGTACTTTGGATACCATATCCCCAAATCATGTTTCCCTTTCAGATATCTAAAGATTCTCTTGGCAGCAGTCATGTGAGACATCTTTGGACTTGATTGGAATCTTCCACAAACATAGACAGCAAACATAATGTCTAGCCTTGAAGCAATCAGATACATTAGAGGTCCAATTTTTTCTCTGTACTCATGTTCATCAATAGGCTCACGCTTTTCATCTGCAATCATGCTTTCATTGGTGTCTATAGGAGTTGAAGCAGTTTTGAGGTCTTGACACTTGAACTTATTCAATATGTCCTGCATATACTTTGACTGGCATATGAAGATGCCATTAGTCTTTTGTTGAACTTGCAGTCCAAGAAAGAAGTTCATTTCTCCCATGGAGCTCATGCTGTTTATGGACTTCATCACTTCTTCAAACATCATACACATTTGTTCATTGGTTGAACCAAAAATAATATCGTCTACATAGACTTGTTGAAGGAGCAAATCTTTTCCTCTTCTCTTGTTAAAGAGGGTCTTGTCAATGGCTCCCTTTTGAAAACCATTATCAAGTAGGTGGTTTTATAACTCATCATACCAAGCTCTTGGAGCTTGATGCAATCCATACAAAGCCTTGTTTAACTTGTATACTCTGTTAGGATAGTCAGAATCCTCAAAGCCTGGTGGTTGAGCCACATACACCTCCTCTTCTATCTTTCCATTCAGAAATGCAGATTTGACATCCAATTGGAATACTTTTAAGTTCTTTGAGGTAGCATAAACTAAGAAAATTCTTATTGCTTCAAGTCTTGCTACATGAGCAAAGACTTCCTCAAAGTCAATCCAATCTTCTTGTAACCATCCCAATGCAACAAGTCTTGCTTTGTTCTTTATAACAATCCCTCTCACATCCCTCTTGTTCCTGAAAACCCACTTGTTTCCAATGGCATATATGTTTCTTGGCTTGTCTACAAGTTCCCACACTAGCCGATCTCTGAATCGAGCCAACTCCTCTTGCATTGCTTCTACCCAACAATTTTCTTTCAAAGCTTGAACAATGTTCGTGGGTTCAACTTGAGATAGAAAGCAGGAGTACAAACAAATGTTTGAAGATTCAAATGCACTTCTTGTTACTCTTTCATTTATAACCCCAATGATGGTTTCAGGTGATTGATTTCTTTCAACATATGTGGATTGTACAAATACATCAATAGACACATTTGAATCAAGATTTGTGTCATTGAGATCAGGTTCATCAATGACCAAATCAGTTGGTGAATCATGAAATTCATGTGCTTCTTTATTAAACTGTTGTGAAGTGGATGCATCATTATTTCCTATACTAAAGTTTTGAAACAAAGTTTCAAATCTTGCTTCTCTTGCAGCTTGTTCTTGACTCTTATCATGTTGGTTGCTAGAAACTTCCTCATTCAAGACATGTTCTTGATCATGTCTTTGATCATTACCTTGGTCAGGATTTCGAACTTGAACTTGATCTTAAACTTGTTCATTTTCCGCAGCTGAGGGATCCCTTATGAAGTTATACTCAGTTCTTTTACCAGCAACCTTGGACCACAGTTTGTCCAACTCCATTTTCTTCACAGAATCTTCTTCATGCACACTTGTTTTGTAGAAATTTTCTCTAAGTCCTCAGGATAATTTTTGAACGACTTGATTAACTTCTCATGATCAAGCAACCATGAAGCTCCATCAACTGTATTAAATTGATATTCATTAAATACCACATCAGATGATTCAATCACACTCAAATGGCCTTTCACATAGACTCTATAAGCTTATGATTGTGTTGAATATCCAACAATGAAGCAATCCAAGGATTTTGATTGAAACTTGTTAAAATAATCCTTGGTGCTCAACAATGAACATTTGCAACCAAATGGTTTGAGAAACTTTATGTAGGGCTTTCTTTTAAACAAAATCTCATAGGGAGTTTTGTTTTGACTTTTGTTGAGAAGTACCCTATTCTTAACATAGCAGGTAGTATTAATTGCTTCTGCCCAAAAAGTAACATGCAAGAAAGCATCTGCTAACACGGTCCTTGCAGCTTCAATGAGTGTTCTATTTCTTCTCTCTGCAACCCCATTCTTGAACTCAGTCCCATTGTCACTTCTCATGACCTTCACCCTCACATCCAATTGATTCTCAATCCTTGTCACACAATTCTTGATTAGTTCAGCAGCGTCATCTTTGGTACTTAGGAAGTAAACCCAAGTGTATCTTGAAAAATCATCAATGATCACTAAACAATATCTCTTTTTCCCAATACTTGGAACACTCACAGGGCCGAAAAGATCCATATGAAGCATTTCAAGAACTTGATCAATTGAGTTATTGAGCTTTGTTGTGTGTGATGACTTGTGTTGCTTACCCTTTTGACAGTTTAAACTTTCTTCACTCCCTTATCAGTTGGCATATTTCCTTTGCCCAAATATTTATCATATTATCTTTGTAATAACCAAAGACTAGTCCAAACATTGTTTCATTTGGGACATTAATTGGTGTGAATGTAAACCTTTCATGACAAGAATTAGTCTGATGACCATACTTATCACAATGTTTGCATCAAACTTTGGCTTTGAAGCTTTCACTTGACTTTCCCTTCTTGAATCTTTCACTTGGTCTTGGTGGCTTAATACCAATTGTTTTTTGAGTTCTGAGACCATCAAAGTCAATTGAGAATGGAACAAATTCTTCAATCTTGATGTCTTGCCTTTCAACTTTGCTCTTCACAAAAGGTATTCTTTCCAAATTCAATGTCTCATCATCAATACTTCCTTTGAACCTTGACTTTCTTCTTTCCTACTCTTCCATTGTTTCAACTTCACGAACATCAAACAGTTCTTGACTTAAGAAAACAGGATAAAATGGAAAGAACATTTCACTGTTAATTGTTTCTCCAGTTTTCTTCTTATCATTACCCTTTTTCTTCTTCAGAACTTCTTTTCTTGGTGGCTTTACAGCATTATACTTAAGATTTGATCTTTCACCTATGTCAAATGACACATGTTTCCTTCTCATTTGTTCATAATGTTTCTCAGCTTGCGTATGATTTTTGGTAGAGTAGGGATCTTGATTGGTGGACTTGAATGGCTCTTTTTTCTTCATTGGAACCATCATTACTTGAAAATTTATCACTTGAGTCACTTATGTCATCCACATTCAAACAATCTTCATCAAAGTCATCCTAAGAGACTTGAATACCAATAGACTTTTCTTCTTTCACATCTTCCTTCATCACAAACTCCCCATTTTCATCAACTTTTACCAACTCATAATTTTCAAAAAACTCTTCCTTATCTTTGAACACATCTCTAAACTGATTAAGGTATGCCTCCATTTTCTCCTTATCAACATTCAAAGAGTAATTTGTATTGAAAGGTGGAGGAACAACCTTATATTTGTCTTATTCTTTGATTTTGTTCAGAATCCCACAAATATTTCCTGTTGAGACAAGATTTTTCAAGAAGTCATTCTCAACCTGATGTGTGGTATTCTTCACCTTCTCATCAATCACCATTTTCTTCAACCCGTCAATCTCGGTCACGTATCTAGACTGTATTCTATAACTCTCCATGCAGTCTTGCTCAAGGTTTTTGATTTTGTCTTTATAGGTCACATCACTTGCTTCATACACATTGATAATGCTTTGTTTTTTGAAGCATTCCCTTTCAAGCTTTCCTACTTTCATTTTTAGTGATTGAATTGTTTCAAGTAATTCAAGCGTTGAGTTTGAATGTACCTGAGTTGAAGAAGATCCTGCTTCATTCTCTGCTTGAGCCATTAGTGTAACATTGGTATTACTGATATTTCATCATGATTGATCGAATCAAAATCTCCATCTTATTGATAAGCAGCCAATGCCACATTGCCTTGATTCCTGGGTTGATTACCATTGTTTCTGTTGGTGTTAGAATGAGCATGTGGAGGGTTATGGCTGTTGTTTCTTTGATAATTCTGGTTTTGAGAAACAACTTGTTGGTTGTGTTGTGGTTGTTGGTTGTTGTAGTTCTTGTTGAAGTTGTTGTTGTTGAAGTTTCTTTGTTGGCCTTGCTGGTATTCATAATTGTTTCTTGGCTGAGCAAACTGATTGTTTTGGAAGTTTCTTGGTTGGTTGCACTCCCTTGCAAAATGTCCTGGTTGTTGAAAGTTGTAGCATATTGCTTTTGACTTGTCAAAACCTATTCTCTCATTAGGACCAGATACAAGGGACCTTCCTGTCCTGTTGAACAACCGTTTGCTCTTTAATTCTAGCATTGCAGCTTGCCACTTTAATTCCATGCCCTCTAGATCATCTGCATCTATTTGCTCTAAATCATCTTGAACAACACTAGTATGAATCATGTTCTTGGCAACAAAAGCATTATATAAATCTGTGAACATTGAGAACAAGGATTGGTATTCATTTCCCTGACCAACATTACCACCACCATAAGGTGTATGCCCAATGTCCATTGAAGACTTATCTTAATCATCAATCAATTGGACATTGAATCTGGATTGTCCAACTTGATTACTTAAACTTCCAGCAACAAAACTTCTTGGAGTATCACCACCATGTTCATTAGGTTCTTCAATAATGGGAATCTGTTGTTGGTTCTTTGTAGTCACATTTCCCATTGGGGCAATGAGTGCATTGGTCACTTGAAAACTGGGCTTGTCCTCTTTAATCATCTCATTTTCAATCATTTCAATATGTGCTGCTTGAAGAAAGCAGATCACATCATCAAGCTTAAGAGCATCAAAATTTGTTTTTTGCCTAATGGAATTGCTAGCAATATACCATTCTTTTGATAAGGATGATAGCAACTTTGTATTCAAATCTGAATCAGTGACTACATAATCTGTTGTCCTGATTTCATTGACAATGGTCAGGAATCTTTCCAATACCGACTTTAGTCTTTCAGCATCTTTATACTTGAATCGGTCAAGTTGTTGCTATAGCCTCTCTTTCTTGATAATTTTTCAGTTCTGTGTTGCCTTCAAATATTTCCAATACGACATCACACATGGCTTTAGCAGTTGTATGGTGAGCAACCTTAGCCAGAATTTCCCATGATAACCACAATTTCAACATGGCTAATGCTCTGTCATCAACCTTTCTTATTCTAGCTTCAACAACTTGATTGTTGTTTGTTCCATCCGGCACATAGGGTCCATTCTTTTATATAGTTCCACATTTCCACATCGTTGTAACAAACGGCTGCTTCGAATAGCACTTTCCAATTGATATAGTTCTCTTGTCCGTACAATCTGTGAATTTTGTTAGTAGACACTTCTCATCATATCCAAATATCTTTTTTTTTTAAAAACAGAGAAAAATTTGACAACTTAAACAAATTTTAAACACTCTTTTGAGAAATAATCAGATCTATGAATGAAATCCTCAGATCTGATATATCTGGTCAGATAAGGGCAAGATCTAGAGTAAAAATCAAAACTATATTGTAAATAAGAGAAAGAAGACACCAAAATATTTCAGATCTGGAAAGAAATGAAGAACAGGACAGCTGACGAAATAAATCACTGAAACAGTGGTCGGCTGACGTCATTCTACGTCTTCAAATCAGCAATAATCAGCAACAGTTCTTCACCCAAACAGCATGAACAAGCTCTGATACCACTTGTCGGTCCCGTATATATCGCTCAATTACTCACAACACCACTTTCGCAACCCACACGGTTAAGTGTTGACAAAAAGGTTATCGACGTGCTATTTAGGGTAAGAAAAATAATGTATTAATGATGATAACACTAACACATGAAATGTTGCTTAAATGACACAAAGGTAATAAACACACATTGTAACTCAAAAGATTTCCATTTATAGAATCAAGAACACAAACGAAAATCAATCAGGGTATCAGAATGGAATGCTTTATCTGTACGTGATAAAGACAGCCGTAACAATCAATTTTAGGAATAATATCAGGTGTCTTATCGTGTATCTCAGGTTGTCTCTCTCAAGGCGTGCCCTATATTATTCTATTTATAAGCTCGCCCTGACAACTATCATTCCTTCTAGAAACCCTAATCATTGATACATAATCATAAAAACATATTACAAAAAGACTCTAAGTGTAAACAGGTCTTCGGGCAAGCTTTGAAGCTTCTTTCTTTGTCAAGCAGACCTGGTAACCAAAGTTTGCTGGGGAACAGTTCTCCAGGCAGACTTTACTTAGAATATTTTCCTAAGAAAATATTCACCTAGCAGACTTCAATCCTCTTAACCATAGCAAACTTTGCTCGATATGGTCCTACGAGCAAACTTGTTCTTCAGAAATCCCTTCAACTCTTTGTTAATTAATAACTTATTGAACAATCCAAAGTGTGCTGGTAACACAATAGTCTGTGCTGGTAGCACTGTAGCTTGCTCGAAGTTGAACATTGCTAGAATAAGTCCTTAATATATTTCTTTATCAACTTTCTTCAAGCTTGCTGGGACCACTGTTTATCAAATAAATCTTTCTAGATCTTCCAAAATACTTGGTTTCTTTAGCTTAGTTTAGCCAAGGGTTTTCTAGGAAACAAACCTTTCTTGACTTGAAGAACAACCTTACTAGAAAAAGTGGACCTTACTCAGATTAACACTTAAGAGGAATTCTAGAAGATAACATTGCCCGAAAAGCAAAATACCTTGTTAGGATAAGTAAAAGCTTTCTCGGAGGCCTAAGTGTGCTCGGTATCCATAATTAGCCATTATCAGAGAGGCTGAGAAGATTCTAATCTTCATTTTGTCTTTACTCATCATTTCTTCGTCCCAACAGTAATCGATACAATATACCAAAAATTAAGGCTTGGTGTTGAAGTATCCTCGAATCACCGTGGGTTTTCAACAAAATCGGGAAATTGTCATAAACTGGATTGGGTAATTGAGTTAACCATGGATCACCATGGAAATTCAGTTAAGAAGGAAAATTCAATTCAATAGTGGGGATTAAATTAAGTAATGGAAGATTTAAATTTGATAATGGAAACTAAATTTAATTGAAAGAAAATTCAGTTAATAATAGAAATCCAATAACGGATTTTCAACTATAAAGATTTATAATAAAAATGAGAATGAGTTGAGAAATCCTATAGCGACATCGTTGAAAATCAATTTAATATTTCTAAAATGAGTAGTTGGGATACCCAACTACACATATTTAGAAAAGAAATACGTATATAGGTGGAAGTCGAATTTGCTCATATATCACCATGGATTTCTTCCCAAAAAAAGAGTAAATAATATTTATATCAATAACAAAAATTAATATTAAACTTTAATAGTTGAAACATCTATGTATCGCCATATATTTGATACTCCAACAAAAAATTAAATAAGCTTATAAATGATAATAGAATAACTTTGAATTTGAGAATAAGGTTACATAGCATATATTAAAAACTCCAAATAAAGTATGATATAAATTTCGAGGATGGGTCGAATTTTGAGAATTTTAAATATCGTGAATAATGTGATATTAAACTAAGATAACCGGATGATTTAAAACGTTGTGAATTGTTTGAGAATTAAATAATTTGAGGGTTTTAAAATATTACGGATAATTCAAAAATAAAATAAAGTAAATAAATGAAATATGAATCATAAAGAAAATATTGATTTTATTGAAAAATTAGAACTTTCCATGAATCATCGTGGCATTTTGTGTTATAACAGTTAAATAAAATAAAATGATTAAATAGATTTAGTTTGATGAGTTGGGCCTCCCATGAGCTTTCTATGACATTTTAAATGGCACAACTAATTAACGAGCAACTGAAATTGTAATGGGTAGTTGGATCATCTCGTGTATCACCATGGTTAATGATGTTCCAACAAAATAACATGATTAAAAACGGGTTAAAATTGAATAGTTGGAGTATCCGTGGATCCCCAACTAAACATAAGAATATAATAAAATAATTGGAAATATCGAATTTTGCAACGAAATCATCGTGAATTCGGTTATAATTAAAGGGTGTGATCGTCACTTGATCATGATTGATACAATGAGTTAGTAGATTTGTGGATATTTTGTGTGATATGTTTTTTCCTAATAGGCTTCATACCATCACCAAACCCTCCAGGAAGGCCAACGGGTCTCACGGTTGATTGAGATTTATGTGCATTGCACTTCCTTAGGCTCGTAAGCCTTGGTGTCACACCCCAACCTACGGCGGAACATGTCGGGGCGCGACATTGATTGTATCATAGCTCAGAAGACACTAAGTAAAATAACGTGTCAATATCTAAATTATTCATTCATATATTAAAGTTCAAAGCAGAAACATTGTCTCAAAACAAATATCGTTACAGTTAAATATTCCAGACATAAATAATTCATAATAAATGTGTTCTTCATTCATCATAGAAACCTAAGGTATCATCTAACTTCCGTACTCGATTCATCCAATAAAGCTACATGCGTCATGCGTGAAAATATATATTTTTGTAAACATAACGTTGAGAAAGTAAACCTCAGTTTTCGAGTATATATAATAATAAAATGACAATTCCATGCAAGAATCGTAAATTACTGCAACTAGTAAACAATAAATAAAAGTTGTCTTTTCAACCGAATCGCATTGATAACGGTTTACTCTGACGGTGTATGATCATACTAATAAGGATAAGGATGAGGATGAGGTACGAATCAACATAAAATAAACACATAGTCATATTCGCACGTAAAAACTAATCGAGCAATTACAATTATGCATATAACGGAATTGTAGTGAAAAAAATAAGTTGATTTTGAACAATGCCCCCAAAATTGTAAAGCGGTAAAACGGGGGATGTGTATTTACTTACCTTAACAAGTGGATTAAGTGAGGACAAAATAATAAAAAGAAATAGGATGAAAACGGTCTAGCTCCTCGAGGTTCACCGAAAAATATTCCAATTTGTTAATGATAACAAGAATTAAATATAAATGACAAAATAATATGACGGTCTAGGACTTTATGGGGTTATTAGTCTTATTGTCATTTTATTATGGTTGTTGTGATTATTATCATTAACGTTATTATCATTATCATTATCATTATTATTATTATTATTATTTATGTTTGCTTTTATTACGTTAATAAAATAGATGTTTTATAAAGTGATATAAAAGTCGAAAAAGCTAAAACGAAAATGAATCTTTAAAATGAAAACAATTTGGATTATTAAACTAGTTATCATTACATTCATATATATAAATACATATATATAATAGAAATTATGGAGAAAAACAAAAAGTCTAGAGGTTCGGTTTATCAAATTTACGTTTATTAAATGTTATAAACATATATTAATATATAAGAAATTGTTTAAAGTCTAAAAAAATAACAAAAACCTGGTCCAGGGGGACTCAAACCCGTGCTTGGACCGGTTCCAGAGTGTTAACAGCCCACGCACCAGCCATTGGGCTGGTGTGTTGATTTGTTAGTTGTGTTAGTTTGTTTAAATATAACCAGTAAATCTCAAAACCCAATTTTATCCATGAACCCTAGAAATTAAATTTTCCAATTCGTTCAAGGTTTGTTAAAATTTATTTAGGGTTAATATTTCTGGGCTAAAAGCGAACTAAAAACATAAATCAATTACCGAAAATGATGATGTAATGAGGGAGAAAGGCCGTTTAGGGTTTCCTTCTCAAGTTGAGATCAAAACTGATATTAACGAGCTTGTTTGTTATAAATAGGTTGAGGTTTTGATTCGCGAGGTAGTGTGGGATGTGTGTGCAGGTTTAATTGAAAAATGGTGACGTATTTATAGTGATTTAGGGACACTTATGGCCGCGGTTCATGTTTATTTGTTAGCTGTCAATTGTCAATTGTTTTCTATAATTAGGGTGTCGGTAGGATCAAATTAAGGTAATTAGATGATTTGGCAATGTCAATCACGCATTACCGAGTTCGAAGTTAAAGTGGGGGGGGTATGGCGGCGACGGGATATTGATAAGGAGGGGGGGAAATATTTTGCTTATTTACCATTTGGTCCTTGATCTATGGTTGTGTGATTACTCACTTTGATTGGTGAATGAAAATATCGGGTCTTTGGGTAAGTTTGGGTGAGTCCTGACGGGTAATCCCTAAATCCAAATAAACAATGAAATGAATATAGATTCAAGTATCTGCACATATGAAAATAATGTTAATAACTTGAAATGAATTATTTATGATTCAATAATAATAATAATAATAATAACAACAACAACAACAACAACAATATAGCATTGAAATCGAGGTTGTAACTTAACATATGTCATGAATAAAAAAAAAAACCTTTCATGAAAATAAAAAATTTAATACTGGTCGGCTTTTTGAGTTTGAAAAATAGCAAATGTTAACACTGTTAGAAATTACATAATGGTAATGGGACCACATCACTATGTATTTCATAAGGCTACCCGTACAACTAAGAATCATTATACCATGAGGGTGATCGTGGTCCGTTTTATGAAAAACACTCACTTTCTACCAATATGAGAGGTATCTCATTAGAAATGTTAGCTAAGGTGTTCAATAAAAAGGCTGCGATCAGGCGTGGAGTCCTGTTGTTAATAGTGTCATACAAAGATACTCGGTTTACATCGAGGTATCGAAAAGAAAGAGGTTGGTTATAATGAAGGCATATACTAATGAAAGTGAAACCCTTAAGTAGAAGTGAAGTGAATGTGAGTTCATGGCATGTGATAACTGTGGGAGGACATGATACTTTGTCTGCACGGATAGGGACAACCACAAGTGTTACGATTGTGGAACCGACACACACAACAAGAGGATGCAAGAAACCAAGGACAGATGATGGAAGGGCAAGCAAGGAATGCATTGAGATGGTTTAAACTTATGTTTATTTAAATTGTGTCTTAGCACGAATGATTAGTGTTATGACTGATAATCATGTGATCATGAGCGGGAAGTCATCTAGAACGACAACGATAGAATAGTATTATAAATGTCTATATAAAGGTCAGGACATGCTCGGAAAGAAAGTTGGTTAAGATAAATAGTTACGATATATTAAGCAACCTATTATGCATAAACGGACAACAATGAATTCATAGGGCAAGATGTGACTTTATTAGTCAAGAAAACGAAGATGTATCAACATGGACTTCATGATCAAGCTAGCTTGGACAACTACAACTCATGAACCCTATGTGTTAGTAAAGTGCTAAAAATGAAAGAAAGATTAAATGGTGATTTAAGGAGTTCTCCATCAAGTTATGTCACAGTTGTGCTCAACAATTGAAAAAGGTGTTTTATCTTAAGAAATAGAGAAGGGATTTCAAGAAGTAACCCTAAGGAGAAACGTGTAAGGTTTCCTTTTATGTAATTCATATGTTATGAACCTGTTGCAAATAAGTATATTTGCTAAAGGTTGTAATTGGACAAAATGGATACTTTGGGTTCTTTCAGCAACCACCTTGAACAAAATTCCGGTAATGTAAGCATTAGTTTGCACCTTTTGGTAGTTTACATTTTAAATATGTAGCGTATATAAGTAAGTTTGAAAGTTTAGAGTTGTTTATGGCAGTTCCGACGAAGTTTCTTGATTTTCCGGCCAAATTCTCTTTTCCAGTGACTGGCGGCAGAGGATTCCATCGGCGACGAGGGATGGGGCTTGTAGATGTGGGCGATCTGGTCACGTGGCCACTTGAATCACCTAAATCCGATTTTGTATGACAAAGTTATGAGCAAAACAAGAAGATTCCAGCCACTGTTCAATTTTTTGGCAGCTAAGGTGGATTCCGGTAGCGTCAGGGGCGGCGCTGGTGGAGCTCGGCGACTGGTCGCGTGACCGCTTGAATCACTCAATTCCGAGTTCGTTTGGTATAGTTTCGACTTACTTAGTTTTTGTTCAATTCAAGCTCGACTCGTGTCTAACCGTCGAACACACAGAGGTATAATCTCGTTTACTTTCCGTATACGTTGATTAGCATTTGAACTCAGGGAAATGGTTATGTTGTCGAGGGTGACGTTTATGGTTATTGAGGATGAAATTGTGACAAGTTTATAATTACGTGTTTATATATAGCAAACGTGTTGTAAATTAACATATAAAGATTGTAGTAATTATTTTAGGAATACATGGATACTATAAATAGACTTGAAGATGAAATAATGACAGCTTGTGTTGTTGGGTTTTATGTAAAATAAACGGGACTATGTCCAATACTTGTTAGAACGAAATGGAACATTTTTAAACCATAACTATCCTTGATATTGTTCGGGTTTAATATTAATACATGAGATCAAGAGTAATAAGTTTAGTTAAAAATCAATCTCACTTTAGCAAACAAAAGGATTCTATGTGATAGACAACTTATGTATATATAATATTCATAAGATGATATGCCTAATGATACGAAATGTAACAAGTAGAGAAACAAAATGTAGAAGAGACTAAGGTGAGTTTCTAGCCTCTCTTCTCTCTTATGTTTTTCAGGGCTATGTGCATACTCTATTTGTTAGGTTAATACACTAACTATATTTAGTAAGTGTATAATATGTGAGTGTGTATATATGTAGGAAGGATAGAAGTTTATGATTGTGTATATAGGGGATGGATCTTGCGAGAAGTAATATTACAGTGAGAAGTGCGAGAAGTGAAGGTGTAACTTCATTAATCCCTAATTTCACTCCCTTTCATATGATGTTACATACATATATGTAGGTTGGTTGTATTTATGTCTTAATTACACATTCAAACCTATCTATAAACATATAAATGTACCGAGCCACATTCAAACCTATGTACATACACATATACAAACATACAAACACGTATACAAACATGCGAACACATATACAAACATACGTACCTACACACATACATATGCACCTACACATGAGAAAAGGAGTGAAATTAGGGATTAATGGAGTTACACATTCATTTCTCTCACTTCTCGCTGTAAAAAACTTCTGAAATGATCCAATACCTGTGTGTGTGTGTGTGTGTGTATAGGGGAGGGTTATCCTAAAAATAAGTAGTGTCCTAGGAAGACTAAGAATAAATCATAGCTATTGGATCATTTTAATCAATGGTTGAGATTTAAAATTACAAATAACCGACATAGTTTCCTAGAATTACTCTTTCATCAATATAACCGACATAGTTTCCTAGAATTGGTTTTTCACTATCATTTGTAATGCCAAGTGTCAAAAATTTGTTGGTTCTTACCATTCATAGGAAACTTCTTATTCTTATTTGAACTCTTTTCTATATATATATATATATGAATATAGGGACTGTATGTATGGTTGTATGGAAAGTAGGGACCAAACCCTTATATTGTATGAGAGGATGGGGACCAGACCCTTATAATATCTGAGATGGTAGAGACCAGAACCTTATAATATTTGGGAGGTTATCAGGCAAAAGACTTTTTAAAACGTTGAGTTAGTTAGTATGTAATAAGTAAGTTGAAACAAGAAAGTATGAAAGTATAAATGTATGTATGTATATATGAAAGGAAGGTAAATAGATTAAGTATATAATATGTATCTTCGGACTCATATATGTAAGTATGTGAGTGTAATGTATGTTTCCTGATTAATTAAAACTCACTCAACGTAGCTGACTTTCAGTATGCACGCAATCAATTAGAATGAGGCAGCTGGCTTGAGAGTGACTCATGGCAGATGATAAAGAAGCTGGCATATGAAGATTTGAAGTTATGATGTTTTGTGATGTTTTAAGGCGTGTTTAATGTTTGTTTAAATTTAAGATTGTGTAATGATGGTTAAAGTTTTAATTATTTAGCTAAAGTTTTAATTAAATCTGATATTTATAACTGTGTTTATGAGTAAATCAATGATAAATTAAGGCACCTTGGTCTGGGTTCTTACAATACCTCACCACAACACAAGAATGATATCACCACAGCATACGCCCAAGTCTGGCCGAGTTTGAGTTAAGTATATAAAGCCACCATACATCTTCTAGTATGAATTAATGATACACACACATACATACATCAACAAATAAGTAAATATATTTGTTCTCGTACTTGGTTATTGACCCGAATCGTGTACCACACAGGTGGAAAAATAGAAAATTTCCAATAAACATATATAATTTCAAATGACAATATATTTTTAATATGTTTTTTTGGATGACAAGATGATATTTAATTGCAATTCATATTCGTACGAAAAGAAAGTACTGAAAAACAAAAACTTCCAAAAACAGAAGATATTTTGTACAATGTTTAGGAACATAATTTAAAACTTTAAAATATAAAATGTTAGAAATGTTAATTTGGCTTTTGACCGTTTAGCAATTATATGGACTAAGTGTATGTAGCCCCATAAATACGGTATCTAATTTAATGAGAGTTAATACCATAAGATACCATAAGGGGTCAATATGTAAATTTGGTGGTTATAAGAGTGTTGATTCGTGCCCTAATTAACTGTCACAGCACAAGAACCATTCCTCTATTCTCACGATTACATAAGGGTGCTGCAAAACGTACCGCCTTACACCATTTTTACTAAATATACCCCCCCCCAAACTTATTACATTAATTACTATTAGCTCTTAACATTATTTATATACATAGTCCCTATAAAAAAATTTTCACTTAATAATCTCCACTACATATATTAAATTAAAAATTATCAAGTATTACAATTAATTTATTTTTTAGTATTAATATTGTAAATATTTATAACATCTTTTTTGAATTTTAATAGTATATATATTTATAATATCCTTATTTTACCTCTTTATCTTTTACAAAATAAACCCGAAACCCTAAACCCAAACCCGAAACCATAAACCCTAAACCCTAAACCCGAACCCTAAACCCTAAACCCGAACCCTAAAACCGAAACCCGAAACCCTAAACCCAAAAACCTAAACCCTAAACCCGAAAACCTAAACCCTGAATTTAAAGTTGAATTAGGTTCATATTTTGTTGAACTTAAAATTTTCGTACTTTGAATTGGTTTTTCAAATAGATATATAAAGTATTATAAATTGAATTGTGTGATATTCAACTAAACAGTGAAACTGATTTGCAATGAATTAATTGTGTGATTGCTATTAATCCCACCGCTATAACGAAAAATATAACTTCGAGATTTATGTTTCTAGATTTTCACAAATTAATGCCACCACTTTAAGTTATTGGGAAAATTAATATCCGACATTGGGTTATGTGCCATGTTTTTGAAACAAGTTAAGTGAAATAAGAATTCTCTATTATGATTAGTTCTTCATGTAACTAATAAATAGCATGAATAAAATAAACATATGAACCTGTTAGAGCATGGAGAGTAGTAATCGCAACAGAGTATAATCTATTCGACAGGTTTGTCATCTTGATCGAGTTCCCCTTTAAGATGTATAGTTAAGGATGGTGTTAGGGTTCTTGAGAGGAACCCGGTTTAGAAGAGAGGAGGCACACAAAATTGTATGTGTGTGAGATTAGGTTATGATGTTAATATTTATCTCTCTTTACATACACCCAAGGGGAAACCCTTTATTAGTTAATTATAGGTAATATGGCCCATCAACAATTACCAAACTAATATATAATAAGGTATAGTTAATATTTTGATCAATTATAATACAACTGATTATAATGGCAATATATAAATATAAATAAATATAAATTTAATCTTACATTCTCCCACTTGGCCGAGTAATCATTTATTATGAGTATTAGATAAGCCTGATCAGAAGTTAACACTCATTTTAGCTTTAAACTTAAACTGGAGCAGAGAAATACATTCATTGAATTGAACATCAACTCAAGACCCCCATTAATCATAATGCAGTCCTTATTTAAAACCTAAGTAGTTATGATCAAAATTTTCAAATAAGCCCTTCAGAACGTTTGATTTGTATATTAATTCGTCTATTTGTAATTATGCATGCAGAACATATTAAGAGACATACAAAATCAAAACTTATGAGGAAATTTAATAGTTAATCATTCATAGTATGATATGCAATTGCGCATAGTCATCAATAACCCGTCATTTTTATAAGCGCTTTCATAATATTTATGGGTTAGACTTTTAGTTATCGGATCCTTAAGCATATCATGAATGTATTCGATACGAAAATTTAGATTCCTCAATTAGTTCATAAACGAATAATTAGTTTCGTATTGAAATTTAATGCAGCACCTCTCGAACTGTTACTGTTTGAGAAAATACGGTAGCTGACTTTATCACAGTAAGTCTACAATATATAATTTATATGAGGTTAATAAACTTATGAGTCCATTGATAAATTTTTAACAACATTTATTGCTAACTGCGTTGTATTAATCAACATATTATGCCATTATAACTTAGATTGTTATTATTAGTTCATTATGACTCCTCCATGAGATAGATTTATCTGCTGACATAAGAATATATCCCGAAAATTACATTATGTTATCTTTGAATATAACAAAGTTTAGAGTAATCTACCGGTTTGAATTCTCACTTGTTCTTTTAAGTTATTGTCTTTCGTTTCTTTTAAAGATATTTTAATACTCTTTTAGATGCTTCACATTAATCTAGACATATCTAGTGTGTTGCAATTTTGAGTAATATCTGAACGAGTATAGACTTAAACCTACATAAGGCTTCTACTTAACGAAGCATAAGGTAATAATCTCAAGAACACCATTATCCTCTAAATAGAGCAATATTGTTTGTTACATGTGTAAGGACCCATTTAAGGTAAAACATATAGAACAAAACTAACGTTCCTTTGGGTCTATCTCAGAATGTTATGATATCTATTACATAAGGGATGTATCTGAGATCTATCATATCAAAGAATGTACGAACAATGTTTTGACTTGTGTAACATATACTTGTCAGAAGAATGTCATCTATATAAGGACAAGTTTGTTTTTTGTTGCTCCCACTCATCTTGAGGTAGGTACATTAATCCACTTGGTTTTTGATAAAAAATATTTGTATAAATATTTCATCACATTATGATATATGCATTAACCCATACATGGATTTTATTGACTTACATACTAATTGTTCTTAGTCCTTCAGTTTAGAACTTTTAGGTTGTTTTATGAACATATAAATATGTAAGCCAATTGTTATGGAAAGTTATTTTAATGTTCATCTAATGTAGCTCTAAACTATTTTAAGCTACTTGAACAATGACGATCCTCAAAGAAATATTTTGTAATATAGGTAAGAAGATTCTTTGATGATTTATTCCCTCTTGAATATAACTTTTAATAATCAATCATGCTTCTTAGTGTCTTAACATTTGTGTTAGGATTTAGTTTAGTTATGAACACCCATAGGTATTTCAACAAAATCTCAAATGTTATTAAGACTTATGGAGTCAATTTTGCTAATATTAGCTTTATTCCATTTAGAAGATTGATTGATATTAATGGTTTAATTAGAAGAGGTCTGATCAGTAAGCTTTCCAACATCCATTTTAACTTTAGTTAGGGAGGTTACATAATCATCAATGTCAGTATGTTTCAAAAACTAGATGACCTCCTGAGTTAAAATTGGATAATTTTAAAAGTCTCAGTTTTATGGATTTGCTCTTGGTTAGGTTTCTATCATTATTAGGATTCTAAATGTGTAAGAGTTGGTTCAGTATGGTGTATAAAGAGGTGTAATTGGAGTTAAATTTGGAGTAAAATTTAATGACTCTCTCCCCCCACCTCTTGTACTTCCAACAAGTCATTATAAGGACTTTTACTGCTCCCACTGACCTTATAAACCTTTAGGAAATTAGCATGCTTAGGGTCAATATTTAAAGACCAATAGATTCTAATGGAGAAACAAGTTAATGATGTAAGTTGTTGTAGTTTCTCTTGTGAGGATTATTTTAGTAAGGAATTGGAGTATGCCCATATTTAAGAAACAATGAAACTTTTGTAAGAGTAGTAATAAATTCTAAAGAGATAAGTTTTGATGGAATAATGTTGTGATGGAGCAGTGTCTTGTACAAGAGGTGCAATTGAGATAATATCAAGTTTTCACTCCCCACCTCTTGCAAATCTTGCAGATTATGATCAAGACATTTAATGCTCTCACTAATCTTTATTGTCTCTAGAAAAACTACATAAGGAGTTTCAATGATGTACATGATGTGGGAATATGTCATATATATGTTAGATTTAATTTGATTTCATTAACGTCCAGATGTCATAATAAACTTAGGGATATATTAGAAGAAATCGTATTAGGTATATATGAATGGATTTCTTTGAAAACCATGGACCATAGAAGTCAGATTAGATACAAGTAAATAACTTTTTAAATGTTAAAAGAATTATGTATGAATATACCGTTTTGAATAAGTTCCACGAATGTCAGTAAAATATAACTTATGGTGGACCCATACTTATTCCTTAAGCCAAGTAATGATTAGGGAATCAACACATGATTAAAATCACTAAAATGAGATTAGATTAAATTCACCCTCATCAACCATGTCATGATTTCTCATGAAATTTGGTTTTAATGGATGAATTTTATAAGTCTCATTTGTCTTTTGTTAATTTCTTATCTACATGATAAAAAAAGTTGTGAAAGTATATAGTATCATCTAATTCTATTATATAAATGTTTCAATCCAGATATTGATAACAAATAATATGAAAGGTTATGGTAAGAGTGACTTTATGTTGGCTATGCAAACCTCGCAACTGTCATAATGTATCTTAAGTATTGATACTAAATTCTGATTAATCTTCAGGATATTTAAGGTATCATAAAACGTAATTAGAAGATAGTGTTTCATGGTTCTAATAACCTTAACATTTAAATTATGTCATCAACACTCATGTTAGTTATTTGTTGATATCAGTAAAGAAACTTATAGAACTAGACTCAACCTATCATGTTAATTGGAATATTAGGATTATCATACATAAATATCATTAATATACGACTACTGTTTTAGCCAGATGTTCTTTTGAATTATGGATAGCCTTGTTACTTATGCCTAATATAATGACATATTTTTACAACGAGACTTCTCCTTTAAGAACTTAATGCTGGAAGTAATACTTGTATTTTGTCTATGAACCTTAGAATTATCCTCTTTAAGGTTTTAATGGTGGTGAGTTGAATAACATCTTATGTTCCACTGCCATATTCTTTTCTTTTACATGTGTTGTTAATCAACATAGTCATTTTTCTTTTGTACTTATGAGCGTTATAGTTGATACTTAAGGCAACAAATTGTAATAACAGAAACTTTTAGTAGGTAATGCGTTAGAAAAGTGTAATTATTTCCATGTGTGAGCCCTTAACTTTATGTATTCGGTAATTCCATTTAACCTTATAGTTAGAACTTTTAAGGAGTGCATCTGGAATAACTCAAGTGATAACATTTATTTATATAAGTTCTAGATTATCATTATCATAAGAGACATTATGATTGACACATTCTATTTGTTATGCTCCAGTTTTAAATGGAATGATTGTTATTATAAAGAGCAGTAGGATAGTCATATCATGTCTTAAGGGATAACTAAAACTGAGAAGAGCTACATATTATTGAAACTCTTAATGATGTAAAACTTATATTATGTTTTAATATTAGAATGGATGATTTAGATGAGATAGTTATTTATAGAAGAAAATTATAGCGAGTAATATTATGAGATATTAAATAATACATATTAAATTTTTGATCATTAGCTTAATGAATGATCATTAATGTGAGTATCATTATATTTTATTGAAGATTTGATATGTCTATTATTAACATCAAACTAATAGACTATAATTAAAAGTTCTACTTAAAAAAATCACCTTTGGGCAGAATTAAAATTTACTTAAGTATGTTTACAAAACACTTGTAACACATCACCTTTGGGCAGAAGTGAGACAACTATTTTAATTATGCACGGACTAGTTTTGCTAAATAAAAATATAACACATCACCTTTGGGCAGAAGTGAGACATTTATATCATGTTAGGAAAAAAAACTAACAAAAGCTTTCAGTTAGACTTGAATGATATGGTAAATGGAAGTCATCACCTTTGGGCAGAAGTGTTACATCAAAAGTTCATTCAAGTTAAGCCTTTATGTTTTGTAAAATTTTATAATATTTAAGGTTTACAAAACATTTAATTAGTTAATAGCAGAAAAATGTTTAAAATAAGGATTTTTAAGTTTCCGGTAAAACCTTATTTTTCTGAATTATTTGTCAGAAATTTTGGGTTCCCGAGAATTGCCAGTTTCCGGCTTTTAGCGGGTATTATTTGGGTGTTTACATGATTTTATGGAGTTTTTAGAAAAAATGTTGATTCCGGTATTAGTGAGTTTTCGGGTTTATGGGTTATGACCCAAAACCATTTTAGAAACACATAAACTCTTAGAACACATAAGTTATTTAAAGCCCAAAATATATGATTTTTAAGTAACAAGTGAACCTGTTGGTGCATAATGTCAGTAGTTCAGTATCTAGTGTTTTGTATGTGTCTGTAATCGTGTTAGATTGGTTGTTTTGGTTTTAGATATGGTGTCACACAAGTTCGCCTGATGTAAGCGAACTTGTGGACAAGCGAAGTTAAGACAACTTCGCCTAGTCTGTTAGGCGAAGTTGTCGAGGCCTATATATGCCTAACTTCGGCTTGTTTAGAATAGGTTTTTCAGAACGTGTTTTTGTGATTTGTGATATCACGTGTTGAAGTGTTGCAATACAACGTGTTTATTAGTATTTTAACGTGTGTTTGTGTATCGTCTCAACGTATTATATATCTTACGCTCGTATCGTATTACGTGGGGATTCCGCACCCTCGTGTTACGAGATACTCCTGTGTAGATCCAGCTGGGAACCTACAATTGGTATCAGAGCTTTTGCTCGTGATTGTGTGGTTCGGGATTATCACACGGGTGTTAAGATCGTTCCGTTTGACTATTCGCGGAACGAGTTTACGTTGAAATACCTAGTTTTTGTGTCTTACCCATCTCCCACCATCAAATATAACCCATTACGCCCTCGCATACCTCGCAATACGTCCAATTAAAACCTGCAAAAACCTTGTGTTCATCAGGCGAAGTTGTCGTCACTGTTTGTAGGGTTTAAGCGAAGTTATAGAGAAGGCGAAGTTAAGAGCAGGCGAAGTTGTAAGCAGCGAAGTTAGGAGGTTTAAGCGAAGTTAAGTTGTCAAGCGAAGTTGAGTATAATTGAAGTTGAGTAGGTTTAAGCGAGGTTAGGATCAGGCGAAGTTAACAAGCGAAGTTGACACAACTTCGCTCTCTGGTCACTGTTTAAATATTAAATACTTTCTTGTTATTTCGAGTCGTGTTTCTTTCAACTATGACTTCAATAAACATTACAGAATTGGTAAAAATGGAGGTTGGAGCCGGTTCAGCTACTAAGGCTCCAAAAATGCTTAAGGGTACCGATTTCGTTGCATGGAAAGATCGGTTTGAACAGTACGTGAAGTATCAAGACGCTAAGATGTGGGTTTGCATTCAAGATGGATACATTCCACCAACATCCTTGTTTGAAGGTCATGATCAAATTAAGAAGTACAGTAAGATGGAAGAGGAGGAAAAGAAAATGTATGAGGCAGAGAGTAAAGCTCATGCAGCAATAACCATGGCTCTTCCACAAGAGATTCTTCATACCTTCAAGAAGTACAAAACTTTTAGAGAACTATGGGAAGCATTAGAAAATAGATATGAAGGTAATGTGGGGATACGTTCCTCCAAGACAAAGCTACTAAAAACCAAATTCTCTGTATTCAATTATCTGAAAAATGAATCACTTGATGATATCATCGCCAGATATTATCACTTTATGACCGAACTTAGTAATTACTCCATTGAATATGTAACGATTCCGGCAAATTCAGGTATACCCTAGCCGGAATATACTATTTATGTGTTATTCAATACTGAATATATGAATTACAATGTGTTTATACGAGTATATAAGATTCACAGTACGAATTATACTCGAATATACAACTAGTCGTATTGAAATTACGATTAATCGATGAACGATTATTGAAACCCGAACGAATCGGGGATTACATTATAGACGAAATATATAATGTTTAGTGATGTGTACGAAGTATTAAAGCTTCGGGATAAGTGAATTATAGCACAGAAAAAGGATTTCGATTTATTAGTACGTCTGTACGATAAACGAAACCTTTAACATCAAACCAAGCAAGAGACGATCGATCAAGCCGAAAAAGATGCACAATTACCGACAATATGATGTATTAAGTCAATAAATGTCATGGTTTAAGTTTTTAAAGTTTTTAAATCAGTTTTATATAAATTTAAATTTTAAGCCGAAAAACGACCGATTTGGCCTCGTTTTGAGCGGAATTAAGTGTTTAACCGAAAAACGAACTGAACCAGATTATCCACAACATTATCCGGATTACACAATCCGAATGTGTGGCCAAGGTTGAAGATGTGGGCCCCACCCCACACCTTACATGGACCGATCGGTCCCTAGTCACACACAAACACACTTCATTTTCTTTTTTCTAACATCCTAACTCCACAATTCTCTCCACACTCCTCAACATTCATCCAACCTCCTTTGATTTATACCAAGAAACTGAGGTAAAGATCGGATTATAGTCGTGTTCATCGTCTTTTCTCGAGTCATTTACAAGAAAATGAGGTTTCAAGTGAAAAATGGGTAAAAACCCGAGATGAAACCGATTCTTGCATGATCAAGTGATGTATACAAGTTATACAAGGGATCTTGGTCCAAGAAAGGAGTTAAAAGAGTCAAAAACGAATTTTTACGGTTAAAATCTTTGTTTTGATGTCTTAACCGAAACCATGAAAGAAATGGCTTGATTGTGGGTATAACTTGCTTGGTGTGGTGTTGTTGTGCTTGTAGGTGTTGTATCTAGTTGCTAGCAAAGGCTAGAAAGCAAGATCTTTGCGATCTAAAGCTAGAAACACAAGGTAGTTCGGTTTTTCGTATGATTTGTGTGATTTGGACAGATTGTGGTAGACTTAGAGTTGGGTCATGAAATTTCACAGAGATGATCTACACATGAAAATATGAGATCTGTGAAATTTTGGTAATTTTTGGATAAAGGATGAATATTTGGTGAATTTAATGCTCGGTTTTGGCTAAAAATGGTGAAAAATAGCTAAACATCATGAACAATTCTGGAAAAATTCAGATAAGCTTTTTATAACATATAAAAGTCACACACAAAATTTCAGGTCCATTGGAGAAGTCTAAGTATGCTTTTCGGTAAAACGAGTTCTAGGGTTTTCTAGCTCGGTTTTGGTGAAAATGGCATGAAAAATGAGTTTTTGGTTCTGTAAAAAATACTGGGAACTATGTGGATGGTAGGAGTCATCCCAGAAAAATTTGGGATTTTTCTAAGGTGGTTTGGTATTTTCGGCATATTTGGTGTTTAAATGACGTTTAAAAATAGATAAATAAATGTTAAATATAAAAATTAATTCTGGAAATATTTTTATAAAATTCCTTACTGTCAAAAACTGATTTGTGCAAAATTTCAAGATCCGAGACTAAACGGATATTTATTTGTGATAAATGGAACTTAAAAACAAACTTTTAAAGCTTAAAACGTGTAAACCGGCAAAGTTCGCCTAAGCGAGCTGACTGGTGTATAAAAACCTTAAAAATGGACTATTTTCATGAAACTAAGTTAGTCAAGTAAAAATAAATCATCCGAAAATAATTCGGATGATTTGGGTAATTTTACCCGATTTAGCAGTTTCCGGTATACTTAAGACGGAAACGGGCCCCGCGGCCAAACGGGGTGTCTAAACCGAGCTCTAATTTCACACTTTAATTAAAATATCAATAACAACTATTTTCGGGTCGTATGTGGCCAAACTCATTTTTGAAAACATAAAGACGAATAACCTTGCTAGGCACGCAAAACGAGAAAACAAACTAATGGTAATTTTGACTAAAGAACTCTAAGTGATATCACAATCTAAGTCCTGAGAAGTGTATCGTGGTTAACATTGTCCCCGGATCGTGTACGGTACTGGGTTAACAGTGTCCCCGGACGTACCGGTTAACACGAATTTAAGTTATATTAATAGAAATTGTGTAGTAACGACTTAGGGATCGTATTACAGATCCGGACAGGTAGCCGTGCCAGTATTACATCTCTGCTCACCAAAAAGGTGAGTTTCACGAGCCCCTTTTTATTGAACTGTTTTAAATATTTTCCCGGGGCGGAAAGCATTTTGTTATCAAAGTGTTTAAGTACATGCCGATCGCATGGAAATGAATGTATTTTTATATAATGTTTATTGTACGGGAATCGTACGGTAATGTATTAAGATGGTAATTGTCTGAGTTGCTAATATTGTAAGGCCCGAAACAGTGTTCTGGGTTAACAGTGTTCCCAGAGGTTATTAAATGTATTTCTGGGTTAACAGTGTCCCCAGAGGCTATTAAATGTATTTCTGGGTTAACAGTGTCCCCAGAGGTTATTAAATGTATTTCTGGGTTAACAGTGTCCCCAGAGGTTATTAAATGTGTTTCTGGGTTAACAGTGTCCCCAGAGGTTATTTAAGGTGTTTCTGGGTTAACAGAGTTTTCACTTGTAGGCTCAGCATAATTACATCATTAATTTATGATTATTAAAATGATTTGTCATGGTTTATTTAAATTAGTGAAACTCACCAACTATTCGTAGTTGACCCGTTTTCTTTACATGCTTTCTAGGTACACCCAAATTGGAATGAGTGATACGTGCTTGATGATGTGTGCTATTTTGTGAAAGCTTAAGGGTCTATATTTTGTTTTAAACATGTTAACGTACTATTGGTAAAACTTATGTGATAACGCCTAGTCGGTAACGAAACTCGGAACAATGTAATACGTTTAAATTATTGTAGTGGTGTTTTCGTTATAAGCAATGCTGTTGATATCAGATGTGTCTGTTGCATCCCGTGTACGTTTCCGCTGCGGTTACGGGGTGTTACAGAACTTGGTATCAGAGCCATTGGTTATAAAGAATTAGGATGTCTTTAAAAGATACCTAAAATATAACCAGTAGCTCAAGTATTATAGGATCTGAATATCAACTAATAATTTATTGTGACGAGGTCTGGATGAACTTGGATGGACAAGTGAGTTATTATGGTCCGGAACATAATAACAGACTTGTCCGCACGAGGGAATTCAGGGGAAGTCACGGGGAACTTTAATAGGTAAAATTGGCATCATATGTGCAAATATATGATAATATTGTACGTGGTCAAGTTGTATAAGTAAGAGTATATTAATTTGATTACGATTTACACTATGGAAAGAACTATATGTTTGTTAATTTGTGTGCAGGTTAGAATGTCAAGAACACCTAGTGTATAGATGGAGGAGGACCCGGAGGAGGTCAGCTCCGGGAACTCTGGGAGCCTCCCCGTTTCATCCAGCTCTGAGCCTAGCGAGGCTAGTGTTAGGAGCTCTAGCCAGTCCTCCCCAGCCAGGATTGCTAGATCTCCTACCCCACCCGCACCACAGGCCATCCCTGTCCCGCCCGGATTCGGACCCCGCCTCACGGCGCGGATCAGTGTTCTGCAGGTCCCACCTACCTCGCCCCCACCCAGACCTGCTACCCGCAGGGGCGAGTCCTCCTGCTCCCAGCCCGAGCCTGTGACTCCACCTATGTGGGGTCTCCCTAGGCAGGAGAGGGACGCGGCGGCGTGGCTACGAGTGCTCACCGAACAGGTGAATGAGCACTCTGCCGCCTTGACGGTGGGGGTACAGAGGCGGATGTACCTAGGGGATTGCATACTGGACCACCAGTATGCGATTTCGCAGCTGAAGAGGGAGTGCTCATACTCCCAGTGGATGATCGGCCGGATGGAGACGCGGATCCGGGTTATGCTGGCTGTGATGGTGGTGTTGGTGGCGGTGTTGGTGGGTTTGGTATACCACCGTGTTTAGTTGTGTTAGGATGGGAGTAGACAGGAACCGCTTTTTGATACTCTGTGTAAGCAGTTAGTGGTGATGCTAACATAGAGTGAATCTTGGGTAGTATAATACAACCACTGGCCCTTAGGGGGGTCTCTTTTGGGGTATATCGTTATAGATAATTTTGGGTATCATTCAAGCACTGACCCATTGTGGGTTATGTCGAGATGATGCCGACATAGGCCCTATGTAGGAAAACTTAACTTATGTAATGATGTAATATGTACTAATGTTTGTTAATGAATGGAATGTTTGTTGTGTTTTATGATTGGAACTTGTATTAATTATATATATTTTCTTGATGTTGTGTAGAATGGCACCAAAACGTTCAGCCCAATTGTCGGAAGTGGACGTGAGTCGTTTGATTGCTCAACAGTTAGAGGCGGCGATACCGGATATAGTATCGCGCATCGCCGCCAGTATTAACAATTCAGCCAATCCAACCCCTCCGTGCAATCAAACGACCACCAATAATGACGGGGAACAAAATGTTAATCCTCCACAGAATGATAACACGATTCAGAGTAATGACGCACCGCCTAGGGTGGTCGTTACAGACAGTAATGGCCCTATACCTACGGTAGAGACGAACCGTACTGAACCGATTCGTGCATCCAGGGGATGTTCGATCAAAGACTTTATGTTGTGCAAACCTCTAGAGTTTAGCGGGTCTGAAGGACCAAATGGGTTGGTTAAGTGGATGGAGAAAATAGAATCCGTTGTGAATATCAGCAACTGCCCCGAGGATTGTGTTGTTAAGTATGCTACCTGCACATTCACGGACCATGCCTTGACATGGTGGAACACGATTGTGCAGACCCGGGGTCAGGCGGCGACAAACCGCATGACCTGGACAGAGCTCAAGGCTCTTGTACTGGAACATTTCTGCCCGAAAAACGAATTGCAAAAATTAGAAAATGAATTGTGGAACCTGGAGATGCAGGGGGCAGACCATTTGGGTTATACGAACCGGTTTAATGAGTTGTCGCGATTGGTACCATGGTTGGTCACCCCAGAGTCGAAGAGGGTTGAGCGTTATATTTGGGGGCTAACTCCAGTTGTAAGGAGTATAGTCAATTCTGGGGGACACCAGACGTATGACGGTGCGGTGACGCAAGCTGGTATCGTCACGTATGATTTCGTAAGGAGCGGGTCACTGAAGGTGGCGGGAGAGTCCGCCAGGGGAAAGCGGGGTACACATGACCATAGGATCCAGGAGAAGCAGCAAGGTAAACGTGCTAGGCCCACTGCCCAGAACTACGCCATGACTAGTTCAGGCGGAAGGCAAGAACCGCAGAAGGGAACGTTTCCTAAGTGTGGGAAATGCGGTTACCACCATGGTGGCATGTGCAAAGAAGTGGTGTGCCACCGGTGCGGCAGGATTGGGCACTACGCACCGAGTTGTAGGACAAACCTGAACAACTTGAACCGGCAACCGCAACCTATCCGTGCGCAGCCATTTAGGACCCAATCAGCCCGACAACAAAACCCGCAAGGAAACCAAATGGTGACCACCAGCCGTGCTTGCTATGAATGCGGCAGCACAGATCACTTCAAGAGAAACTGTCCGAAGCTGAACCAGGGAGGAAATGGGCGGCAAACCGCGAGTCAGGTATCGTCGTCCAATCCGGCGCGAGGCCGAGCATTCGTGATGGGGGCGAACGAGGCACGCCAGGACCCCAGCGTAGTGACAGGTACATTCCTCGTCTCTGATCATTACGCTTCTGTATTATTTGATACAGGCGCCGATAGAAGTTTTGTTTCCGTTAGATTCCTATCGATAGCAAACCTCCCAATTGGTGAAACCATAGAACCTTACACCGTAGAAGTCGCTAACGGTAAAACCATGATAGTTAATCAGATAGTTCGGAATTGCCCTTTTATTCTGAACGATCAATCCCTTCCGATTGACTTGTTACCGGTAGAATTGGGTAGTTTTGACGTGATAGTGGGAATGGATTGGTTAGCACGTAACAAAGTAGAAATAAACTGTGAAAAAAAAATCATCAAGATCCGGGTGTCGGATGACGAAGAGATATTAGTGCAAGGAGAAAAGTCAGGCACCATGATACCATTTATATCCCACCTCAAGGTGTTAAAATACATACGCCAAGGATGCGTGGCGTATCTAGCAAGCTTGACAGCCACTGATTCTGAGGAGAAACGGGTGGATGATATTCCAGTGGTACGCGAATTTCCACAAGTCTTCCCAGAAGAACTTCCTGGATTACCGCCAACCCGACAGGTCGAATTCAGAATCGATCTATTACCTCAAGCTGGCCCTGTTGCTAAGGCACCCTACCGACTTGCACCATCAGAGATGCAAGAATTATCCAACCAATTGCAAGAATTGTTGGATAAAGGATTTATACGTCCTAGTTATTCCCCGTGGGGTGCACCGGTACTATTCGTGAAAAAGAAGGACGGGAGACTTAGAATGTGCATTGATTACAGGGAATTGAACAAGTTGACAATCAAAAATAGGTATCCTCTCCCCCGAATCGATGATCTGTTCGACCAACTACAAGGTGCGAGCTACTTCTCAAAAATAGATCTTAGATCGGGATACCATCAGGTTAGAATTCAGGAGGAGGACATCCCAAAAACCGCATTCCGGACTCGCTACGGCCATTACGAATTCTTAGTTATGCCTTTCGGGCTAACAAATGCGCCAGCAGTATTTATGGATCTCATGAATCGAGTCTGTAAACCCTACCTCGATAAATTCGTCATCGTGTTTATTGACGACATTTTGATATACTCGAAGAGTAAAGAAGAGCACGAGCAACACTTGAGATTAATTTTAGAGCTTCTAAATCAGGAGAAGTTGTTTGCAAAATTCTCCAAGTGTAACTTCTGGTTACAAGAAGTGCAATTCCTTGGTCACGTTATAAACCATCAAGGAATACACGTTGATCCAAGTAAGGTTGAAGCAGTTAAGAATTGGCAAGCGCCTAAATCGCCAAAGGAAATCCGCCAATTCTTAGGCTTAGCTGGATATTATCGTCGATTTATAGAGAACTTTTCCAGCATTGCCCAACCTTTAACCCTTCTGACCCAAAAAGATCGAAAGTATGAATGGGGTGAAGAGCAGGAAACGGCGTTTCAAACGCTAAAACAAAGATTGTGCCAAGCGCCGATCTTAAGTCTCCCCGACGGAGACGATGGTTTTGTCGTGTATTGTGACGCATCCCGGAGAGGGTTAGGATGCGTGTTGATGCAAAATAATAAGGTTATAGCCTATGCTTCTCGACAGTTAAAAATACACGAGAAAAATTACACTACACATGACTTAGAACTGGGAGCAGTTATCTTCGCACTTAAAATCTGGAGACATTATCTCTATGGTACAAAGTGCACCATCTTCACCGATCATAAAAGTTTGCAACACATATTCGATCAGAAAGAACTGAATATGAGGCAACGAAGATGGGTCGAGTTATTAAGCGACTATGACTGTGACATCCGTTATCACCCCGGCAAAGCTAACGTCGTAGCAGATGCCTTGAGTAGGAAGGATCGGGTTAAGCCATTGCGAGTGCGGGCGTTGGGGATGATAGTCCAGTCGAACCTTTCGGATTTGATTCGAGTCGCTCAACGCGAGGCGTTGAAAGAGGAACAAATGGAAAAATAAGGACTTTACGGTAATGAGAAGAATTTCGAACGGCGCGAGGACGAAATTCTCTATTTCAAAAATCGGATTTGGATCCCGACCCTCCATGACCTTCGTGAATTAATCATGGACGAAGCGCATAAATCGAAATATTCCATACATCCGGGATCGGATAAGATGTACAAAGATGTGAAGGAGTTCTACTGGTGGCCGGGTATGAAAAAGGATATAGCCACATACGTCGGCAAGTGTACGACGTGTGCGAGGGTTAAGGCGGAGCACCAGAAACCTTCGGGAATGTTACAACAACCGGAAATTCCTGAATGGAATTGGGAGCAGATCACGATGGATTTTGTGACACATCTCCCCAAGACGTCCCGAGGACATGATGCAATTTGGGTAGTCGTGGATCGATTAACCAAATCGGCACATTTTATTCCGATTAGAAATAATTATAACACAGAGAGACTTGCGCAGATTTATATAAATGAAATTGTGTCTCGTCATGGGATACCCATCTCAATCATCTCCGATCGGGATAGCCATTTCACCTCCAAGCTTTGGCAAGCTGTGCAAGAAGCGCTGGGAACGCGTATTAATCTAAGCACAGCTTACCACCCTCAGACCGACGGTCAGTCTGAGAGGACCATTCAAACCCTGGAGGATTTGCTTCGTGCATGCGTACTGGATTTTAAGGGAAATTGGGATCAACATCTTCCGCTCGTTGAATTTTCCTATAATAACAGTTACCATAGCAGTATAAAGGCAGCACCTTACGAAGCATTGTATGGACGGAAGTGCCGATCACCACTCTGCTGGACTGAGGTGGGCGACACACAGGTTATTAGATCAGATCTGGTCCAGGAAACGACCAGCAAAATTCTTGAAATTAAGAACAATCTAAAGGCCGCAAGGGATCGGCAGAAGAGTTATGCCGATACCCGTAGAAAACCGTTATCATTTGAGAAAGGTGATAAAGTGTATTTGAAAGTATCACCTTGGAAAGGAGTAGTCAGATTTGGAAAGGCGGGGAAGTTAGCCCCTAGATACATTGGACCATTCGACATTACTGCAAAAATCGGTCCTGTAGCATACCGATTAGAACTGCCTGATGAACTGAGTGCAGTTCACAACGTGTTTCACGTGTCGAACTTGAAAAGGTGTCTGTCGGATGAGACATCGGTGTTACCTTTAGAGGGTGTCCAAATAAATGATAAGCTCAACATTATGGAGGAGCCCATAGAAATAGTAGACGGGAAAATCAAGCAACTTAGACACAATAAGATCTCGTTGGTCAAAGTTAGATGGAACTCGCAACGAGGCCCAGAATATACATGGGAACGAAAAGACGAATTTCGGAAGAAATACCCCCACCTATTTCCTCAAAAGGAAGTAGTTGACGCGTAAAATTTCGAGGACGAAATTTTTATAACGGGGGGAGAATGTAACGATTCTGGCAAATTCAGGTATACCCTAGCCGGAATATACTATTTACGTGTTATTCAATACTGAATATATGAATTATAATGTGTTTATACGAGTATATAAGATTCACAGTACGAATTATACTCGAATATACAGCTAGTCGTATTGAAATTACGATTAATCGATGAACGATTATTGAAACCCGAACGAATCGGGGATTACATTATAGACGAAATATATAATGTTTAGTGATGTGTACGAAGTATTAAAGCTTCGGGATAAGTGAATTATAGCACAGAAAAAGGATTTCGATATATTAGTACGTCGGTACGATAAACGAAACCTTTAACATCAAACCAAGCAAGAAACGATCGATCAAGCCGAAAAAGATGCACAATTACCGACAATATGATGTGTTAAGTCAATAAATGTCATGGTTTAAGTTTTTAAATCAGTTTTATATAAATTTAAATTTTAAGCCGAAAAACGACCGTTTTGGCCTCGTTTTGAGCGGAATTAAGTGTTTAACCGAAAAACGAACTGAACCAGATTATCCACAACATTATCCGGATTACACAATCCGAATGTGTGGCCAAGGTTGAAGATGTGGGCCCCACCCCACACCTTACATGGACCGATCGGTCCCTAGTCACACACAAACACACTTCATTTTCTTTTTTCTAACATCCTAACTCCACAATTCTCTCCACACTCCTCAACATTCATCCAACCTCCTTTGATTTATACCAAGAAACCGAGGTAAAGATCGGATTATAGTCGTGTTCATCGTCTTTTCTCGAGTCATTTACAAGAAAATGAGGTTTCAAGTGAAAAATGGGTGAAAACCCGAGATGAAACCGATTCTTGCATGATCAAGTGATGTATACAAGTTATACAAGGGATCTTGGTCCAAGAAAGGAGTTAAAAGAGTCAAAAACGAATTTTTACGGTTAAAATCTTTGTTTTGATGTCTTAACCGAAACCATGAAAGAAATGGCTTGATTGTGGGTATAACTTGCTTGGTGTGGTGTTGTTGTGCTTGTAGGTGTTGTATCTTGTTGCTAGCAAAGGCTAGAAAGCAAGATCTTTGCGATCTAAAGATAGAAACACAAGGTAGTTCGGTTTTTCGTATGATTTGTGTGATTTGGACAGATTGTGGTAGACTTAGAGTTGGGTCATGAAATTTCACAGAGATGATCTACACATGAAAATATGAGATCTGTGAAATTTATGTAATTTTTGGATAAAGGATGAATATTTGGTGAATTTAATGCTCGGTTTTGGCTAAAAATGGTGAAAAATAGCTAAACATCATGAAAAATTCTGGAGAAATTCAGATAAGCTTTTTATAACATATAAAAGTCACACACAAAATTTCAGGTCCATTGGAGAAGTCTAAGTAGGCTTTTCGGTAAAACGAGTTCTAGGGTTTTCTAGCTCGGTTTTGGTGAAATTGGCATGAAAAATGAGTTTTTGGTTCTGTAAAAAATACTGGGAACTATGTGGATGGCAGGAGTCATCCCAGAAAAATTTGGGATTTTTCTAAGGTCGTTTGGTATTTTCGGCATATTTGGTGTTTAAATGACGTTTAAAAATAGATAAATAAATGTTAAATATAAAAATTAATTCTGGAAATATTTTTATAAAATTCCTTACTGTCAAAAACTGATTTGTGCAAAATTTCAAGATCCGAGACTAAACGGATATTTATTTGTGCTAAATGGAACTTAAAAACAAACTTTTAAAGCTTAAAACGTGTAAACCGGCAAAGTTCGCCTAAGCGAGCTGACTGGTGTATAAAAACCTTAAAAATTGACTATTTTCATGAAACTAAGTTAGTCAAGTAAAAATAAATCATCCGAAAATAATTCGGATGATTTGGGTAATTTTACCCGATTTAGCAGTTTCCGGTATACTTAAGACGGAAACGGGCCCCGCGGCCAAACGGGGTGTCTAAACCGAGCTCTAATTTCACACTTTAATTAAAATATCAATAACAACTATTTTCGGGTCGTATGTGGCCAAACTCATTTTTGAAAACATAAAGACGAATAACCGTGCTAGGCACGCAAAACGAGAAAACAAACTAATGGTAATTTTGACTAAAGAACTCTAAGTGATATCACAATCTAAGTCCTGAGAAGTGTATCGGGGTTAACATTGTCCCCGGATCGTGTACGGTACTAGGTTAACAGTGTCCCCGGACGTACCGGTTAACACGAATTTAAGTTATATTAATAGAAATTGTGTAGTAACGACTTAGGGATCGTATTACAGATCCGAACAGGTAGCCGTGCCAGTATTACATCTCTGCTCACCAAAAAGGTGAGTTTCACGAGCCCCTTTTTATTGAACTGTTTTAAATATTTTCCCGGGGCGGAAAGCATGTTGTTATCAAAGTGTTTAAGTACATGCCGATCGCATGGAAATGAATGTATTTATATAATGTTTATTGTACGGGAATCGTACGGTAATGTATTAAGATGGTAATTGTCTGAGTTGCTAATATTGTAAGGCCCGAAACAGTGTTCTGGGTTAACAGTGTTCCCAGAGGTTATTAAATGTATTTCTGGGTTAACAGTGTCCCCAGAGGCTATTAAATTTATTTCTGGGTTAACAGTGTCCCCAGAGGTTATTAAATGTATTTCTGGGTTAACAGTGTCCCCAGAGGTTATTAAATGTGTTTCTGGGTTAACAGTGTCCCCAGTGGTTATTAAAGGTGTTTCTAGGTTAACAGAGTTTTCACTTGTAGGCTCAGCATAATTACATCATTAATTTATGATTATTAAAATGATTTGTCATGGTTTATTTAAATTAGTGAAACTCACCAACTATTCGTAGTTGACCCGTTTTCTTTACATGCTTTCTAGGTACACCCAAATTGGAATGAGTGATACGTGCTTGATGATGTGTGCTATTTTGTGGAAGCTTAAGGGTCTATATTTTGTTTTAAACATGTTAACGTACTATTGGTAAAACTTATGTGATAACGCCTAGTCGGTAACGAAACTCGGAACAATGTAATACGTTTAAATTATTGTAGTGGTGTTTTTTTTATAAGCAATGCTGTTGATATCAGATGTGTCTGTTGCATCCCGTGTACGTTTGCGCTGCGGTTACGGGGTGTTACAGAATACAAGGAAGAAGAGATAGTAGAGAAACTCCTTGATGCTCTTCCACCGAAATGGGAAATGTACACGGTTTTGATGAGAGAGGATAAAGACTTTGCCAATATTGATTTGGAAACAACAGTCAATAAGTTACGAAATTTTGAACTTAACATGGTTCGGAAGGAGACACCAACTGATCAGGTTCAGGATCCGGGAATGTATGGTGCGAAAGTCACTCCAAGTTCAAGTTCAAAATCAGAATCCTCTGCCTACTACTCTAAGGGAGAATCAAACTCAAACTCAACTCGTGATGGTCATGTGACTCTCAATATGGATGGTGATGTATGTTTCGTAGCTGGAGGTAGTAATTCTTCAAAACCTCAAGCCATAACAGAAATTTCTCGTCAAATGTTCCGAGCTACAACTACTCACAGATGCCCATGAGTGTTAAATCAGCTGAACAACAGTTTGCTCTTTATGCATCCTTCATTGCATCTTATGAGAACTACATCAAAGGTAAAATAGTCGACCCTGCAACTTTGGATGAAGACTATGATCAGATCGATGCTGATGATTTGGAGGAGATGGATCTGCAGTGGCAGATGGCTATGATAGTAAGAAGGGTAAAGAGATTCATGAAGAAAATGGGTAGAAAGTTCGTTGGAGAAAGACCAGGGTTTGATAAATCAAAGGTTCGATGTTACAACTGTCAACAAAATGGTCACTTTGCTAAGGAATGTACAAATGAGAGAGTTGAACGAAGTCAGAACAGGCCTGCACAACAGAATGGGGGAGATAGTGAGAATAGGGCTATGGTATCTAGACAGAATGGTGGATACAACTGGAATATACAAGTTGAGGAAGTGTTCGAACAGGCTAACTTGGTAAACATCGAAACGGGAGGAAGTGAGAGGAAGACGGGAGAAAATCAAGCATATATGGCAGAAGTGAACGATCAGCTCTCTGAGGTAAGTTCTGAACCTCATTGTATACAATGTGAAAATCTGTCTGAACAATTGAAAACTGTAACTGATCAGTTTATTAGTTTGGATGCACAATGTAAAACGTTAAAAGAAGATCATCACTACACTAAAACTAGAGGAAACAGTTACTCCGTAAAAATAAAAGCTAGTGAAAAGGATATCAGAAGTCTTAAAGCAAGTCTAGCTGATAAAATACAAGTAATTGATCTTAGTTATGAAGTGTTAGAAGAAAAAACCAAACTGATTGCTGAAAGAGATAAACAGATAGCTGATTACCAAGTAAAAGTGGTGGAACTAAACAAAAAAATTGAACAATTTAGAAACTCTTCAGCAATGCTTGATCACATCATAAGTGTTTAACGTTCCCCAGTTAACAAAGGGGGAATTGGATTTTCTGAAGTTCCACCACCGTATAACAATAACTATACCTATAATCCTAGTAATCAGAAATCTGCTGATGTTGAGATTAGTCAGACAGTTCCAGTCAATATTTCGACTAAAGAACCTGAAGTTAATAAGAGCGAAACGAGTAAGCCAATTTCCAATGTTGAGATTTATGTTCCTAGCTCTGTCTCATCAAATTCGGACAAGTCATCCGAATCGGGTGAGATAAAAGAAGAGGTAGTGTTACTAAAACGTGGGGAGGAATATAAGCCTGATGAAAAGAATTCTTCCCTAAACCCGTTCGTCCCACCATATGTAAGACGAACGGGTAGTAATGCAACCTCGACCTCTACAACAACTGTTAAGACGAGAGTTGAACACGGAAGTTGTTTCAGATGTAATCAAGTAGGACACCTTATTGTTGATTGTCCTCTAAACCAGAGAAAAGTTAGAGGTATGAGGCATCCGAAAACTGAGAATAAAATGAATATTAATTATAATAATGGTAAGAATGTGAACACACCAAATTTCAGACATTGGTCTAATCCAAGATTTCAAAGAAATCGATCTCAGTTTATCCCAGTTAACAACCAAACCAACAATTATAACTCAGTTAATTCACTAAGGTTTGGATGGCCTCATAGTCAATCCTCAAGAAGGTTTCCTTTCAGAACTTACAGAAATCATTATCAAACTGAATTTGGGCAACCAAAGTACTGGATGCCGGTCAACAGATTTAACCGACCCAAGACCAGTAGGTCTTGGGTCCCCAGATTTTAATCTTTTTCTCTAATTGTGCAGGAACAGTCGAACAGGGCTGTAAACAATCTGTGGGTTGTGGATAGTGGCTGTTCCCGGCACATGACTGGTAACAAGAAATTGTTACGTGATTGGAAACCTGTTCAAGGAGGTAGGGTTAGTTTCGCTGGAGAGTGTGGAGGTAGAATCAGTGGTATTGGAACTGTGACGAATGGAAAAATGAAGTTAGAGAATGTGAATTTTGTAGAAGAATTGAAGCATAACTTGCTAAGTGTATCTCAGATTTGTGACAAAGAATACACGGTGCATTTTACTTAAAAAGAGGAAATCGTCCTTTATCCTGGTTTCAAGATACCAGAGGCATGGGTGGTAATGAGAGCTCCAAGAGAAAAGAATACGTATGTAATGGATATGAGGTCAACTGAGATGACAACAGAAGAATCATGTCTTCTGTCAAAGGCAACTGAGTCTGAGTCTGAGTTATGGCATCGAAGATTGGGACATATACATCTTCGCAAGATAAATTACATTGTCAAGAATGGGCTGGTGCTTGGTGTTCCCTTAAAGAATTTTAACTTTGAAGATCAATGCTTGTCGTGCAAGAAGGGAAAACAACACATAAAACCTCATCACTCCAAGAAGATTAACTCAATTGTCAGTACCCTAGACCTACTTCACATGGATCTCTTTGGTCCCGTGAATGTAAAGAGTCTAGGTGGAACATCATACTGCTTGGTTGTAACCGAAGACTACTCTCGATACTCTTGGGTATACTTTCTGAAGGCAAAAGATGAGACAGTTCAGTTGGTAATTAACTTGATTACCAAGGTTGAAATATTGTTGGGCGAAAGGTTAAGTACATCAGGAGTGATAATGGTACAGAGTTCAAGAACTACCAGATGGAGATGTTCTGCTTACAGAAAGGGATAGACCATCAACACAGCGCCCCGTATACTCCGCAAAAAAATGGGATAGCTGAGAGGAAGAATAGAACGCTAATTGAAGGAGCCAGAACCATGCTGGCAGATGCTAAACTTCCCGTGGTGTTCTGGGCTGAAGCTGTTGCCACAGCCTGTTATATCCTTAATCGTGTTTTAACTGTTAAAAGATTAAAAAAAACTTGTTATGAACTTATGCATGGTAAAAAGCCAAACCTGAATGGTCTTGAACCTTTCGGGTCCCCATGTACGATATTAAAGACAAACTCAAAATTTGGTGTAAAAGCCGACGAAGGTATTTTAGTCGGATATGTTGTTGGGACACCCAATAGAAGAGTCTTTAATTTATCGAACATCAAGGTTGAGGTGGTATGTAACACTGACATTACGAGTTACAAATCACCAAAGCCTAGCACGGGACCTGATGAAGCTTTCGACTATGATAAACTATTCAAATCTTTTAATATGCCTTACTTGGGCTTTGCAGAAGTTGATGAGAAAATTGCTTCACATATTCTGTATGACGAGGAGGAGAATATTGTGCAACGTCCGCGATACGACGAAAGTCAACCTTCCTCGTCAAGTGCCGTTGATACTCCTGCTGCCTCTACTGAAGAAGAATTCTACAACCCATTTCACTCTCAACATCAGTCACCCACTGATGAACTCTCTTCGAATTTAGAAAACAATCTGCCAGTCGGTACGATTCAGACTACTGCAATTCACAAAAATCACCCTTTGGGCAATGTGATAGGTAATATGTCTGACGGTGTTCAAACAAGAAGAAGCTTGGATGAACACACATGTGTTTACGCAAGAATTAAAGACACGGGTATCATAAATGAATGCTTGTACACTTGCTTCATCAGCCAGGTTGAACCGAAGAATTATCAAATGGCTCTAAAGGATAGTTCGTGGGTCGAAGCCATGCAAGAAGAGTTAGCACAGTTCGAAAAGATGGAAGTATGGAAATTAGTTGAAAAACCAGAGAATGTAAATGCTATTGGTACAAAGTGGGTTTTTTAAATGTAAGAGAGATGAGAAAGGGATAATCATAAGGAACAAGGCAGGCTGGTAGTAAAAGGGTTTAATCAGCAAGAAGGAATCGACTACAACGAAGTGTTTGCTCCTGTGGCAAGATTGGATGCAATTCGACTATTTTTGGAATTTGCTGCACACAAAGTGATTAAAGTGTTCCAGTTAGATGTGAAAAGTGCCTTTCTTAATGGTAAAGTCGATGAGGTGGTGTACGTTGAACAGCCTCCGGGTTTCCCTGACCCAGATTTTCCTGATCATGTGTACAAACTGAGTAAAGCTCTATATGGGCTACATCAGGCTCCTCGTGCCTGGTACGCAACTCTGTTTGATTACTTGCTTGAGAATGGGTTCGAAAGAGGAAAGATCGATAGCACGCTGTTTATCAAGAGAAAAGGGGGTGATCTTCTACTCGTTCAAGTCTATGTGGACGACATCATTTTTACTGCATCAAGAGTCGCCATGTGATAGGAATTTGAAGCAGTCATGAAAAAGAGGTTTGAAATGAGCGCCATGGGTGAATTAACTTTCTTTTTGGGATTGCAGGTAGATCAGAAGAAAGATGGGATGTTTATTCATCAAACAAAATATGTCCATGATGTGCTCAAACGCTTCAAGATGGACAATAGCACTCCATTTGATACTCCAGTTTGCATCAACCACAGACTGGGTGCTGATTCTGACAGTGATGAAGACGTGGATCCCACCCAATATCGAGCAATCATAGGTTCTTTAATGTATTTAACTGCATCTAGACCTGATATTATGTTTGCAGTTTGTCTTTGTGCTCGTTTTCAGGCAAGCCCGAAGGAATCTCACATGAAGGGAGTGAAGCGAATATTGCGGTATCTCAAAGGCAAGCCTAAGTTGGGATTGTGGTACACGAAAGGGGGAGAACTGAATTTGGTAGCTTACACAGATTCTGACTATGGTGGTTGCAATCAGAACAGGAAGTCAACAACTGGTGGATGTCAGTTTCTGGGAGGAAGATTGGTGTCGTGGCTGTGCAAAAAGCAGACCTCAGTAGCCATTTCCACCTGTGAAGCAGAGTACATGGCAGCATCGAACTGCTGCTCCTAGGTTCTTTAGATACAACAGCAATTGCGCGATTATGGTCTGAATTTCACTCAAACTCCTATTTGCATTGATAACACTGCTGCAATCTCAGTAACTAACAAACCCGTCAAACACAGCAAAATTAAACATATTGACATTCGTCATCATTTTATACGGGATTGTGCTGAGAAGAAATTAATTGTGCTAGAAAAGGTTGATTTGTTGGATAATTTCGCCGACCTTTTTACTAAAGCGTTTGACCGATCCCGTTTTCAAAATCTGGTTGAGCTAAATGGGATGATCAATCCCGAGTAACCTTGTTTTTCGTTTTATTAAAAAAAAAAAAAAAAAATAAATAAATAAATAAATAAAAAACCGTTTAGAATTATGTCAATTGCTTCAGTTTGAAGGACACATCTTCGGATATGTTTGGTCCTTACTTCAACTAGTAGATTATGAGGATAGCCATTAACCAGATGACTGAAAGTGACCAGGGCGGTTTATGATGGGTTTTTATTCTTTCGCTGAAAAGTATTCGTTTATACTTAGTTAGAAGGACACGTACTCGTATGTGGTCGGTCCAGCTGATCCATTGGATCTTCAGGATAGCCGTTTACCTGAAGACTTTGACTTGATCGGGGCGATAGAATTTAAATTTTTTTTAAGGGAGATGATATAATTTTTCAAGTCTATAACTTCGTAAGAAGTTTCTATACAATGTTTAAAAGAAAATTGATCCAACCTTGGAAAGTGATAGTAAAACTATTTCTGTGTGCCTAACTAGTGAAGTTATTAGGCCTAAAAGACTCTAGAACAGCCATTGAAAGTTATGGTAGCTTTATATAGTGCGTAAAAGTAGAAGTGATACAAACTAAATCTCCTCGATTTAATGTGGAGAATCATTCTGAGTTATGCATGTCTCCATATACATCTTTCCGAATGATAGGCAGAAAAGTGATTACCCTGTCATACACGAGCCCGTGAGTGTTCTGATTCCCAAGAAGATGGTGTGTCAAGTACCTGCAGTGATCCAGATTCGGGACTTGCAGTCGTCTACTATTTGAAGTTGTATTAATACCTTTATTTAAAAAAAATCTGGTTAAGCCTTTTTGAAGCTTATGTTATTTCAAATATCAACCAAGAGGCAAGAAAGAGAACGGGAAGAAGACTCTAAAGATCGATATGTACTTACTGTTTAATCAGACACTACGGGTCAAGGTCAACTCGGGGTGACTTGGGGAAAGCCAAATACGCTTTGAGAATAGATAGGAGGCATCACAATCTCTCATGTGATGTCCATCTAAATTTTGAGCTTAATTGAACCTAATCCGTATCACAGAAACGATGAAAACCATACTAAGTTTTATACCTGCTTACAACGTGTTTCTTTATGTCATAATACCGCTGAACATGGATCTATGTGACAGCCACTTAATTAGTATGATTCCTGTTCGGATCTTTTCTAAAACATGCTGGTCCCCGTCTAGACTGAAATTTGATCCCGTTTATTTAATTACTAAAATTTTCTTTGCATATTTTGTTTTGTGGTTTAAAACTTGGTTACTTGGTTCTTTGATCATAAAGTTTAAATCTTTAGCGGAGAATTTTAAAAGACAGTTGCACTTTGATCAAATTTATAAGGTCCTGTTTTGTAAATTAAGTTCGGCGAACTTGTGTTAAGGTAAAGAGGCGAAGTTGTCCATGCTTGGTGTTAAGTGAGAGAAAATGAAAAATCACAAGTACTCCCGAGCACACCCTTGCTACCGAGCACACTTTTGCTCCCGAGCACACTTTTTCTCTCGAGCATGCTTGGTGTTAAGTGAAAGAAAATGAAAAATCACAAGTACTCCCGAGCACACCCTTTCTACCGAGCACACTTTTGCTCCCGAGCATGCTTGGTGTTATGTGAAAGAAAATGAAAAAGCACTAAGTAATCCGAGCACACTTTGTTCTCGAGCACTAAGTAATCCGAGCACACTTTGTGCTAGTTTAAAATTGAAAAATCACAAGTGTTTTGATTTCCGGGTACACTTTGTGCTAGGAAAGTGCTTCCGGGTACACTTTGTGCTAGTTAAAAATTGAAAAATACAAGTGTTGTGCTTTCCGAGTAGACTTTACTTCCGAGCACACTTTGTGCTAGTTGAAAATTAAAAAATCACAAGTGTTTTGATTTCCGGGTACACTTTGTGCTAGGAAAGTGCTTCCGGGTACACTTGTGCTAGTTAAAAATTGAAAAATATAAGTGTTTTGCTTACCGAGTAGACTTTACTTCCGAACACACTTTGTTTTCTGAGTACACTTTGTTTTCCGAGCACACTTTGCTTCCGATTACACTTTAGGCAAACTTGTAAAGAGGCGAAGTTGACCATGGTTGACCTTGAGCGAAGTTAATGATAATCTATTAACCAGCGAAGTTGTCACAGGGGGCGAAGTTAAGGTTAACTTCGCCCTTGCATTTTCAAACCTACATAAGGGTCAACCTGGTCAAACCCTAGGCGAACTTATATACACTCCTAACCCTCGGCGTACTTAATCCTTGAATCCGTATTATCTGTTTCCAATCCGTGTTAAAGGTGTGTAGGCTCGGTATTACATGTAATTCATACTAATGGTGATAATCAAGGGCCGTGGTGATTCGATGTGTGACATTGTTTATGCTAACTTTTAAACAATTGATAAACCAATCTGTTTCTAATGTGTTCGTAACTCAGTAAATCGTCTAGATCTCCATAGTAACTTCTTTTCTTGTTTTCAATCACAAATTCACCAAACAACCCAGGATCGGACCTCTGTACTCGCCGTTTCAGATTCAAGCGAAGTTAGGCTTAGGCGAAGTTGTTCTCAACTTCTCCTTATGCATAACTTCGCCTGCTCATGATTAATTAATTAATTAGCCTGGTCGGTCTCAGGCGAAGTTAGGGTTAAGGCGAAGTTGCACTCAACTTCGCCATATGGTTAACTTCGCCTGCACATAAGATGTTATCATAACTTCGCTTATGGTAACTGGCAATGTTATGATCTGCTTTGTCGAAGTTCTAACTTAGACCGTTTGTTGTGCAAATATGGCTGCTGTAGTAGGAGCTGGTGGTGCTGGTGGTGACGAAGGTGGGGACAACAACCGACAGTTCTTTCCGGGTCACAACATGTACAATACTTTGGATCCGGATGCTAGTGGTATCGATGACTATCGTGAGATCATCTCCTTCCTAGTTCGCTCACGTATTTTTTACGCTATAACTACAACTCTCCCCGTTTCTCTACCGAATATTGAAGATTTCTGGCGAACGGTAGAATATGACTGTAGAGTTGAGCCTCCGGTTATGCGCGCCACAGTGAACAATCAGGAGGTGCAGTTCTCAGCAGATCAGATCAGAGTCGCTTTGCAGTTCGGGACTGAAACTAGAGATGATCCTACAGATTTTTCAGCTCCATTCAGAGATGGTGCATTTTTACGTATGGGCTATTCGGGTCCTTTGGGTGACACTCAAAGGCGAAAGGGATTCTTGCCGGATCAGTGGCGTTTTCTGATGCACGTGATGATTGTGTGCATGTCGCGTCGTAAAGCTGGTACTGACGGTATGGGGGCAACGATGTAGTCTGCTATGACAGCCCTGACTTACAACAAGCCCTACAGCTTCAGTCAGATGGTGTTTTATGAAATCGATTGTCAGAGACGCGCGGTCGTTCGTGAAAGATTTTTAATGTACCCTAGATTCTTACAGATGATTTTGAATCATGTAGCACCTACGCCACCTCAACGACGTCCCATCTGTTATGTTGAGAGTGTAAGTAAGAGGATCTTTGCGCAATGTAGGTCGTCAAGCGCACGTAGCAAACCAGAGCTTCGTCCGCGGCACACTCCATTGTTTGGTTATTTGGTGAACCCTTCTTATATTGCTCCTCGTGGAGATGAATTTCGAGACCCGGCACCGCAACAGGCTGATGTTCCTCAACCACCACATGTGGTACAGCAAGCTTAGCCTACTGATCCTGTTGCAGCACCAGAGGAACAGGTAGATCTTGAAGCTGCTTTTGGTGGCCAAGGGTTCTTTGATATGGAACAGATTGATCTAGCTGCAGAGGTTCAAGCACCAGAAGCTGAGGCATCTGGTGTGAATGTTTCGATGGTAGCTACGTCTGCAGCAGATTCAGAAAGAACCGACTCTGACTCCTCCGTTGACGATATCGCTGAAGCATGACAGATTCTGGTCACACAAGAAAGAATACATGGTAAGAGAAAGAAAGACTCAAATGACAGTGAATCTGACTTCGAGGAGGAGTTAGACCAGTTGATACGTCGATCAAAGAGGGCCAGAACTGGTGAGGGTTCGGGAGCTGGTGAAAGCTCAAGGGTGGTTTGTTTCTCTCCACCCTCGTTATCTGGTATGACCATGGTTCCGGCTTCGATGACTGTAACAGTACCAATCACCTCCAGTGTTCCCGTGGTGATATCATCATCATTTGGTACTCCATCAACCACGTTTCAGTTTACAATTCCGGAGATAGTTTCCTTGCCACCTCCTACTGTTACTCCATCGGAGGTTGTTGCAAGATTTGTTGAGTCAACATTGGTTGCTCTGCGGGGTTATCTGTTACATTACCACCCGCGGTTACTGTTCAGCCTGCTTCTGATAATCCAGTCAGTCTGGGAATACCTCCACCTTATGCTCAAGACGTTTCTCACATGCGGTTTGATTTTGATGCTACCTTGTCTGATTCTGAAAGGATAGCGGCTCTTGAAAGGGTGGTTGCTGAACAGTTGAGAATAAATCTAATCCAGACACAAGCTATCCAGTGCCTTGTAGCAGAAAATCAGATCCAATCGTCTCTCCTTATTGAACACGGTAAACTTTTTGATGCTCTAAAGCAGTTCTTAGCATCTCAGGGGGAGACGAGCTGCAAGGGCGATGAGTGGAGAACAAAGAAAAGTCATGATAGAGACGATGATCCCAATGCATCGAAAGGTGCATGTGGTGAGTTGCCAAGAACTGAACAAACTCTTGGGACTTCCACATCTCAGGGGGAGTCAACTGGTACAGCAGGTGGATCCGGTGGTGAAGATGTTGTGGTTGTGGATGATGATGATGTGGGTGATGAAGATGTGTTACCAGTTGAGGAGATTGAAAAGATAGGAGAACAGATTGTGATTGATAGTGAGATTGAAGAGGGAGAGATTGTGGATGACCGTGTAGAACATGATATTCCAGACGTTGATAAGGTAAATGTGAGTCAGGATATGGATATGTTAGACGAGTCTGAGTGGGAAGAGCAGCCGAGATGGAAAGAAGGCTACGCTCAGTGGTTTGTAAAGACAAAGAAGCCAGCGGTTCCTACAATGTTCAAAAAGAGTTACAATATCAAAGGGTATGCTGAGTCGAAGAAGGGTATTATATGCTGGTTGTATGATGAGCAGTTGAGATTATTTGTGATTAAACGCTTTGATGGGATTCAGTACTTTAAGAGGATGTTGAGATCTCTCAATACCTTGCCTGAGTGTGAGGTGAAGGATTTGGCTAAATTGGGGTTGATTAATAGAAGTGATGATAATATGGCAAGAATTATTGGGAAGATTGTGTGGAAAGAAAGTGTGAAAGAGAAAAAGTTTGAGTTGTTAAAGCCGCAGAAAAGAAAGCTAGTTGAAGATAAGGAAAGAGGAATGCGAGCTGATGGCAAACCTTGGATGGTGATGAAATATAAGCCGGTTCGGTGTTTGGAAGAAGTGCCGATGAAGACATTGCCCAAGGATGTTTTAAAGAATCTAAAGTGGTGGTATGTTGATAGCCAAACAGCTGAAGCGGTTATGGAAGATGAAGATGAACAAGAAGTTCTGAGAGTGTATGATCCCATGCACTTGGTAAACTTGTCTCAAGCTGACTTGCAGGTGCTAAACAATAAGAAGATGTTCTATATTCCTACATGGAAAGATGAAGCCAAGAGGTACCAGAGAGTGGTCTCTGTTTGTGTTAGACAGGGCGTTTATGCTTGAAGACGGGTGACACAAGATTTTGGGGATTACTAGACACGTGAATGAAGATAGAGATATAAAGCTACTTCCAAGGGGAGTCTGTTGGTGCATAATGTCAGTAGTTCAGTATCTAGTGTTTTGTATGTGTCTGTAATAGTGTTAGATTGGTTGTTTTGGTTTTAGATACGGTGTCACACAAGTTCGCCTGATGTAAGCGAACTTGTGGACAAGCGAAGTTAAGACAACTTCGCCTAGTCTGTTAGGCGAAGTTGTCGAGGCCTATATATGCCTAACTTCGGCTTGTTTAAAATAGGTTTTTCAGAACGTGTTTTTGTGATTTGTGATATCACGTGTTGAAGTGTTGCAATACAACGTGTTTATTAGTATTGTAACGTGTGTTTGTGTATCGTCTCAACGTATTATATATCTTACGCTCGTATCGTATTACGTGGGGATTCCGCACCCTCGTGTTACGAGATACTCCTGTGTAGATCCGGCTGGGAACCTACAGAACCCATAAACTGGTTTAAGCCCTTAACCCATGATGTTTTTAAACTAAATTAATAATGATAAGATTTGGTTAAAATTTTTTTAACGATTAACAATTATATTTGTTTCCTATTTTAAGGGGATTCAAATCTTTTAAGAAAATATTAAAACTTCTAAGTTATCCAAGATTTGAAAAAATATATTCCTAAATAATCATTAACAAATTTTAATCTAGATTTTGAACCAACATATGTATAATTTTGATGCGTGTTTAATGAATGCCCTTTATAAATGACTCACAACTAAGCTTTAAATTTATTAAACAAAAATCCTAACGAATCCACACACAATCGGCAAGTGTACCGATCACTAATAGTATAGACCTACGGAAGTCCGAGTATCGAAAACTAGGACACGAGAAAACGTATTTAGTACTTAAACCTAACCAAGACTCACCTAAGAATAATTTTTTTAATTCATTTTTAATTTATTAACTATTTAACCTAACTTACTTTAATTAACTTAAAAGACTTAACTTCAGAAAACTAGACGAAACTTTGAGAATAAGACTTATCAATGGAGAAAGTGTCTATCTAGGTAAGAATCCTATTGCAGGTATAATAAGCTAATGGATTGTATTATCTCACGACACCGGTATCTTAGGATGACACAACTAAGGTTCACTAAAGAAAGCTAGATCACCTCTCGGTCTCACTAACAAACCCTAACCTACACTTAGTTGATTTTAAGAACTAACCGGGGAATTAATTGCTAAAGTGTTCTAATGTCGACTCTCCTCTCGGTCTCACCGACACACTACCCTAATGGAGACGAATACTATGCAACCAAGGATAGAGGAACAATTTAGATTAACTTAAACTAGGTTAACTAATCGCTCACAAACCCAAACCCGACAAGAACCGAACCCGCTCTCGCGCAATCCTATTCCTAACAAGTAAAAGCAATGAGACAACTTTACTTCCTATCACCTCTCTCTCTCTCTCTAAGAAGGTGTTTACCCGATGAATTTAATCAATTAACACACACACTTAAACCCTACGGTTGTACACCCCACAAACAATCTCTAGAGACAAAGTAAAGACTCAAACAAGCAACAATCAATCAAAGCAAGGGGTTTATGAGTACAATTAATAAAATCACAGCCACTAAACACAACCTAATTCAATATTAAACCAAACTTTCATTAACAAATCAAGTCATGATGATCAAACAATCCATAAAACTCACTAAAACATAACAATATTTATCAAACCTAGGTAGAACTAACAACTTTAGCCTATCATAATCAATGAACAGTAGATAAAATAGATATAAATGATAAACATGTTCATATAAATCTTACTACAAAAGGTTTGAATGATTAAAAACCAAAAACGAACTCACAAACGTTAAAATAGTCAAAACCGATAACCGAAGGATAAAAGATAAAACCGTAAGCTTGTCCTCCTTGTTTTCTCCTCTAGAGCAAGTGTGGTGGCTGGAAATATTATGTTAAATTCGTTCATAGGGTATTAGCCCTTTATATATATCTTTAAACACCTCCTTCCTAATATAAATAGGTTAAAAAAGCCCACAAGGCCCACTAGAGGACAAAATAGATGGGGTAGTTGATTCCTGAACATTCTTGGAAGCCTTTGGGACATGTGGGATGTTGCATAGCGCGGACATGGACACCTCAACTAGTCGTGTAGCGCGGCCAAGTCCTGGGTGCTTGTTTCTTCCATTTCTGACTCGTTTATCTTCAACTGTGCATACCGGCTTCATCCGAAACCCGTTTGAGCTGATTCTTTCTTCATTAAACTCGTTTTTTTGCTCTTGTTAACATGCTACCTATCATATAAACAAACATTTAATTTCATGCAAGAAAAAGTTATATTCGTTAACGGTTTACGCACAATACAACAAAAAAACGGGATACAACGCTATGTGTTTTGCAACACATCAAATATCCCCACACTTGAACCTTTTTCGTCTTTGAAAAAGATTTATGCAATGCAATCATAATCGGAAAACTGATCTTAAAAACATATAGATTATTTTAAAGTTCAGAGAAACGCAAAAACTGAAATTGCCGATATTGTTGTCCACTTAAACTCATGCCTTGATATTTACCGGGACAAAGAAGATCCAACAATTTATATTACTCAGTGGTTTATATAATTTAGACCTGCTTATTTTCTGCTTTTACCGAACCAGACCACCCCAACTTGACTTAAACCTCAAATCAGCAGATTTAAAATTTTTGTTGCTCTTTTTTTTTCATGAACAGTTAAGACGATCAAGGGTATTGTTTATCCACCTAAACTTAAGCATCAAAGTCTACCAAGCAACCATTAGATACGATTAAGGTATAATTAATTAATTAATTAGCTAGTGTTCCCCACAACATGACGTACCCCCGTTATCAAGCAATACCCCGGACCATCACCATAGGTGATATGGGCTAAATTATATATAAATATTATAGATATTTTCTACATTTTAAATAGCTTTTGACGTTGTTTTTATTTAATATTACTCTCAACTGACACATACTTAAACTTTAAAGGTTTCATGAGACAACAAGTTTAAAACTAAATAAATGATTGTGTGAATGCATTGTAGGTGTTAAAGTCTTGGATTTCAAATTTTACAAGACATATGGGCTGGACCCACAAGAAGATCAAAAGAAATAAAGGATTTTTCACCAGAAAATAAACTGGTGGGCTTTAAGATTTGTTGGAACTGAATTAAAAAAAAATAAAACCTACACTATTTATTATAATATAAGTGAAAAAAAAGGGAGATGAGATATTATTATTATAATAAAAATCTCAAGTAGGGTTTTTTTCTTGTAATTGGCGTGAGATTGTACACAAAAATCTATTATATGTGCAGCTACTGTACGTTGAAGAAAGAGATCGAAGCAAATAATATAATACTTTTCTGAAGGTCTAACAAGAAAGCAAGCAAGAAGAGTATTATTATTATTGTTTGGTCGGTGTGAACAAAGCAAAACAAAGAGTGAATATTTATTATTGTGTAAGGCTACTTTCTACCTCTTATTTATTTGCTATTTTTCAATGAACAACAACAATATTATTATTACCTTTGTTTAGTACCTTATTATGAGTAGCTAAATACTTTATATTGTCTAGGTTTTGTTTGAGTACTATGTTATATTAATTGTTTGACGAACTATTTATTTGACGTTGGTTGATTTAGTATTATGGTAAAGTTTTTTTAATTGGTTTGGTCATGATATTGTTGCGTAATAGAATCTAGTTTGTTGCATTAATATTTATTCCACTTGTGTTTACTAGTTTTTTTTGAGATTGTTAGGCGCTGGATTAGGTTGTCTACTTTGTGTTTTCAACTTGTTTGCGGTTTATGGTCGAAAAAATCGTAGGAATAAGTATTAAAAGTGGTTTAGATTTTATTGTTCTTTCACTAGAGAGGCCGGGAGGCAATTTAGTGTGGTGTCATCTTTGTCTTTTGCGGGTTTGGGTAATAATTGCACGGGAGTGAGTTATCCTAGGTCCCTTAGATTATTGTGATAAATGTTGTGTTCAAGTCAATTAAAAATACCCCCTTTATATTAATATATATTGTATCCGAAGAGGCCGGGAGGTGATTTGGGTTTTGGGGTACCATAGTATTATTAGGTAAGGTGAGACCGGGAGGTGATCCAACCCTTTAACAATTGAGCTTCACATGTCATTAGAGTTCTAGGGTGTCGTTGGTGAGGCCGGGAGACGATCTAGCGCATTTTTAGTGGTCTTTAGTGTCATATTTTTTTAAGGTATTATTTTTCAACCAAGTCAAGTTCGTTAGCTATTAAGTTTAACTAGTATGATTCCATTATCTAGGTAGTCGTTTCTCGCATATTAGTAAAACCCAATTTTTATAAGTTTTATTTTTAGTTTAAATTTAATTAGTTAAGTTTTATTAGTTTAATTAATATAAAAAAATATCTAAAAATTAAAAGAAAGTCTAGGTTAGTAATCTTTTAGGTTTAATAATTAGAGTTTACCCATAGTGTCCTAGGTTCGATATCCGTTCTTACTTGCTAACTACATTGCGATCGGTACATTTGCCGATTGTGTGTGTTTTTTAAGTGAATTCGGTAAAACTTGGTTTTTAATATTATATACGTTTTTCACACATCAAGTTTTTGGCGCCGTTGCCGGTGACACTGGCAAATTCTTTGTTTAAACCGAGTTGATTATCTGATCTGTTTATCTGTTTATTTGTTCTTAGTTAGTTGTTATTTTTTCTTTAGGTGCCTTTACTTGCTATTTGTGCCTTTAGGTTTAGTTTTTCCTTGAAAAAAATTAAAAAAATAAAAATAAAAAAATAAAAAAATAATTTTTATTTCAGTTTATGCATAATAAACGTTCTCAAGGCCACCATTTTTCATTGCATCAAAAGAGCCCGAGAGTGAGTTTCAAGAGCGACTTAAGGAGACTACTGATAGCGAGAGCGATTCACCCGATATCCAGGTTAGCGTCTCTACTCTTAGAATAGATATGGGCGACGCGGTTCCACCACCGAGACAAACCATTCATGCTAGAGCCAACGATGGCATCATGGGAGCCCAATCCGCAATTGTCCGACCTGCTGCGACTAATAACCAAAAGTGGCAAATTCCCTCTCACGTCATGAATTCTATCACCAATTCTGCTCAGTTCCACGGCTTGGATGGCGAAGATGCTCCGGGACACCTGTCCCGATTCGTGCGGATCTGCGAAACTTTTAATATTAATAATCTCGTCCGACGTCATTCATCTTAAGTTATTCCCGTTCTCACTTTCTGGTGGTGCTGCTACATGGTTTGACTCTCTTCCAAATGCTTCAATCGCCACATGGGCCGACTTGCAATCCAAGTTCCTTAGGAAGTATTTCCCTCCATCAAAGGCCGGGCGTCTACGCGAGCAAATCCGTTCTTTTCATATGGACCACGACGAGTCCTATTATTCCGCGTGGGAGCGTTTCCAAACTCTTATATGTCGTTGTCCTCAGCATGGCCTAAACGATTGGGCTGTGGTTGAAAAATTCTATAACGGTCTTACTCCCGAAACCCAACAGCGGTTCAATACCGCCGCCTGTCGGTCCCTTCGATTTCACCTGGATCTTAATTAATCATGTCATAACTCACACAGATTGATGTGTCGACAAGAGAGTTAATGACGGGTTGCTATATTTACAAAGATATCCGTTTGTTAAAGGCGGAATCAATAACAAACATACGGTTGCAATGAATAATCAAAGGTTGAAAGCACACTTAAGATTCACTCAAAAGATTTCCATTTATATAATATTAATCATACAAAAGGATAATCGATTTAGGGTTTTCTAGGAATCCTAAGACAGCCGTCACACAATATTCTCTCAATTAATGTGTCTGTCTTATCCGTATTGTGCCCCCTTTTGCGGCGTGCCCTAAATAATCTACTTATAGGCCTGCCTACCTAGGACAGCTGTCATTCCTTCTAGAAACCCTAAATACAGTCATACATATTCAAATTACATATTCAAAATAAACTAAGTGTAAAACAAGTCTTTCGGGTAGGCTTTGCACCAATCTTGTCTTTCCGAGTATGCTCGGCCATCCTTCATAACTTGGTAACATAGAAATGTGCTCGGGATCAGTTTCCGGGTAGACTTTACTTAAAGAGTGTTTCACTAAGTAAAATACTCACCGAGTAGACTTCAGTCTTCTTGAATTTGCCAGACTTTGCCCGACAACTCCTTACGAGCAACCTTGTTCTTCAATGATCCATTTCAGCTCTTTTCTATAAAATAACTTATTAGCAAAGTGTACTCGGGAGTACTGTTCCTTGCTTGAGCTGAACCTTACCCGATATTACTTAGAGATATTCCTTTAGATTATCAAGCATACTTGGATCATACTTATTAATGAATACCTTGCCCGGTCTTCCAATCACTTGGCTTCTTGGACTTGGTTAACCAAACCTTACTCGGAAGAGTAATATACTTGCACTCAAGAACAGACTTGCTTGATAAAGTGAACCTTGCCCGGATTTATATAAATTAGTGTACCTTACTCGGCAATGCACTAATTTGCAAACCCTGCTCGGATATCCACTTAAGAAGACTACTTGAAGTAAACCTTGCCTGGTAGGCAAAATATCGTACTCTGCCAAATAAAAGCTTGCTCGGAGGTCTAAGGTGTGCTCGGATCCATTACTTAGCAAATTCAGAGGAGGTTGAGAAGATTCCAATCTTCCATGTACTTCATTTAGGTCAAATCTTTGACTCAACAATCTCCCCTTAGGTCAATTTCTTGACCCAACAAAGCATTCTTGACAACACACCCAAGGGTATGTGCTCAGTATCACTGTCCATACCTTGTTTATCTTCATTCGCCTGTGTCCTCAACTCATCGTCCACCAACCTTTTATCAACTAAAATTTTTGTTGTGGTTGGTGTCTTCAACTCATTTTCTTCACCAACTTGTGTCAGTCCCAAACTAAATGAAGGCTCATCCACATGCTCAACACTTTCCGGCATCATATTCATCATCGACCTACGACTACCACTCCTACCAACAGATCCACCTATGCCACCACTCCCGCCTCCACTCCCACCTACACTTAACTTGTCCGCGCTATCACAAATTTCTTTAACTACTTCTGGATCACTCCAAAACTAAGAGCTAGTAGGTTCGGCCGCACATACACTAACAACTTCTCGTGAAGAATTTTCTCCTTTTCCTTCTGTCGTATTACTCAGCCTCTTCTCCTGGTATTCTCGTCGCTCTTACCATGACTCCCTTTTGGTTGCAAACTTTTATTTGTTTAGTAGTTTCTACCCGCACCTCCAACAGATTGCCACCTATTTTTTTATTTCCACATGTACAAACATCAGTTTTCCACTCCCATTTTGTTTGAACGGTTTCCTTGTACTTGTCGGCAAGTACTTTTAACTCATCATTTCCTGGATACTCAGCATACACGATTGTCTCTATTTTCTCAAACTCATCCTTGCATTGGTAAATCATGTCCAACACGTCCCCCATACGTTTCAACTTCTCCTCCATAAATAACAACAATAAGTTTCATAAATTCAGTCATACATATATCCATTAATAGAATAATCCTTAAGTACATACAACGTGTCTACTTAAATACCTGCAAATTAGATGTTTCGACTGACTTGCTGGCCTTGCTCTTATCTTTGACTTTACCACTCCTTTTGCAACCTGCTACAACAACCTCCTTGCTTGTACATCTACCAAACCCACCCCCTGCCATTTCAATATTCAGTCTTTCCTTCAACTTCTCCAAAGTCTAGCCAGATAACCCAAGATTAAATAGTGTGCGTGGTATGTTGTCGCTTGTTACCGTGTCAACATAATACAACTGCAACAACAACACAACAAATAATTACTTTCAAAACACATAACTACATACGTTTCTCACATTTATAAGCTATAACTATCAAACATTTTATTAGCATCCTCCATCACTACACTGTTTACGTTAATGTTAATCTACTAGTATTTATATCCCAAAACAACAAATTCGTTTACTACCTTCACCAGACTGTTATGTAACCACAAACTAGGTGCAACCAACTTCACACACTTTAGACACTATACTACAATTCAAATTACCATTAAAGTGTTAGTTAACTTACACTAAGAATCATCAACGGACCGAGATAGTAAGCCATCCGCTGATCATGCTTCCATCTGTTCGTACACTCTCTAACACTCCTGTATATAACCTCACACCAACCAATGTTCTTGAAATCACACTCCTTACTTAAGCATGGTAGGAACACCTTCAGACATTTACCATTGCGAGAACACTCAACTATGGTGGCAATGAAGAGCATCACAAAATCCACCTTAAACAACCAGTCCACTTCATCATACTCCCCTAATCTACTGTCTATATCAGAGGGGCTCAGATCACCTATACTGTGAGCAGCCTTCCATGTTTTACTTGCAGTTAGAACGGAGTTGGCATCAACGGACTTTCCAATTACAACACCCGCATTTGGTAATTCTGTCAAACCATGAATACCGAACTTTGTTATTTTTATTCCACCTTCGCTGATTTTCAAAGTCATTGTGGTGGTATCAAGATTTTCCACCACATAGTACCCCAAGTTACTAGGTATTCCGTCCAATGCCATCATCATAAAATTACCAAAACCCATTGCCTTCACACACTCCTTCTGTGCTTTCGATAGTTTTTTCATCACACTACACAATGAGTGTGCAGACGATCTGGTCCTAATACTTGGCACATCATACTTCTCATACTTTGGCTTTCTTTTCAATTTCTCTTGTTTTGGTACTACTAGTTCCTGATTACCTACTACTACATTAGGTTGCTCGTTCACAAAGTCGTCATCAACATCCATTACTACTGTGGACGTCCCACCCCTCCATGAGATCCACTTTCATCATCTAGAATTTTTCCTATTGTTATATAAAATATAAGTGAACACCCATATAAATATATGCTACTAATAAAAATAGTCTACATGCTTTTCATACAAAATATAATTACCTATCTGTTTCTTCTTAGCTGGTGAACATTGTCCTTTCAGCACCTTCGTGGTTGCTGAAATGCTTTCGACATCACCTACATGCACATTTAGTTGTTAATATTTATTGATTGAACTACTAATAAAACATCACCATGTATTGCTTTAATAGCAATCCATGATTTTTAAAATACACAACAAAACTGATTAAACACAAAACAACAAATCTCCTCCGCCGCCTCAACATCAACAGGGTTCCCCGTATCATTCATAAACTTTGAAAAGCTAGTTCTCTTCGCAATCCTTTCGCTTTTCCTCTCTACATAACAGAAACCAAACCGTTATTAAAACAACTCACCAAACACATTAAAAAACTAATAAGTCCATATACAAAACCAACGAACATATTAACAACAACTTACTTGTCGACATAGTAAGACCGGGCTTTATCCGCTTATGACCTGCAACACAAAACTAACTGTCAATTTCATTTTTATCCTTTTTATAACCTACACAGTAGTTTGATACACATACACAATACAACCAAGTCAAACAATACCAATACCTACACACAAAACATCATATCACACAACCTGCAAAGTTGCATTAACAGTTGCTTCCAAAACCATAAATCTCACTACTTTACGCATCTCCACAGAACACTCAAGTCCATCTACTCATTATGAACATGATGTATTCTCATGTCTACCAACATGTATCTACACAGTCTTAAAAAATTTTACAAATCAACCGACTAACTTGTACATACACAAACTTTACAAATCAACCGACTACGCAACACAACAAGCATAACAACATCGTGCACCCATCTCCACAACACCTAATAACTCATAAACACAAACATACTACAAACCAACAGCTATACTGAGGCTTTAATTGATGACAACAACTAATTCTACCAACAAATGTGGATGTAATCATCTTCCTTTGATTCAGATTCAATACTACTGAAAGTAGAGTGGACAGAGCCTACATGTAACCAATCATATAGAAAACCCTAATATTCTGTTAACAAAGCTGATGGCGGAGACCCAGCTGGCTAAAGTCCAGCAGATAACCAACCCAGCCAAGATTGTCTCTTGATTTATTTCTTTGAAATTGCTCCTGATTTATTGCTTTTACTTATTTTATTGATTTTTATTTCCTTATTTTGGAGACTTTCCTTTGTTCTTTTTATCCATATAATTGGATTCTTATGTTTGGTGTAAGGCTCAGTTTTTGGTGTTTTTTTTAATATCAATTTTTAAAATTGATCTTGGTTGGTTTCTCTTGGTTTATTAACGTTGTAGTGAGACTCTGCATCAGTTGGTACCAGAGCCAACAACGATTCAATGGTGGATCAAAGACAACCTAACCGACATCGACGAGACGGAGATGAAGGAAGGGATCCGAGAGATATCGCAGAGATTGCGAGGCTGGAGCAGCTGGTCCGGGACCTGCAGTTGCAAATCATTGAGTTTTAACCAAATCCACAAGGTATAATACTTGTTTTGAAGCTTGAATCTTGTTGTTAATTTCACAACCCTTGAGAAAAGAAAGTTCCAAGTGAAATATGGGTGAAAACCCGAGATGGAACCGGTTCTTGTGTGATCAAAGGATGTATACAAGTTATACAAAGGATCTTGATCCAAGTAATTAGTTAAAAGTGTTTAGAATAGATTTTTACGGTTAAAATCTTTATTTTTACTTAAAAACCGACATTTTGAAAGAGATGGCTTGATTGTTGGTATAGTTTGCTTGGTGTGGTGTTGTTGTGCTTGTAAGTGTTGTATCTAGCGGCTAGCAAAGGCTAGAAACCGAGATCCTTGCGATCTAAAGCTAGAAAACACAAAATAGTTCGGTTTTCGTGTGTTATGAAAAAATGGACAGATTTACGTGTGCTTAGAGTCGGGTCACGAAATTTCACAGAGATGATCTACACATGAAAATATGAGATCTGTGAATTTTTGGTAATTTTTGGATAAAAGATGAATATTTGGTGAATTTAATGCTCGGTTTTGGCCAAAAATAGTGAAAAATAGCAAAACATGATGAAAAATTCCGGAAAATTTAAGATAAGCTTTTTATAACATATAAAAGTCACCCACAAAATTTGAGCTCAGTTGGAAAAGTCTAAGTAGGCTTTTCGGTGAAACGAGTTCTAGGGCTTTCTAGCTCGGTTTTGGGTAAAAATGGCTTGAAAAATAAGTTTTAAAATTCTGGAAAAATTCCAGGGAGTTATGAGGATGATAAAGATCATCCCAGAAAAATTTGGGATTTTTCTAAAGTGTTTTGGTATTTTTGATATATTTAGTGTTTTACCAAGATTTAAAATAGATAAATAAATGTAAATGTAGGAAAATAAATCTGGGAAAATTCCAGAAAGTTATGAGGACGATAAAGATCATCCCAGAAAAATTTGGGATTTTTCTAAAGTGTTTTGGTATTTTTGATATATTTAGTGTTTTACCAAGATTTAAAAATAGATAAATAAATGTAAATGTAGGAAAATAAATCTGGGAAAATTCCAGAAAGTTATGAGGATGATAAAGATCATCCCAGAAAAATTTGGGAATTTTTCTAAAGTGTTTTGGTATTTTTGATATATTTAGTGTTTTAATAAGATTTAAAAATAGATAAATAAATGCAAATATAGGAAAATAAATCTGGAAAATTTTATAAAATGTTCTTTCTGTCAAAATAAGTTTTGAACAAAATTTCAAGACCCGAGACTAAACGGGTAATTATTTGTGCTAAAATGAACATAAAAACAATTAGTTAAAGCTTAAAACGTGTAAACCGGCAAAGTTCGCATAAGCGAGCTGACTGGTACACGAAAAACTTTAAAATAGACCATTTTCATAAATCTAAGTAAATTAAGTAAAAATAAATCATCCGAAAATAATTCGGATGATTTGGGTAATTTTACCCGATTTTAACCGTTTCCGGCACCGAAATACCGGAAACGGGCCCCACGGCCAAACGGGGTGTCAAACCGAACTATAATTTCATCACCTTAACTGAATTGACTGTCAAACTCTAAGCAATGTCAATCTGAGTCCTTAGAAGTGTCACGGGGTTACATTGTCCCCGAATCGAGTACAGTACTGGGTTAACAGTGTTCCCAGATGTACCGATTTATACATATTTAAGTTATGAGAATTGTATAGTAACGGCTAGGTATTATATTACAGATCCAGGCACGTAGCTGTTCCTTATATTACTCATCGACTCACCAAAGGTGAGTTTTCACGAGCCCCTTTTAATGAATTGTTTTAATTATATTTTCCCGGGCGGAAAACATGTCTTATTTAAAGTATTTAAGTACATACCGATCGTATGGAAATACTTGTACATTTATATATATATGGACTGATGCATAGAATATATAAAATGTTTATAATGTGTTATTGTTCTGGGGTAACATAGTTCCCAGGGGTTATATTGTTCTGGGGTAACATAGTTCCCAGGGGTTATTATTGTTCTGGGGTAACATAGTTCCCAGGGGTATTTATTGATCTGGGGTAACATAGTTCCCAGGGGTTATTATTGATCTGGGGTAACATAGTTCCCAGGGTTATTATTGTTCTGGGGTAACATAGTTCCCAGGGGTTATTATTGATTTGGGGTAACATAGTTCCCAGGGGTTATTATTGTTCTGGGGTAACATAGTTCCCAGGGGTATTTATTGTTCTGGGGTAACATAGTTCCCAGGGGTTATTATTGTTCTGGGGTAACATAGTTCCCAGGGGTATTATTGTTCTGGGGTAACATAGTTCCCAGGGGTTATTATTGTTCTGGGGTAACATAGTTCCCAGAAAGTTAATGGAAATGTTCTGGGTAACATAGTTCCCAGCATGATTATATTGCTAATAAATGATTATTAAAATGATTTGTCAGTGTTATTTAAATTAGTGAAACTCACCAACTATTCGTAGTTGACCCGTTTCTTTACATGT